>NW_019392740.1:600000-952507 GCF_000648675.2 Cimex lectularius
CCAAAAAGCCAACTTGTTATAATTTTAATAAATAAATAAACCCTAAAAAATTAATAATAGCAGAAATGGGCATAATTTAGGGTTACAACTTAATCGATTTTCATTGTTTAGTTTATTGTAATTAAACCCTATAGGAAAAGAAAATATCTGAAACCACAGAAAATAGAAGTAGTAAGACGTATGACTAAAGAGTAAGGTAAACCCTTGGTAGGTACCATAACAACAATTGAATATGTCAAATTTGGTGGAATTTCATTTTTTCTTCGATCTTACGATATTACATTCCTAAGAAAAAACAAAATAAAAACTCTATAATCTTATTCACTGGAGTATAACAATAGTTTTTGGAAGTTAAAAGTACAACAATTGAAATTCAGTTTGTATGTGTTTGTTGAACATTTTTTAAATAATACATAGCGAGTTGATCTGTTTCCACGTTTTGTTATTTTTATCATGTTTTATATGTGTACCAATTCAAGAAATAACTCGTAAAACTGAGTATCAATTCTTTTTTGAAAAACAAAATTATTTTACCCTATTACAAATGTGATTAAAAAGGTTTTTTACATAGTCACAGCACTAACACTAATGCCGCTGCACCCGGAAGACACATGCTGTGAGAACCAGCCTATGCTGACACGCAGTGTAAGGGATTAAGGAGCAAGGAGGCCAACTCTTAATAATTTGATTTTCTTTCCTCTTGACCATCGTAATTAGTTTTGCAGTCCCTTGGATTTCGAATTATCAAGAGTCGACTGTATTTGATGTACCGAAATCAAATGCCAAAAAGGTAAGTCTTATTAAACAAATCTATTTACAACGTTTATTTTTTACACACTGAAACCACTTTCTTGACGAGAAGATTAAGCTCTGTAATGATCAGCATTCCGCGAGGAATGTCAGAATATCTATTATCTCCACTAGCAGATTTTACTGCTTTCACAAAATCCGAGCAATTGTTAAAGACAATGAAGGAACACCCCAAATTTGGCCAACCGGATTAGGGAAATCAACAATAATATGCACGAAATTTCTAAAGGCATTGGGAAAACCAAAAGTGCCGATTGAGATGGTTTGAAAATTTTATTCATAGTATACAATATTCATAAACTTCCTAGATGGGATAAATTATCGTATAAACAATAAATAAATTTCAGCCAAGAAGCTTTTCTTATAGAAACTGCCACTTTCCTCAATAGCCGGTAGATGACTTCCAAGATTAAACTACGAAGTATGTCCAACGTTTATCCAAAGTCAAGAGTAAACGGAAAATTCAACACCAGCCCAAATTGAGACCTAAGAATTAAGAATCATAAAATCCTTAAAGAGTACCGTACTTTTGTGAAAAATGGTATCGTCTTAGAAGGTGACATTTAGTTTTGTTATATGGTTCTAGCAAAAGCGAAATGTTTGATATAATGACATCAAATGCAAATAGATTAGTCTCGTTAAATATTTTTTTATTAGCGAGAGACTAATTTCCAGAAGAGAAGATTAAGCTCTTTAAGGTTCGGCATTCGGCGAAGAATAAGACAATATTTATTCTCTCCACCGGCTATTCTTTTCCTTTCAAAAAATCCGAGAAAACCTAAAGGAAATATGTGTTTTATAGAGGAATGTTTCGTATTTAGGTCAACCAGGTAATGGAAATCAACAATATGCACGACATTTCTAAACTCAGTGAGAACTGTCAACCAAACTGAGATATGAAGTTCGACAAATCTTCATTTTTTTGTCTTCCATAGCATTATAATTAATATTCGTGGCTTTACTGGACTATACAAATAATAAATAAATGCTTCGCTCAGAAGTTAAATGGAATACCACACTACAATACTTGCATAAACTGCCACTTTCCTCAAGAGTTCCTGAACGCCCTAAGAACATAAGAAGAACGTCAAAACGTTTATTTCCTGTCCCGTAATAAAAACATCAACACGATCCTAAATTGATATAATATCTTAAGAGGAAGGAATAATAAAACCCTTAAGATCATCGTAATTTTGTGAAAAAAGGTGGTATATCTTTTACGTGTTTTCATTACGTTTTACAAGGTTCTAGGTTCAAACATTGAAATATTTCTTGCAATGAAAACAAATGCCAAATAGATATATTCAGATAGATATATATCGGTCTTATTTCACCAATCCATTTATACGTACAATACCTTTAGAAACTGCCACTTTCCTCCAGGGGAAGATAAATGACCTCCGAGCATCACCGTTCGGTGAAGAATGTCCAAACTTTTCAGACTGTCATATTTCGGAAAGTAAGCACACACAACGTTGCGTTTTAAGAAAGTTTTTTCTCCAAAGGAAAATTGTAGAAACTACCCAAACTAAAGAAAACAAGGACAAACACGAAATAAATTAGGAAGAACACAAAACAAGTTGAACCGTAGATTTTATGCCAGCGTTTGCCCCAATATAAGTGCCGAAACTTATATAAAAGATCGTTACCTGAAATGGAGAGTATCCAAGATGAGAGCCGGCTTAATAAATTGCGTCCAAACCAAAACTCACAACACAGTCACTATTTGGTGTTTTCCAAGGAAATGAGAAAAATCGGGAAACCGCGGTCGCGCGTAGTGACCCGGAGGAGGACAGATACCGACTGATCCGGCCTCTTGGAATGTTCGGTCGGTGGACGTCGGCCACCAGGGTGCGCGCTTGCTTCTTTCTCATTCCCTCTCGCTCCCAAGGAGCCGTCGTGGCATCGCTCCTTCTCGCTCGATGGCCCCTCGCCCGACCGTCCCTGGTCCCTTGAAGACTATTACTTAAACTTGAAAGGTCACTGCGTGCCACTCAAGAACTGGGCCTCTTCCTTCTCCGGGCTTTCCTTGTAATTTATAATCATTTTCGGTAATCCTGTGGCATCCCAAGCCCAGCGACATTCCATAATCCACTCGAGAGTCTTCATGATGAATTGATGTCAACAAAATAAAGGCTTTAATGGAAATTTCATTACCTCTCTTCATATTCTTGTTTCAATTATCGATAAAATTTCTAATTTTTCATTTAATTTGTTAAAATGCTCATTACTTTCACAACAAATTCAAATTGTGAAGTACTAATAAAGCATTAAAAAAGGAATGTTGGTATGATATATAAGCATAAAAAGTAAAATTCCCTCATATTTGATAGTGTTTTTTTTAATATGATAATTATAAATTAACTACAACTGAAATGAAAAAGAAAATATAAATGATTATTTAATGGTTATTCAGATATCGTGAGATGCGGTCTGGTGTGATGTAGGTTTCAGAAAAACATTTTCTTTATCGTGCCAACGTTTCGATCTTTTATTGAGATCATCTGCAGGGCCTGGGATTCACAAACAATGTTTACATTTAACAATTACATTTAGGATGTGGAAAAGTGAATTTATACAATGCAAAATATATTTTATATTCAAACAAAGTATTTCTATTCACTCAAAGTGTTTGTCTTCTGTGTAATTGTGCCATCCTTGCGTGTCGTGTGGAGAGTGCCAATGAGATTTTGCTGTTTTATGTTTATATATGTTTGGTGTTGAAGGGGTGGGGAAGGAATTATTGATAGTGATTGTGATTGTGTGAATAGTGATTATTTAATTTAAGATTAAAAAAAAATAAATAATTTGGCTGTTAGAAGACCAGATGAAAATCAATTACAATTAAAAGTAAAAATTATACGAAGTAATATATAAAAAGTAAATAATATTCCTTTTAATTTGAGAAAATTTGGCTTCAAAGAGCAGTAATGTTGCAAAAAAAATCTAAAATTAAAAGAATAATCATTTGTTTTTATATTTAATTTTATATAATTTGTCATTTCATTGTAATTATTTGCCTAATGGCCTTCTAAAAGCATAATTATTGTTTTCAAATAATTCGGGAATTTAACTTTACATGCTTACATAAATTTATATTTTTTTATTTGAAATTAACAATGGCAATTTGAAATTAAAAAGGGTTAATATGAAGTTAAACAAGTTTAATTTGATGCTAAAAACGGTTAATTTGATATAAAAAAGATTAGTTTGAAAAGGGTTAATTTGACGGGGGGGGGGAATTTAATCACATTTTAATTAAATAGGCTAATTTGAAAATTAAAAGTGTTAAAAGGGCAAATTTGACGGCAAATTTGTTCTAGTTGTTGTTGTTGTTGTGTGTAGTGATTAGTGACCGTTAATCGATATTTATTTAGATGTAGGTAANGAAGATGATCTCAATAAAGATCGAAACGTTGGCACGATAAAGAAAATGTTTTTCTGAAACCTACATCACACCAGACCGCATCTCACGATTTCTAAATAAATTTGTTCTATATGTTGTTTTCTTTATGTAAACATTTGCACAAGAATTAAAACAGTTGCTGGCCAAACTGAGATTTTTTGCAGACAGTAATAACATTTCCTATAGTTGTATTTTAACTCTTTCCTCTGGCTAGTTGAGTGGCATGACAGCGAGACGAAACGGACCACAGATGATCAAAAATACTTTCTCATAAAATAGTTAGCCGGGGATTGTGTGTATTTTTTTTACTATTTCTGTCAGTAAATGTAGTGTATATATATATAATACATTTTATGAGGAATGTTATGAGATAATCTCATAAAGCAGGGTTTATTAATCAATAATAAGTAGGAACGTTGATGTTATTTCTTAAAAGAATAAAAATTTAGACCACTTATTAAAATAACTTAAATGTTATGGGCAACCGAGACGTGAGAGACTATAGAGTAATAAAATTCTAAGGCCATTGCCATATTGCAACATCGGTATGTTGCTTAACATTGAATTATGTTTATTACCATTCAAAAAAGAATCACCCTTTTCGAAAAAAAAGAAATCACCCGGTCCCTGGTGGGGGGCTTTAATTAAAGTGTTATTTCAATAATTCCGTCAATTTTATTGTTATCGCTGTCGACCGTCTCTTGTAAATTCTAGTTTTTCTTCTGTAGACCATTAGTATTTCTTAGGAGAGGAAGCCGTTATAATCCCATGAGGTTCGACCGTTTCGCATACCTAATGAAAAACTGTTCGCGATAAGTTCATCCAGATATTATGTATTCATGGGATTTCAACGATATCCCCCTGAGCCGATGTAACACCTTCTTTCCCGTACATTGTCACGGAACATTTTATTTACATTCTTAAATATATCCGCGTTTGGATTTCTCATGACCGCATTCCAGGCGTTCGAATCCCAATCTTTGAACTATCCAGACTTTTGTGTCCAAAATAACAAGCACCTGAATATTATGCTTTGAATACGAGAATCTACGAAAATTTTAAAAAAATATGACTGGCTATCGTTATCACGATGATATTGTAAGGAATGGGTGATGTTTTTAATGTTATGCTGTTCGTCTAAACACAAAACAATTGCTTTCATATTATTCCGCCTGAAGAATTAACAATATCGTAGCATCAGTTCATCATCTTTATTTTTCTCACTTAAAATAACATAAAATCTAAATATTCACATAGTTTGAAAGTAGAAAACGTAAGCTTTACAATTAATGTTGTAATAACGGAGGATTGGGACAAAATCCGGATGGAATTTTTGAGTGAAACTCCGAGCCTCGGAGAAAAAAAATTGACCCCGACCAATCTAGCTAACTATGATTGTTTTATCGCTACAAAAACGCCTATTTAAGGGCATTAAATAGTTTTTAAAAAAATGAATCCGAATTAATTTTTTGAAGAATTAGACTTACATGTATAACCACTTTGAAATACATACAGAAATGGCAAAAAATCTTTTTTTTTCAGCTCTTAAAGTTTATTATCAAGAACTAAAAATGTTTTATTAAAATTAGTGATCCTAGCCTTCCCGATAAACGAATCAACATCCAATTTTTAATGGATCATAAATAAACATAAAATCAGGTTTTTTAAAACCATAAATGCACAATTTTTGTTGTCTTTGAACCTTATTCACTGACTTTACCAAGATATCTGTTAAATTATTACCAAGTTTAAGTGAAACTTTGATTATGATTACATAACGGTTTTTTACATTTATTTTTAATGTGGTATATGAAATAAACGATGTCTAAGATGTTATTGTTATATTTTATCAGACCTTTTTCCATGTTGACCAATTGACTACAGAAAATATTACCACCGTCTTATCAAAGACAGTTGACATTAAATGCCTATTAAATGAATAGTTTTATGGTCTAATTGACTATCGTACTAATAACCACGAGTGCGACAGAACTAGCTTCTTCTCCTCCAGATCGAGTATTTTTAGAAAGTCAATACAAATTTAAATGAAGTAGCGAAGAAGAAAAAAAATTGAAAATTAAAAGCATCCACTTTCTAAAATCATCATCCTTCCAGCAAAGATTGAACATTGGAATATGCATATAAAAAATAAGTAAAAATGTTATATTATTTTTACATGATCTACAGGATCGTTTCAACATCTGTACTATAATAATGATGGAAGGATGATGTCTTGAGGACTTAAAAAATCACATAAATAGATTATACATTACTAAGATAGATAATACATTAATACTAATACTAATAGATTATACATTAATCCATACATGTTTAGCGGTCATAATTGACCTATTCAATTATTTCAATTAATTATACTTTTTATCTAAAGTCTTGGTTGAGATGAAAAGGTTAGTTTCACGAGCGGGATTGAACCCACGACCTTCGGCTCAATACGCCGCTGCTCTAACTACTTGAGCTATCGTGACTTCAAGTGGTTAAAGCATCGGCGAATCGAGCCGAAGGTCGTGAGTTCGAATCCCGCTCATGTCTTTAACTTTTTCATCTCAACCAAGGCTTTAAGTAAAAATTATAATTAATTGAAATAATTAAGAATGTCGGACTAGACGTATAAATGATACAGTCTTCTCTCTCGACCCTTAAACGCACGCATGTGAGAAGACAAAATTGCCCGATACTTTTACAATATTAATTTAATGTCTAATGCACTGTGAGAAACAGTCAGTTTCATTTTATTTACTAATTTCACGAACGTGTAGTAGCCTCTTTTGAAATTCCACGTTGAACGAGGTACATTTTCCTCCGGACTGTTTGTTATCCCCCGCGGTCTTGTCACAGAGTCAATCACCGCCCACGGCTCGTGAACGTCGGGGAGTTGTTACGTGTATCTCTTGCATCACCATAACCGGCAGCTGAAGACATTAATTTTCGCCGGACGTCCACCGCGGGTCGCAGGGTTAAAAGGGGCACGGTCGACAGTCAAGACAAATTGGCACACGGACTCTTGGAAAAAAATCCATAACCGATGGAAAATTATTTGTTTATTCCTCGGACAAGAAGACTTATTTGGAAAAATCAGTAAAGGATTGACCAGTACCACTCAATTTATCGGTGAACGAACATGTTCAATACAAACCAGTTGGGCCGTTAATTGTTAAGGCATAGCAATTTTCCCCCCTAACGTTTATAAGTGCGTTTGTATATGTTTGTAGGTTCGTGTACTTTATAGGGACATTATACCACAAATATTCATATATACTATTATACACAAATACTGACTTGGGAGCCAACGATCGTGAATTACAAATTTTAATGAATTTTGTTTTAATGATATTAAGTTGAAAAATGTTAGGATCGGAGCGTTCTTGCCAACAAGCCCTAGGAGCTGAGAAAAATATTTGAATTAATTTTTTAAATATGATTTTTAATGATGATATTATAGTAATAATAGTTTCATAAATACAAAAATGGTGAAACTTTCTCTATCCTCTTCGTGCCCACTGAACTTCTATCTTTCTCTCCAGTTCACTCGGGCTATTCTTATCATTCTTGCTCTCTCAATTTTCTTTTCTCCTTCATTTCCTCACCTTTCAATAATGTTACTGTTTCTTCCTCTCTTTCTCTCTCTCACTCACACTTCTTCTCTTTCTTGTTCTATATCCTTTAACAACTTTCTATATTCCTCTGTAACTCTTCCTCCTTCCAATCTCTTTCCCTTTCTAATCTATTTTTCTCAAACCTTCGCTCGATTTTCTATTTTTCCTAGTCGTTCTCCCTCTTCTCATTATTTTTCTCTTTCTCTAATTTGTCTTTCACCTCTTCTCTGTATGTTCTATTTTTCCGGTTTACACTTCATCACATTTTGTGAGATCGCTTTAATCTATCTTTCTGAACTACCTCGTAATATCGTTATCTCTATATATTCTTTGTCATTGTTGCTGTTTCCCTTCCTATTTTCCCTGTCGCTTTTCCTTCACCCAATCGTAATCTCTGACTCACTTTATTATATTTTTATATTTATATACTTATTTTTATTATAATTTTCTTTGTCCCTCTTCTTCCTCCCAAAGTTTTATTTTTTCTTTAATCTATCTTTCGCATATTTATTTCTTATTTTTCAGTTATACTCTTCTTTCTACCAATCATTTTGCGTCGCTCTCTCTCACTCCTCTCTCCCTCTTTTTTCTTTTTATTCACTATTCTCTCACAATTTTCTCAATTTTTCTGTTGCTTTTCTTCATACCAATCATACTCTCTCTGTCTCTGTCTCTCTCTCTCTCTCTCTGTCTCTCTCTCTCTCTCTCTCTCTCCAATCCTACAATAAATCCTATGATTACTATTATTATTACCCTTTCTCTCTTTTCTCTAATTCTCTTCTCTTTCTCCTCAAATACACATAAAAACCCAAGCAGAGATTGTTATATTTTCATATTTTATTTTCAAAATTGTTATAATCCGTCCCGGAGGTCCATTTTTGAGAAAATCCTACGATCACAATTATTTTCTCTCTCTCTCTCTCTCTCTCTCTCTCTCTTATCTCTCCTTCTAATTTTCTCTAACGCTTTACTTAACACACCCCATAAACTCTATCTCTTTCTAATTTGTTTTCTCACACTCTTTCTCTAATTTTTAAAGATTTTTCTTTTCGCTCTTCCTGCTCCCATTGTTTTTTCTCTTTCTCTAAACTCTCTATCACCTCTTCTCTATATTTTCTATATCTATTTTTACTTTTTCTCGTTAAACCTTCCATCTCTTATTCCATTCCCTTCATTCTCTACCCTCTCTCTCTTCTCTCTAATCTTTCTACCCGCGATCACTCTTATTTTCCTGTCGCTCTTCCTCCTCTCAAGCCCTTGCTCTTTCTATCACTCTCTCTGGCTCTCTCTCTCTCTCTCTCTCGCCTGTCTTTTTCCTTGGCGTTATTCTCTCTCTCCCTCTCTTCTTGACCACTACAGCATCATTACATTATTATTTATTATAAATTATTTATATATTTATATTTTATAAATAAAAATTAATAGTGTAAAATTGCCAGGAACTACTATAACATCCCTTTCAAAAGTGTTATAAAACACTTCTCACATAGTTTTGATTAATATTTTTAGCATCGTGTTTTTCCCCCGAGTTCAGGCCATTCGTATGTTGAGTGTTAATTTGGTTTTTATTGTTTTAAAAAGTAACAGCGTTTTCATAAAGTTTGGATATAAGTCTACACATCAATCCCTAAGATTTGGCAATATTAAATCGTACATTACGGGTTGGGAAAAGTTATTATAATTACATATACTTTATCTTCCTTAATTTTTAAAAATCTTGAATGGTTTTCCTTGCCTTCCGAGTTCTGCAACCTTTTTCTTTGGCAGTCATGGATAGTCCTCGGAACAAATTTATTGTCGTGAACCATTAACCGATTACGAAATGAAATCATGCCTCCCTCGATTGCCGTTTCCGTTTAATCGCATCATAAAACGGCAATACGGTGCGGATTTGCATCTGGGACGGTGACTCATTCTGATTTACGCCTTGCAAGTGAGTTTCGCAAACGGGGGCTGTCCGCAAGTTGTGTTACAACCGCCGTGAAAGAAATACATTATTATTTTCCCCACTTAACAGACTGTAGAAATGGAATTTAATGGATTTGTTTTATTTAATACAATTCTCACGGAGAATGAGCCCATTAGCATGTGGTACGTGTCATGAATCTTAAACGGCGCAATAGTTTCAAAAATTAATGATATACGCTTCATTTTCACGGGCGAAAAATTGTTAAGCTAAAGTTTATTACGTTTACGTTTAGATACATTACCTATCCATATGAGAAAGAGAAGTATGAGAAACCCGGATTTCTATTTTCATTTTCCAGACATACAAAAAGAAATTATTTTTGTACAATATTCAAAACTTATAAAAAATTAAGCATCATATTGTATAAAAATACGGACTGTGCTTTACATTATTAACTTACATATTATATATTAATTATATTTTTATAATTACAAAATTTTTGAGAAAATCTCTCTTTACTCATACATTTCTTTCTTTAAATATGTTTTAATTTCTTTAATCTTCTCCAGCTTACTTCAACTCTTCTTCTTCTCTTTCTCACCCTCTTACTTTTCTATAGTCTTCTTTTTCTCACAATACAATGTCTTTCTTTTCACTATATTTAATACTTTTCCTCTTAATTTTCTCTTCTCCCCCTCATAACCACATTTCTTCTCTCTCACACTTTTTCTCTCTCTATCTATCTCTATGACTATCTCTCTGTTTATTTTTTATTACGTTTCGTGGTCCGCTTGACGAAATAAATTTTTTTCAATTGATTAAGGTTTTAGCTAAGATAAAAAAGTCAGTGTCACAAGCGGGATTCGAACCCACGACCTACGGCTAAATACGTCGTTGCTCTACCACTTGAGCTACCCTCTCATTATGACTCGGACAATAACTTCCCATCTCAACCCCACCTTTTGAATTTTCCCTCCTGTTTGCCATTTTTCTCTGTTTATTCATGATGTCGACCCCTGGCTCATACCGCTTATTTTACAATCACCTTTCGTTCATGCTCCTTGAATTCTCTTACCTCCCTATCAATATTTCTTTTTTCCCTGTCACTCGTCCTCCTACCAATCTCTTTCGTTTTCTAATCTGTCTTTCCGGTCAGTTTTCTCAATTTTTCCGCTTACCAATCATTCTCTCTCTAGCTCTCTCTCTCTCTCTCTCTCTCTCTCTCTCTCTCTCTTTTTTTTTCTCTCTCTCTCTCACACACACACACACCCACGCGCACACACACACGCACACACAAATGCCACTTTCTCTCACACTCACACACACATTCTTACTTTTTGTAGGTGTATTCATTTTACTCTCCTTTTCTTGTCTTCCCCGTCTCTCTTTACTCTTCTCAATTTTCACCCACGCTCGTACATAAACAGGTGAATAATACTATATTGCAATAACGAGTCTTCGGCTTTCGAAAGGTTTTACACATTCGGCCCTGAATGAGTGAACTTGCAAGTGAACAACTGGTTATTTGTCCAATTTACGTCTCAGTTGCCTTGGTTTCATCAATAAAAAACAATCAAACTAGCCTAAATACCACAAGCTGTTATGGGACTTATCTGGTCTTTCAGGAAATTTAGTTTAGGTTTTGGACTCTTAGAAAGCTTCTTCTAGATGGTCGTGAGATTTGTTCGTGATTGTTTATATAAACAAATTGTCTAAAAGTCACACGATTCTTTGTATGAGTATGTACAAAGCTTTAATTAAAAAGTAAAACATTTACATATAAATTAGAATTTTCATAATTTTGAGTTGGAAATACTGAAATCTCGTTAGAATCGTTTGTAAATGTATTTCGTCTCAAAATGTAATTTGAATATGTTATTTTTCTTAAAATAAAAGTATATTCAGTCAATGATCAATCAGTCGTTGTACCAACACAACTTTAAACGATTTCCATTGAATACCTAAAGGTTTTTTTGTACCATCTGTACTTTCATGCCATTAAATAAAAAAAAAAATACAATTTTTACTTAATTTTAATTAGACTTCCACTTATTTTCGATGATATAGGTTAACTTTTTCATCCGTAACATACGTTAATATTTAACAATTATTAACTGAAATATCGAATATCTGCCCTCAAGTGCGTGGTGGTTGAAAATCGATTCAGAATCGGTAGCCCAAGTAAATAAATAGTAAAAATTAAAGAAATATTTTAACATTAAATTTCGAGTTTAAACAATTTTGTTCTTACAACAACTTCTTCTTTAACATCAATAAACAACTAATGTTCTTTAATTTGATTTTTTTAAAATTTTGACTAGATATTGATTTATTCCTTCCATTGGAAATTCATTATTCCTCACGTCATTTTACCGCTTATTTTTAAATTATTGGCTTTGACTCTATTATCTAGAATATTAAGATATGTTGTTTCTGTTTATTTATTGATCCAAAATTTTTACATTTAAATGTTTTAACTTTAAAAAAAAAATTAATTTTACAATAAATTGCACGGTTTTACCTACATATACCTTTTTTGGCAACTACAAGTTATTTTATAAACGGAATTACATTTTCAAAATGTCTTAATTTATTCTTGCATATTCGGAAGGATTATTTAACTTTAGTTTTTTAGGTGCATATCATACAGTTTGGCTGTATTAAAGTTTTTTTATACTCTGAGTATTTTAGAATTATCTTTATTAAAATGTATTTTAATGCCATGAAACAACATCCCTATTTACATCAGTGGAATAGGTTTTTACATCACTTAATATCAAGAGAATAATGTGCCAGCTCATACGGAAAAAATGTCTTCAAGATATCACAGTAAATATAAACATATTTTCTTACGGTTACAAAACCATGATTCAAGCGCACTTCTATAAATAGAAATTAAAAATTCCCCATATGGAAAAGCATCCTGTCTAAAGAAAGCCTGGAAGATCACGACCAGATATACACTTCCGTGAAAACTCAATCAAGGATGACACAATATCCTAAAAAGGGGCCAATAACTTAAAACCTAAACAGAGTGCCTCGAGACACGACCAGTTGCGCAACCGATCCCAAGAACAAAGAAGACGGTTTCATTTTTAGTGCCCTATAATTTCTGTTACGAAAGACAAACAAACCACGCAAACGTCCCGGAGACATGATTGGAAACTGATGAATGGATCTGTAACGAGCCGAGCTGTCGGATTGTTGCAAAATTCCGAGATATTTCTTGTTTATAAACGCTAATGGGCCGAGCTGATTTAGGACAGCTCGAACTCCACTTAACTTTACAAAACTGATAGACATCTCATCGATCGACAGACTGATTGGCACAATGGATATTGTTAAAAGTTCCCTTGTCTTGTGAAATCTACCAGTTCTTAAAGAGACGCGAAAACGTCACGACTAAGGGCGAGGGCCGGACTTCAATTTTTTAAACGAATTATTGATATATGCAACGCCTTAATCATTTTGACATTATAGTGTTACTGGGGGTCCAATGCTCTTTTCAGTTTTTTAACTGCAAAAATAAAATTGAACAAAGTACACACATAGGCACAGGCAGACAGACAGATGCCCAATTTCTATCGGAAACATCAAAACGACCAAAAGCATTCAAACAGCACACCCAGGTTAAACGCTGTTTACCATAAAAGTTTCTACGTTAAAAAAATGATACAAAAAAGGCCAATTTTATTTAAAACACTGTTAACAGAATTTAAAATATAATACAATAATTAATTTTGATTATGGTTAGTTATTTAATGATATGCGAGTTAGGTATTTATTTATAGTAATTTTAGTCGCAGAAAAGATAATTAAAATAAATATTTTTTAATACGTATAATCTGAAGGGGCGCAGGAGGAAAATAAATTCCTGAAGCGAGGTTTCTGGTGAAAAAGGAGAGAGAGAGAGAGAGAGAGAGAGAGAGAGAGAGAGAGAGAGAGAGAGAGAGAGAGAGAGATAGAGAGAGAGAGAGAGGAGAGATAGATAAAGAGAGTGAGAGAGAGAGAGAGAGCGAGAGAGAGTGAGAGTGAGAGAAAGAAAGAGAGAGAGAAAGAGAGAGTGAGAGAAAGAGAGAGAGAGAGAGAGAAAGAGAAAGAGAGAGTGAGAGAAAGAGAGAAAGAGAGAGTGAGATGAGAGAGAGAGAGAGAGAGAGAGAGGGAGGGAGAAAAAAGAGAGAAGGAATGAATAAATTTCGTTTTACAAAAAATATTTCACAATTTTTGATCCCAAACGACTACTCTTCCAATTAACAAGTAGGAAATAGATAGATAAATAGATATTTAGAGAAAGAGAGGGTGATGGGAGAGGGTGAGGGTGAGGGTGAGGGAGCGAGAGAGAGAGAGAGTGAGGGGGGAGGGAGGGAGAGAATGATTGGGAAGAACGGTAAAAGAAAAGCAAAATTGAAGATTTCGGGCGAGAAAGACAAATTAAAGAAAAATAGAACAAGAGTTTGGATGGAAAAAGAGAGACAGGAAATATATAAAATAGGCTGACAGTGAGTAAGAAAGTTAAAGTGTGAAAGGATATGGGATGAGAGACGAAGACACACACGCACGCATACATACAGACAGAAAAATAGACGAGCAGATAGAAAAAGAGTGTAAGAGAGTAAGAATATGTCAAAGTGGTTTTATACATATAGATAGCATTTTGATTTTTGCTTAATAACTTTATTTGATTTGATTGTTCTCCGATTCACATGGCTGAAACCCGAAATCTTTGTTTCTTTATTCCTTACGGTTTTGACTTCAACCAGTTATCATTAAAACGTGAAAATAATGTGGGAAAAACGATGTAACCCGACCCGGTGCATCATCGGCCTAACGAACATCCCACGTACACTGCGAATCCTGTTGTCTTAATTCCCATGATGTAATTCCCAACAGCCGGCCGAGGATTACATATTTTTCCCGCGGCATTTTCGAAATATACAAAAAAAAAAACTTATCGACAACAGTTTTGAAAACCATCGGGCAAACCGGGATATTAAATTATTAGTGTCCGTTTTTTAGCGGCAAGGTCCGCTACCTGTAAACCTGGGTGGTCCTACCCTCACTTGAGCAATATCGTCTGCCAAAGCTGCTTTATTGAGCCGACTTTGTAACTCATGCCAAAATGATAAAACAAGGGATTAGAATGCAATTTTTATTTCCAGGTCAAAGTACACTTTAGGAAGAGCCGTCGCATTTACAAGCATATTGTCCCCGACAAAGTTGTCGAACACTAAAATATGCAGGTCAGACTTTTAGAATTTCTACGAGGTGTTCCATTTAGCAAAAGGCTTTACTGGCATGCCGACGATGTAAAGAAAATGATGAAGATAATATCTGTAAATCGTTTGTCATATACATAATTCCAGACCAGTTAAAGTTCTTCTGTCATATATGTATATCTCTTGCTAAATAGAAACTGAAGATATACAGAATATTTACGTAACTTATTTACATTTAATTTAAATTCAAAGTCCATAATTTACCCTGTTAAAAAAAGCTCAGCACATTTTATGATTTAGTCTAGATATTAATTATCAAGACTTTAATAATTAATGTTTTGACTTAAGGAAAACCTAAAAATAGAAAGATATAATTTCATAGGTCTAAACTAGAGATAGTCTTGTATAATTGCTTCATTTTTTCCAAACATACAGGTCATAAAAATAATTTTAAAGACGAAATGCCAGAATTTGATCAATTTGCGAGTCCGGGACCGAAAACATACTTATCTTCTCGTTTAATCTTAAGATACTCAAATGCCCTGTTTATTGAATTTCTAATATTGCTCCTCTCAAGATTATTAATCTTTCGCGACTTTGTCATGGTAATCACTAGGTTTAATTCTGGTTATAATTTTACTTTTCTTTTTAAAAAATCTCTCAAGTTGGCCCAAATATACCGCGGAACTTTTGCGTGTTAGATGATCAACATTGTGAGAGTTGTGAACTTCGTACGCAGTCCTCAAACAGGTATCTCCTTTCTAAGTACCTAGTCCATTCTAGGACAGCGTTTAACTTAAATGTTCAAGAAGCCAGCGCTCTGAAACTCCCTGCTTTCCGGTGGCTACTTAAATTTAGGTGCGAGCAAAGGTTTTTAAATTCTATGCCATGGAAGAAATTGCATGTGTCGCTCTGTAATCTGAGTAAAGGAGGATATTTTTGTTTCCCAATGTCGCATACTATCAGAGTTCGTATCCTGTATCTAGGACAATTAGGCTTCCAGGTCTCAGCTGCTTGTTCTCCTAAACGTCACAGATTTCGAAAAATCTTAAGATTTTGCATTCTAAGCACGTCTGGGAATAAGGTACAAGGTCAGTAATGTTTAATTATTGATTATTTGGAGATCGTGAGATGCAGTTGTGTGATGTAGGTTTAGAAAAACATTTTCTTTATCATGCCAATGGGTCGATCTTTATTGAGATCATCTTCAGGGCCTGAAATTTATAAACATTGTTTAAATTTTACAAATACACGTAGTACGTGAAAAAATGTATTTATACAATGCTAGAAAAGTTTAGATTCAATCAAAGTATTTGTATCCTGTATTTTTTCACATCCTACATGTATTTGTAAAATTTAAACAATGTTTATAAATCCCAGGCCATGAAGATCTAAATAAAGATCGAAACGTTGCCACGATAAAGAAAATGTTTTTCTAAAACCTACGTCACACTAGACCGCATCTCACGACCTCCAAATAATCATCAAGCAATGGTCACCAAACACCACACAAATGTTTAGTTAATTGCTTTATTTCTATTGAATGTTTTCATATAATTTACTGCCCAATTTTGCCAACCATCTCTGCCGTATAAAACATTAAAAATGTTCAATATGTTGTGTTTCTTGTTTTCTTGTTAATAAAGTGTGTTATCTGTCTATCTATCTACACTTTTGTGTCTTTTGTCAGTTCAAACAATTCAAAAGAAATCCTTTAAGGTAATAAAAATAATTCACTATTTTTCGTGGTCCGCCTGACCAATTAATATCATTCAATTAATTAAGGTTTTAAGTTGAGATAAAAAAGTCAGTGTCACGAGCGGGATTCGAACCCACGATCTCTAGCTCAAGTGGTAGAGTAGCGGCGCATCATGCCGAAGGTCGAGGTTCGAATCCCGCTCGTGATACTGACTTTTTTATCTCAACTTAAAACCTTAATTAATTGAATAAAAATAATTTTGAACCTTTTTAAATATATGAGAAAAGATTAACTGGTGAAAAACAATCGGAGTAAGATTGTTTATATTCAGCGTCTTTTGGCAGACATTCACACTCGAGTGTGAGATTATTGTATAGTATGCAAATATACGCGGGCGGTTGATTAGTTTGCATGAAAATAGCCCCGCACTTCCTTATTGCAATTTAATTGAAATTTAAATCAGTGTCATTCCCAACCACGAATCGTCGTCATCCAAACCCGTCCCTCAAGGTTTCTTTTAAATATCCGACTGAAAAGTACAAAAGTACCATTTAAAATACGCCCTTCGCCAAATGAAAATGTACGATATACTAGTGTAAGGATTTATTGGACAACTGGATTGTACGGAAGTTAAAAAAAGTTCGAAGCTTTTCAGTTGCTGAGTTTGTATTATAAAAGCCTTTGGTAAAGTCCGAAGATTTTACCCAGGCTTGAATTTTATTCAAACTAGCTTTCTCAGGAGACAGTGTACTAGAAGTTTGTTTCTTTTTTAGAAATGTGCCTCAACCTGGTTAATGCCATTTGGTTGAAGGAGATCGCAAATTGTACATGAAAGGACTGCAATTGACTTTTGATTCCATTATCACCTAAATGCGTCCCACACGATTTCCATGTCAATTTTTTAAAAAGTATAAATATCTTTACTTTTAAACAACAACAAACAAGCAAACCTTTCGAAAACTCACTTAACTCACAAATAACCTAAACAACCAAATCACCTGGATTTAATCTCTAAAGTTTTATTTCATAAAATGAGATCGTATAATGCCAACCATGAAAATTTTATTTTTCTATAAAAGTCTTGGCTATAGCAGGATAAATAGCAATCTATTAATATTACGAAACTACTTTAATCTTATGGTTTTTAACCGTTAAATAGAATTAGGCTTGTACAAGGAAGTAAATAAGTAAGCAACATAGATGAAGCACCACAAAACATAGGATTATTTTAATTTCTAACAATTTGCTCAGAAGAATTTAAGATAAAATAAAATCATGTCCCTTATTGGTTTTTTCGAAATATTGGCACTTCTTCAAAAGTGATACATGAAAAACAAGGGAGACAAGGGAAACAAGACAACAACCCAATCTAATCTACAGGGTGTCCCGTAAACAGAAGTCCATAGTTCAGGATATCATACTACATATCATATTGGGCTAAAAAGTCCCTAATGTCCAAACTCTTGTATTGTATTTCAGAAATTTCACTTTTCATGTGACTTCAACTTTTCATACCTACTCTCAACTCTCAACACGACACAAAAGAATCACACATCTACACGGAAAACAAACACTTTGAGTGAGTACAAATACTTTGATTGAATCTAAAATTTCTAGCATTGTATAAATTCATTTTGTCCACATCCTACATGTATTTGTAAAATTTAAACAATGTTTATAAATCCCTGGCCCTGAAGATGATCTTAATAAAGATCGAAACGGGGTGTGGTAAAGAAAATGTTTTCTAAAACCTACGTCACACCAGACCGCATCTTACGATTTCCAAATAAGCATATATTTATAAGTTGAAGCTTTTACCTCCCCTTGTAATTCAGTGCTGTAATATTACGATTACGTATAAAGAATTTTTGTTTTGGCTTGGTTTTAAAAATTTCTCGGGTATATTCCGTGTAGTATTTTGAATGCACATACCAGGTATATACAATAAAACCAGGAATGATTCTCTACGATTCTCAATAATTGGAATTCACGGATCGTGGGTCATTTTCCACCCTTGGAGTAAACATCGGGAATTAGACATGTGTAGGTACGGGTCGGACGGTTCCACATCGTGTCCGATCCGGCAACGCGAAACTGGACGGAGCCTGAAATCGCCCCGGTCGTGTCCACGTGTTCTTCACCTTGTAAAACGTGAGGGTGTGAAATGAAGCGGAATCGGTCGCCGATCCCACCGCGGCCTGTGCCTTTCCGGAGATCCGCTCGATTCCGAAACTGGCCGCTTGGCCAGCCGAGTGAAGCCGGCACCTGCAGCTAGGAAAGAAATGTCACACTTCGACGAGATTCCGTCTCAGATTCCATGCTCCTTTCTCGAACTTAAACGGCGGATCATTTTGCCGAGTACAAATGACCTTTGACTGTGCAAGGAGAGGACGACGACTTTTTTCCTCTTTCTCGAAAATAAATGCGTGTCTCTTAGATAGACAAAATTTGGTTTCTTCGATCCTTAAAACTCTTTAAACAGCACATTTATAAATCGCACGAGAAAATCTAAAAGTCTATTAAGCAACAAGCCCACGCTCTTTGAGACACTTGCAACCTTTCCGAGGAAATTCCGCAGCCTAGGATAAAAAGTGGTCTTCTATTGAGATGGGAGCGATACCGGCGGTTTACGCAAGGCTGCCGGCTTCCAGGCTGGATGCGCGTGGGCGTGGAACTCCTTCCTGGACCGAGGAAAAAAGCCTGATGTCACTGGCCGGCTGGAATCCAAGGGTTTCGGCCGGACTGGCATCGAAACTGAAAGCACGTCCTGTGTACAGTAGAGTCGTTACAGATTATTACTGCCAATTGCAACGGGAAAGATTACAGGCAGGGAATTTTTTTCCGGTAATTCAGTTTAAACTGACCTTGCTAATAGTAAGCTTGATGATTTATTTTAACCAAGAAATTAAATAATCAGAGTTGGGCCAATTTCAATCGATTAATGATTAATAAATAATTATTAATGATAAACTGATTAACGATTATTATTTTGAATATAGCTTGCATGGTAATAGATTAAACAGGATAATCATAAATAGACCTTGCTAATAGTAAGCTTGATGATTTATTTTAACCAAGAAATTAAATCGAATTAGTTTCTATTTTGAATGGGTCGGAAATAAGATTCATTATAATCAGAGTTGGGCCAATTCCAATCGATTAATGATTAATAACTAATCATTAATGATAAACTGATTAACGATTATTATTTTGAATATAGCTTGCATAGTAATAGATTAAACAGGATAATCATAAATAGAACTTGCGAACGATTAAATTAATCTTTAATCGATAATCTAGATTAACTATTGAATAATTAATTGTACACACCACAGAACTACAGTCGTTATCAGATTGTTTGTATCATGCTATTATTTGAAAATTAAGAATTTTTATATAATAATTTAGAGTTTTAGGATTTTGGATTTGGATTTACATATGCTTAAATCCGCTTATGTATAGAACTTACAAACATGCGCCGAGTTGAACCTACTGGCTTCTCATAGTCCACTGGCCGTTACTATTTAAGTACTGCCGGCCGACTCGAGAATCACCCATCCCGCGTGTTGGCAGCCCGGGGGGCAGACTTCATTCTTCCGTCCAGCTACCGAAGTTGGACTCCAGGGGGGTGTTGTCAACAGCTAGGTCAATTCAGCACCCAGCACATGCAGTTCCAAACCCATCCGTACTCATGTTCATTCTTACATATATTTACATACCATTCATTCGATTAGGGTGATAAATATACGTGATAAGTACTCGAAAACCCTTCACACATACGTATGATACAACATATGGTGTATGTGGTATGTGTATGTCGTATGTCCCCATGAGGGTCGATGGGGTAGTCGATATGCCACCATCGATTCGCTCACATTACACATTCACTCTAATAAGTACATTCACTCTCAACAAGACTTTTACCCTTATTAAAGAACTAAACTTATTGAGGGTCGATGGGGTACTCGATATTCCGCCGTCGACCCTCTCACATCACACATTCACGCTAATAAATGCGTTCAGTCACAATACAATTTTTACACATATTACACAATTAACCTAAATGAGAGTCAATGGGTACTCGATATTCCGCCACTTGTTTGCTAATTATGGGCGTTTTTGTAATCTTTTGTTTTGTGCCACCAGTAGTGAATAAATTTTTCAAATATTAAATGCCCTTGTTGATTATTTACACTGTGGAAATTTTAAATCAAATTATGAATTAGTCGGATTTGCGTTACTATCGGCGACAAAAGCAAATACTTTCCGTCTAATTATAATTATGAAAATATCTTTAAAGCACCAAAGAAAATCTATGGCTAAAACTTCGTCCGATTAAAAATTAAAATCAAAATTCCATAGTGCGCCACTTTTTTTGCGTAGCAATGTATTTTTATTTGCAGATTTAAAATTACTTTCTCCATCGGTCATCGTACATGGTGATTTTGACGGTTGTATTTAAGCTTTATATGCTGCCAGTAGGATGAGCTCGGGCATTCCAACGACACATAGAGGAGGAGGGCCGGTACACGATTCCTCCATACATATTATAAACTGGCGGTTTCATCGTCCTAATGAACCATGTTACTTGTAAAATACAACCTGCGATTCGTTATCGTCTCGGTTCCATTATTTCTGGTTGGTTTTGCGAGACTACAGGATACTTGTACATAAGGAGTAGTTAATAACTCATTTTTCAAGTAGAAAACAATGACAACCCTTCATAACATCAAATATATTTTATTTTATGATTTTTCTTCATAGATTTAAAGAAAAAAATTACGTACGCTAATTACAAGTAAGTGACAAACATATTAATAATCATAATAATAATGCATTACTGTCCCATAATTGATCTTATCAACTGCTATATTCGATTATTTCGTACTAAAGAATAATTATAGTGCCAAAGGTTTATAACTAGTCTATTAATTAAGGTTTTAAGTTGAGATAAAAAAAGTCAGTGTCACGAGCGGGATTCGAACCAACGACCTTCTGCTTGATACGCCGCTACTCTACCACTTGAGCTATCGTGACTTCGATCCCCTCGGGTACTAACATAAACTTATTTACTTTTATCTCAACCTAAACCTTAATTAATTGAATGTTATTAATTGGTCAAGAGGACCACGAAAAATAGTGAATTTAATTGATTAAAATGAAGTACACTTCACTAAAGCTCTCCGTGGCCATTTCATTTTCCAAATCCGATTATACGACATTTGAAAAATGGCAAAAAGGAGGGAAAATTCAAATGGTGGGGTTGAGGTGGGAAGTTAGTGTCCGAGGGGATCGAAGTCACAATAGCTCAAGTGGTAGAGCAGGGGCGTATCAAGCCGAAGGTCGTGGGTTCGAATCCCGCTCGTGTCACTGACTTTTTTATCTCAAGTTAAAACCTTAATTAAATGAATGTTATTAATTGGTCAAGCGGACCACTAAAAATATTGAAAGGAGTTTTATCTGGACTATATCCATGCTATTAGTTCTGAGAGTGTTTTTCGTTGAATACGTTTAATAATAATTAGTCGTTTTCAAATGTATCCTTCTTCTGCGAGGTTTAACGAAGAAAGTAAATAAGTGACCCTCCTGATTAGATAACAACCGGTTGGTCGCCGGAGCGAAAGAAGGACGCTGCGACGAAGCCTTGGATGAAGGACGTAAACATTTCTTATGCGGCTTTTATTTTTGACAATTAATAGATTTCTTTAAAAATCGTGTTTTTAACTTTGTTCCCTTCATATTTCTATTCTCAATCTTGAGTTATTAGTTGCGAGAACAATTTATTTATGTTTATAGTATATTATTAATTATCGTAATAAGTATGGTTATTCCCCCCCCGTTAATACCCAAATTCTGACAGAAAGAAAACTCGTTTATTCTACTCCTGAAGTAATTCTCCAATTTTATGAAAAAAGATTAAGTAGTAAACAACAAAGTAACAAACGAACAATAACAAAACAAAGTAAAGTAACTAAACGCAGTTTATATGTAACATGCAATTTGCTTCAAATAATAAAAAATAAGGTATACAAAATATACAGAAATAGATAAACAAAATCGGCTCTAGTTAACTAGAAGAGATTTAAAAACGCTTTAAGTAAGGGTAACGAAACGATTAAGGCCGGGACGTCCCAACCACCGGAGGACCTGATCACCGCGATCCAGTTCTCAGACGCTAGAAATGCATTAAAAAATAAACATTCACGTATCAAGAGCACTGTTGATAGGTAGCCGCCGGGGGAAGGTAAGAGAATAGTCAACCTCACCCGATTAAGAATAGGCCATGAGGTTGACACTGGGACACTTATTTTAGGGGTAAAACCCGCGTATATGTCCGTCATAAAGAAAGGTGTCCTACTTAATTGAAGGCTGCCGTTCCTTGGCTCCATCTAGAGTGTGTAGGAATGCCACCCGGTATGAGAATTTTGTTCGAGCACGGCAGTGAATCTCAGTGTCCCCGATTCTCAAAGGAAATATGTCTGTTTTACTGTATATAATACGTTAAAGATATCTCATCTTTGTTTTATTTGTATATCGTAAGACTGAATGTTTTTATTAACGTGAATGTAAAGTTTGAGATGGCCGGAATATGGATTTATATATACAATCAAGATTATATATCAAGTTCAAGTACTCCACCACACTAACTGAGTCAATGGTACGTAAATAAGAAAGAATTTATTTAACTGTGAGTGAAAGGGTGATTGAATTTAGGAAATAATTGGATTGGGGCTGAAATGGCCTAGCTGGAAATAGCCCCTGGATAAGACCGAGGCCTGGTCCCGGACGGCCAAAACCAGGAGTGGATGCTTCACGATATTTTCGATGTCAGAATTTCAGCAATGCATATAGAAGGAGGTGATGAACAAATAGTATGTGGTTGCAAGAACTTATTTTAATTGGTTTTTCATAAAGGTAAGGGCAGATGAGAAGGGGACCCAGGACGGAAAAGAAGGATTTTAACCAACGAGCAAGTGTTGAAAATCTTTCATTACAATAAATGGATTCACGCAAGTTAATCATGAATCCTGGCAGTCAAAGAACCTAAATAATTGCGCTTATACGATATTTACTGGCGAAGTAAGTACGCGTCCTCTGTGCTGGTCTATTTAGAATTCTGTTGCAATGAATAGAACACTGTTGCCTAGCTGTACGCTGCTCTAACAATGAAACTGTGGCATTGACAGTCTTTAAAATCTTGGAGCTTTGTCACGCTGTGCCACATACAGAAGAAACTTTGAAAAGGTCAATAACAATTGTTACACTTGATAGTATTCAGTATTTCTACAATCAATTGCCACAATTCGAAAAGAATTTTGAGGCTATTCATGTGCTCACGAGATTGGAAAGAGTATTTTAGATGGGTGTCCGAGCCTATGGGAATTGTAACGAACGAGCCGACTCTTCAACAAAGAATGCAAAGAACATTTAGAAACATGTTACTTCCTGCCTCATTTGTCCAGCGAAAATGACCAATGATGTACTGCCAAATCATTATTTACAAATCCAGAAGGACTGAAGAATGATGAAGATCATCAAGGTTCCCCTCACGTTTGACGTACAACTTCAAGTGGGCACATACATACGTTGAACCGGCTGGGTCCGGCTACACTATTATTGATAAAAGTCGATATGGTTTAAATTTTTCCAAGAACAGAATGGATCATAAGTCGCAAATGCCACTTTCCCTACTTTGTTTTTTAAATATACACCAACAGACAGATTTTATTTATTAACGGATGTTACGAAATACAGAAATCAATGGTAAATAAGAGTGAAAGTCGTTATCTCGGATTATTTTGACACATTGTCAATCACTGGGTATTAGGCATCTGTTGGCATGTTCTGCACCATCAGCTTGGACATGTGCCAAGCCCCGTGCGTCCCACGTGCTCCAGATTAGATCACATTCCACAGGAAATTCCTTTCGTCTACCGTATCACTGTTTTCTTACCTTCGGCCTAATTTTCTAGAGATAAGAAGTGTTTTGGTGTGCGCGTATCGCTGTGATTTATTACCCAGAGGGAGTTTTCCACTGAAGAATCACACTATAAACAATAAATGTAACTACTAGGGTTGTTGTAGCCAGTTATGTACAACAAACTTGTTTTCAAATTGTTTTAAAACAACCAAATTTCAAAGTATTTTTTGTTATTCTTCGTTCAAAATAATTCTCTTTGATTATTTATTATTTTTGTGTACCGTATTGTTTTGTTTAACTTATGCCAGGAAATACCGATCACTGATTGCGATAGACTGACGCTGAGAAGAAGATAGAGCCCGACCATTTTGGATATTTAGTTTATCATCCAATTTTCCTTCAAATTGAAGGAAAAAAGTCAAGTTATAAAATTGTTTCAGCGCAATTAGAAAATTCTTTCAAAATAGAAGAAAGGTCGAGTAAGGAAGAATAAGAGTCTAGCTGTCAACCCGAACACATCCACGCTTAAAAATTCTATTACTACACTACAATTCACAAAGCGAAAGAAACTTAATCTAAAAACACGCTATTTAAAAAATTAAGAATCTAAGTTTCTCCAGGAAGAGTTTTTGAGAATAGCACTACATTACAAGCACACCTTTAAGAAACATGTAGACAAAGCAATTCAAAAAGCGAAGGTCATAACAAGTGGGAACCAAAGATGTTATAGTAAAAAAAATGGGGTATTAACCCAAAAATAGCTTACTGGCTAATAATCAACAATGGTAGACATTTGGTCACATATGGAGAACATGTATGGGGACCAACAGCCTTGTAATAGAAGTCGTAAAATCAATTTAATAAAACATGATAGATTGGTATGCCTTAACATTAGCAAAGCACACACACTTGCCCAATTTTACCAATTGAAGGGGGCTCTGAGATTGCCAACGTTGCATATCCAGAGGGTGCTACTTAGGACGAAATGAAACAAAACCTGACCTTAGAAAAGCCATCATAAAATCTTAAGTGCACAAAAACAAATGAACTACAACAAACAAAATAAAATTATAAGACAATTTTGAAACCCTTCCAAATAAACATAGCAAGAATAAATTTTTGGAAGGATAAAAAGTCTAGAAACAACAATATGGAGTGGGAACAGATGTCAAAGGCCCAAATTTTTGTCTAACAACATCCCACATCATAAATTTTCCAAGCTGATATCAGAACTCTGCATGTAAGGAATATTTAATAAGGTACTAAAAGTACATAGATATATTCTCAGACAGGCAAGGACTGAAGGCTGTAGATCCATCTACTTTCAACTCATAGCTGGTCGAGGATTGACTAATATATCTCCATCTCCTGGGAAAACGAAATTAGGTAACATTGATGTGTGTGCCAGGTGTAGTGACGTGCGATACCCGAAAATATTCCATACTTGTACCGAAAGAAATAATCGATACTACTCAAGTATCAACAGAAATTATTCGATACTAACGAGTACTTAGTATGAGTACTGTTTCGTTTATGCGTAAATAATAAACTTATTATTGTGGACTTCGGTTAAAATACGCTCATGCGTTAAAATAATCAAAAAATTGCAGTTTTTTTAAATTTTTAAATCTTTTTTCATACAGTGGGTACATAGGTAAGAACAAGGAAAAGCTGCCAATACATTTCAACATAATTGATATTTCAATTTTATTGTTATCGAGATTTGTGAAAATTGATCAACGGGTGTTTGGTTTTAAAATGTTTGAAAAGATAAGACGTATTCCTAATGTATTCCCCAGAGTTTACAAGATGCCAACGATTCATTTCTTAATAAAATAATCTCATGCCTTCTATTGGGAGGAGACATGATTAGGTATCTACCTACGAGAAGAAAGGCGAACACATTTTACGGACTTGAAAACAAAAACATTTTGTAAGAAATTACTGAAATTGAAAGTGCGAGGTGCGACGTGGGAAAGAATTATGAGTTACCAGAATTATCAGCAGAGTTACCAACCACTAATTAAAAATCTAGATTAACTTTGTTGACATATGCCTCTAGTAGGCGCTCTTAGCAGTAACTAGCCAATTCCCAGTTTGATGAGATGTAAGTTTCGAACGGTAAATTACAATTCAATATTGCTTGAACACTCGACGAAAAATCTATTTGAGTATATTTTCCGATACTACAAAAAGTATTCGATACAGTACTTGTATCGAATGACAATATTCGATACCAAAATTACTCGGTATCTAAAGAAAGTACTAGATAATTTCGTCACGAGTCAGGGGGTGAGAGGTTTGAAGGCAACGAACACGTTGAAACTAGCCAAATCAGATAGCAGCCGTCGTGGTAAAAGCAGAACTGAACAAATGGACGGAAAAAGAAATGTGCATGTGGATGAATTCATAAGGTGAAGAAAACCAATTAAAGAAGTTCCAACAAAACAAAAATATGCCTCTTCCTCAGCAGGCTCAGAAATTGAGGAAAATAATAGTCTTTTATACTGGCAAGAACTCTTTCAACTAACAACTTCCCAAAAAGTGGAAAACTCTGATGTTAACTCACGAAACAGAAACATTTCGAACATGTCCTATGTAAATGTAAAGCATTAACCCGGAAAAGGTATAATGTCTTTGAAATGGCAATACTAACTCCTACAGAGTTTTACTTCCCGGGGTATGGTGGGAAAAAATGGCCAATTCCATAATAGATTTTTTGGAAATCGTATGGGAAGAATGTAACTATAATCATAGTGATTCGGAAAACAGGAAAAAATTTTAGTCGAGAAAAAAAATTCAATTCAAAAGTTCAATTGTAGATGACATTTTATATATACGGAAGGGGGAGGGTGCATAACCATCCGAACTGCAGGACAGCGTATTTTCGTTCCAAGTTCAAGGTAAGGACTCGCAGTGGCTCAGTGGTGAGACTACTGCGGATACCTAGAGAAGTGTGTTTCATTCGTGGCCGTGGACCGTAGTACTTGCGTACGACCTCCGAATTACCTCCCGACCTCGTGGGAATGGGATGGATCGGATTGCCGAGAGCATATAAACAGCGAGGAGCTATGACTAAGCTGACGGCGTCCCTCGAATGCGTGAGGTATGGTGGATGGGGGCGAGTGCTTGTCGGTGGTGGCCGTCTGAGCTGCCTTTAACGTAGGCATGGTCTCATCTAGTGGGTGGGTAGAGATTCCACTAAAAGTGAAACCGCGGCCGGAGCGTATCCGGAGGTTTCGACGCTAGCGGTAATAGAGTTGTCGTCTTTATCTAGGGAGTGCGTGGGAGACTTGGCCGATTCATTTCGACCACTTTTTGGGTATCCCTTTACGCGCGGCACTGGTTAAGTGTACAACGTTAATTCACACCCCCTTGGAAGGGGTAAGCGGGAGACGTCGACATGTCGGCAGCGTGCTGCAGGATGATGTGGACTTTTACACCGAACCTCACGGAGGAAGCAGATTTTCCGGAAGTGAGTCGCTTCTAACTTGAGAATCTAAACGTTTGATAAGGCCTGACGGCTAGGTGCGCACGCTAAAGAACCTCAATGTTACATGACATTGCGACCCCAGTGGGAAACGAATGTAGGAGATATTGCTGCACCAAGGTCCGGAAATTCCCTGAGAGTGGCGTCAGATGGGGTGAAGCTTTGAAGTTGTGCGAGATTGGTATCGAACTTGCGATCTTCTGTATTCAAATGCTATCTCACAACTGGTATCATGAGGGCATAGTTCTTGTTGCTAAAATACGTAAATTATTTACATTAATAACCCAATAATTTGGCCTGAATACTGAAAAAAAAGATCGCAACTTTGTCTTTACCTAGTCAGTTAATTTAATAATAAACTATTGTACTTGGATGGTATGTTTGTACAATTTTAACCCAGTTCCTCAATTTAGATCTCGAGCCCGAGCTTAAAATGTTTTGAATTCCAACAGCCATAAAACGATTATAATGAAAACATCCAAGAATGCGCAAAAAACTGTAGATAAGACGTTTTGTTTATATGGTGTAATTAAAAAGTAAAGGTCGTCTTTGTTGGTGGAATTATGCAACAACGGCCTCGCTCCTCATAAAAGAACGTTTATCTCTTTAAAAATTAGCGTTGAGATTCAAACCCAAAAAGCTCTCATATAATGAAATGCTGACAGATCTTAAGACTCGTGGTACGTCCGTTAGGGTCTTTTTAATCTACCGCTTATTTAGCTTCGACATGCCAGGATTCGTTACGGTTTGTTAAGCGAAATTTATCGAGCTGAAAATCGACTTTCAATTTCGAGCAACATCCCAGGTACTGAAATGATTCGGACTTTAACAACTCGGCCTTCACGATTTTGGACTTTAAACTGCAGTTGGCCTACGTTTAGAGTCATATTATTGGGTTAAACGGTTTTTCACTTAACCTTTGACTACCTGCTCTCATTACCCGAACCATCCGACACTCTCGACCGTCCGCCCTTTCAAAACACGACCAATTTTTTCTGGAAAGTATCTGAGAAAACACAAATTTCATAAAGGATAATTATTTTTTCCGTAAATGAAAAAAAACAACAAAAAAACAACGCTTTCACTAACTAGACCAAATATTAGGGCAAATATAAATTCATTATGTTTAGAGGTATAATTGAATAAATTACTTCTTTCAATTAATTATTCTTTTCATGTAAGGTCCTGGTTGAGATGAAAATGTCAGTATCACGAGCGGGATTCGAACCCTCGACCTTCGGCTGAGTGGATCGAAGTCACGATAGGTCCAGTGGTTAGAGCAGCAGCGTATTGAGTCGAAGGTCGTGGGTTCGAATCCTGCTCGTGACACTAACTTTTCATCTCAACCAAAAACTCACACCTTACATAAATTGAAAGAAGCTAAATATAAAGTTTAAATGGATATGACAGGAAGTAGGTTGTCGCACAAGGGCACGTAGATAACACCATATAGGCCAACTGTGCAATAAAATGACATACTGAATTAATGTGTCCAAAGCTTTAATTAAATTTAAATTGTTTGCTTTTCATTTCTTTTTATTCAAAAGACTATTTAACTGCTCTCGATAATCATCGTTCACCTCAAAAGATTATTACGTTAAATAGTATAATTTCTCATTTAATCTATGAAAAACTATTACTATGAATAACTAAACTGAAATACAATTTTATTTATAATAACTATAAGTTATTAATTTAATTTAGTTCATACGAAATGACTGTGTACCATGACTTCACCGTGTTTGTTTCACCTTGTTGACTTTGTTGGCTTCTTAAGACGCATATTTAACTAATTTACTACAATTTTGTGCAAAAGGAATATTACTTTTAGGTTTTTTCAGAGTCAAAATTTTATCCATCAGACTACAATTTTCGTTTCATTAGGAAGGAGTTGTGAGGTTTCGGGTTCCCTTTGGAAGGTGACGAGGCTGGAATCGACTTAACGGTCTCCGAGTCCTTTATTTAGTCTCCTACGCCGGCAAATATTTGGATGAGAATAAGTGGACATATGAGGAAGAATTCATCGCCTCCTGTGGACTCAAAAGAGTCAAATTTTACCTTAGCGCCAAGTGCAGTCGTGGTTAAACGAACAGCAAAAATGATTACACTTAAGAGGTTAAAAAGGTAATTTATTAGAAAAATTCAGTCTAACTGTTTACTAACACCACGAGTTGAAAATTCGGAAAGATTATCCTCGATAACATTCACGAAAAGTAAACTTAATCAGTTAAATAATTCATTAAGTGCACACCCTGATTTACGACGAAGTTAGAAAGGGTTCTAAACTATCGTTCTCTCTAAGAAGTGCTCTTATAATTTTTTTTAAGCATAGTAGATACGCCCTAGAACGTCAAAATGGGTGTTTTAGCACACGCCTAGTTGTCAAGGAGAAACTATTGTGTCTCTTTTGAACATGGCTCAGGCCCAAATAAATCGACAAGGCGCCCACATTGTCAAATAAAAAGGAGCCAAGAAGAGAAACACAGGCCGATAAGAATTTTAATTAATTATATAGAAATTTTGAGTTGAAAAATACATATTATATGTGAAGTACTTACAATTTACTGTCATTACAATTTAGGGAAAATATTACCTGAAACAAAAATAATTAAATAATTAAAAAATAATAATAATCTTACATAAAAACGAAAGTAAGTAAAAAGTACATTTTGTGCGCCATCATTCATTAAATGAAATATTGGTTTGATTTTAAAATGTTATACAGGGTGTACGGATACTCGTGGTACACACTTTGCCAGTATATTCTACATTAAAAATGGAACCGAAAAGTCCTGAGCTCCGAATCTCAACAATTTCGGAGTTATTCCACTTTGGTTGGACAAATCCATTTATACCATTAAAGGCTACATAAATTTCATCTATTTCAAATAGGATGTGAAAAATACTAAACCTATAAACGTTGGTGAAATAAGCGTTGTAGTAACCAGAACGTTGAAAATCATTGTTTTTTTCAAATTCACTAATTTCGTGGTCCGCTTGACCAATTAATATATTACAATTAATTAAGGTTTTTAGTCGAGATAAAAAAAAGTCAATGGCACGAGCGGGATTCGAACCCACGATCTTCGGCTAGATAAGCCGCTGGTCTACCACTTGAGCTATCGTGACCTCGATCCGCTCGGACATTAACTTCCTATCTCAACCCCACCTTTTGAATTTTCCTTCCTTTTTGCCATTTTTCAAGTTAATGTCCGAGCGGATCGAGGTCACGACACCTCAAGTGGTAGAGCAACGGCGTATCTAGCCGAAGATCGTGGGTTCGAATCCCGCTCGTGCCAATGGTTTTTTTCAAAGTTGAAAAACATAGTGTAGTGATTCTAAATTACTTTTGCCAAAAGTAGAAATCAAAAAATTTAGAAAAGTACTCCATTGAATATCCTTTTTAGCGGCGTAATTGCTTTATTAATTACTTTTGTTCAAAGATGAAGAAATTGATGGAGGAAAGAAAAAAACCGTAGTAAGGTGAAAAGATCAATAATAATAAAAAAATTAAAAAACGTAAGGAAATTTTGAATGAATTCATTAAATTTTTAAAGGTTTTTTAAGTTAATTTTTTAAAGTAAATTTTTCAACTTTGAACTAAAAAATATTTTTCAAAGTTCTGGCTACTAAAACGCTTACGTTTTTAAGCTTAATATTGATCACATATTGTTGGAAATTTATCGTAGGTTTCAATGGTATCAACGGATTTGTCCAAAACCTTTTACTTTTGGAGTTATCATTAATTATTTGAAGCAAGGTCGTGAAATCTTAAAAAATCAGAAAAAGGGAAACAACTCCGAAACTGTTGACATTCGGACCTTAGTTAATTAGGAATTTTTGGTTCCATTTTGAATGTAGAATCTATTGGCAAAGTTTGTTACACGAGTAGCCGAACGCCCGGTATATTCATCTTTATTAAATAATAATTATATTGGCATTGATTATGTAAATGTTTAAATGCTTTCCCTGAATTAAAAGTTCTAATTAATTATCCACTTTTCAACTTGGAACGAAAGAAAGTTAATTATTTTTGTGAAAACCGCATCTGACCAACGTCTAGAAAAATCCATTGCAACTGTCCTTCATTATTAAGTATTAAAGTTCCATATTTTTGTGCATGTCTGGTGCTAATAATAATAATGGACCGACAAACAGCTGAGGTAATCGTCGGCCCTCTGGTATTTTTATTTCTTTTTCTGGTCTTTCAGGCATATTTTTTTGGCTTTTTGCTTTGTGAAAATTTCAAATTTACCTTTTAAAACGTTATATTACATTGACCAAATCACAAACAATTGTATTAGAGGCCAAAGAAAAGTTCAGTTAAACTTAACCGACGTTAACGAAACTAACTTAAGTAAATGCTAAGTTGAATTTCATAAATTTAAAGTTATTAATCAACACCTTCACAAATTTTTGAAAGAAGCATATTGTTTAACAGCCACCCATCGGTGGGCGAAATTAGCCAGCGTTTTCGCATGACATTAACCCGATGGTTGCCATTATTGTGCGCAGTTTAGATTGGTAGGAAGGGTGAGAGTGGAAAGGTCACGGTTGAGGGAGTAAATCAAGAAGTAATTTGAATGGAATTTGAGGTATTGAGATTTGGTTAGGTCAGTAACATAAGGAATTCAGAGGTCTGAGTGGAGAATGTGGTTATTAACAAAGAAATGAATATCCGTGATCGTGCCCAGAATTTTTGACTGGATGGATTGTGTTAGGGTTTTGTTTTTTTCGGCACACAGTGCAGTTCAAGCGGTACGTATACAGTTATGCATACAAGAACTCTCTTGAATATAAGTCTAGGATTTTTAAACTATTTTGTACCTATAGTTCAATTCTACCATTTTAATTCGCGTATATCATTTATGCAAGTCCTAAAATTTGACACGATTTTAAGCAGGACGTGGAGTACGATTTTGATAAACGAGAAAAAAGTATAGAACACGTATTGGGATTTGTTTTAATTTATTTTTATTCTCCATTAAATTCGAACTGTTAGAATAGGATCGAAGTTTGCAAATCGGATTTCTGTATTTTCAGTCGTAAAGTGGAGCGTGTTGAGGAAAGTTTTCCGTGTATATGTTGAAAGTAAGGGACCTAGGGTGCTCCCTTCAGGAATACCAAACATAAGACCCTGGCGGGACTTCCGGACGTTTTGGCCTTTCAAACGCGTTTAACATTTTGAAAACATTAATTTGATTCGGTACGACGGGGTTTATGCAACTTAAGTTTATCGTTAATTGAAACTCGGTTTGCTCATTTGAACCAATTTTATGTATTTTTATTAGAAACTGAATGATAAAACGTTAGGAAAGTTTGTTTCGTTCTTTTTTTTTCCATCATGCTTCCCTTCCACTCCTCTCCACTATCGGTTATTACTTATTAATCACTGTGGGTCGTCACCACACCGAGTGACTAATTAGGTGCAAAGAAATCTCATATAGTCAGTGCAAATTTTTCTCTACCCTAAAGGTTGCTTTGCGAATTGGAAAAACAAAGAGACGTGTTATTTAATTAGCACTGTGGGAATGATTTCCCGTCGATTAGTTTGAAATTGTTGGTTGAACTACTCGCAATTTGTGGGAAAAAGGATAATTTTCCCCTTTAACGAAGAACACATTGGCAACTGACATTCAAAGCCGTGACTTTGGAGCAATTTGTCCGACATCAGCGAGAAATTATTGCCTGCAGTCTTCAGGATGCAATAATTTGCGCAATCAGCATCACTGTGTACGAAAAGTCAGTTGCATTCATGTTCCTTACGACAGACGGCAATTAATTCGAAAGGGTTCTTTTTATTATTTGTATCATGACTGTATTCACTAAATAAAACAGAAGATTTCATGGTGGAAATTATAAATTCTTTGCCTAACTTTCTTATTTGCATTGAGATTTTAATTAATTTACTAAGATTTTTTTTTTGGGAAAGTAACTTAAAAAATATATAAAAATATAATTAATTTATATAAGTTTTTAAAAGTTTATTTATTTACAACTGTGCTTTAAATATGCAACGTGCAGAAATGTTGAAAAATGAGTATATTGTGTGAAGAAGAGGTACAATATGCACGAATGTTCATACGAGGGCTAGCAGGGTAGTGTATAGTCTTTTTTTAATTAGAAATGATGAAGGTAGAGTGAGTATGTTGTTTAATCTTTTATTTAAAGTAAATTTGGATCTGACCAAGTAATCTTTTTAGTTAGAATCTTATATTTAATTTTTTAGGTTTTAGTCTCATATGAAGATTCCCAATAAATCGAGGTATTGCACGTGGATCCCTAGGGTAAGGAGAAGATTGTTGAAATATAGAGGAGGAAGTTTTGTTTTTTTTCACGGTAAAAACCTATACAGATTTGGTTTCGTTATATTGATTCCCCATTGGCGGAATTAGGATTCAAGTGTACTAATGATTTTGAAAATAACATGATACTGTTACGGGATTTTTATCGGAGGTGAGTATTGAACCAGGCAAAGATAAAAATGAAAATTTTAGGGATAGTGGTTAGATCAGCCATGTAAATTTTGTAAAAGAAGGGAGTGAATGCGCTACCATGTGGGACACCAGCGAGAATCGGATAAATGACCTAGAAGAAAGTGATTTGGACAGTGTGGAAGTGAGAGTACGTAATATGATTTTAGAATAAGGTTTGATGTAGCAAATCCCTTGAGCTTCACCAGAATCCTCGGGTGATATACTCTGTCAAATATCTGGGTTAAGACATGGAATCCCCATGAATGACCTAAGAGACAACAACTCAACAGAAGACTTGGAAAACTACGAAGACTTCAGGAACCAAAACCTGCCTTGACCGTAAAAACTAAACTGACCTTGCGCAAGAATTAACTGAGACCACTTTGAACATACGGAGCGGAACTGTGGGGTTCTGTGAAGCCATCCAACATTCAGCGCATCCATTCCTTCCAATCAAAAGTCCTCAGATAAATTGTCAAAGCTCCTTATTTCGTCACTAACTTCACTATCCACAACAACCTCAACATTCCTTTTCTCTTGATCCGAACGCTGCTGCTCGAGTCCTCTCTCTCCACATTCCCATCCTGAGAACCCGCCACGTTGCCTTAATCGTCGAGGGCCTCGAGATCTCATTGCCCTTTAATCCCTCACACTGAGTGCCAGCACTGGCTGGTTTCTCAGATCATACGTTGGGTGCAGCGCTAGCATTTGTGTTAGTGTTGTGACCGTGAGAAACAAATTGCTAATCACATTTGTAGTATGTACGAATATGCCAGCGAAGTGCCTACATTTGTAACGAAATACACACACAACCTGGAGAAAGATTAAAAAATTAACTAACGCCCTACAAAAATTGCCAAATAAAAAAAGAATACTGATAGGTACCGACAGCAACTCTAGGTCTAAGGAATAGTACAACATCCGTACTATTTAGATCGAGGTTATATAATGGAAAATTTTCTAGCAGGTATTTACTAATAATCATGAATGTACACTAGATACTGGAAAAGCGACTTTTCAGAGTTAACGAGGGTGAAAGTAAAATTGATCAGTATATGTTCGGATGGCAGTAAGATGGGAAAAAACGTGCCGTAGTGGTGTGTTGGAGACAATGATACCGAGTTACGCATAATTCGTTTTAAGTTACCTGACTGGTGCTAAAATAACTAAGCCGAATTTAGGCCATATTCAAAGTGCTAGAGAGGCTAAATCGGAGGTATCATAACATCGCATTAATAAACATCGGATATCGGAGTAGCCATCAATAAATTAAGGAACCCAAAAATAAAAATCCAACAATACACCAAATCCGCAAAAACTTAATTTTGTTAAAAATAAAAAAACTATCATGATTAAATCAATAAGGTTCAAGCACTTATCGGCATAATGGGAAACGCATATACTGCAGTTAAAACAGCAGCTGCAGACACATGTCTGGATGAGATATATGTATGTCCTCTTCATGTCTGTCAGGAAGAGTCAACCTCTCTGGAAAGATCAATGGCAAGAAACGACGAAAGAATCACATATAAAAAACTTTTTCTCAACGATAGATAGTAGAATTGAAACTACCTTTAAAGTAACCAACAAAACGACGATGATTCTTTGTGGACATGGACCAAATGACGACTACCACCACGGCGTTAAGGTAAGAGAAGTCCCTTTATGCTCGTTTCCTCAGCAGCAACCGCAGATATGGTGCATATTTCACTGCCCTAACCACGAGGCCGCGAGAGCAGGAATGCTCAGAGCAGTGTCCCGGAGAGGCTGGACGAGCCACATAGGCTGCTGATTAACTATGTAGACTAATTTGTATATTTTCTGACGAATTTCGATTTAAATCGTTTAACTAGCACGATAAAGTGCACGTATCATTTATCTTACAAATTCAGTTAAAAAATATTGTTATTAATAATCATTATATTATTGTTATCGTATCAATGTATTAAATAATGAAAGTTATTTTAGGAATGAATTTAAATAAAATTAATTAATGTTTTGTTTGTAAACACCTGACATCAAAACGGGAACAGCTTCAAAAAATTAACTCCTCAGCTGTAAAATTACTACGGCTGAGAAAAAAAAAATTATAGATATATCAATAAACACATAAATATACCTTTTATGTGAGAAATTTTTAGATGTTTCATTGAAATTTCTATCTAACTTAATACTAATCTAAGTAGGATGTGCGTAAGTTTGACCTGTTCTCAGCATTAAGACAAGTTTTAAATCTGCAAATCCTCGGTTAGCGCATTCGGCACAACCCTGCTTGTTAGAGAAAAGCCTATTTGTTCCGAGTCTGCTTGTGCGGGAGGACCCGTAAACCGGTTTTACTGGATGATTGGCTACTGTTTCCTGTGACTCCTCATTGTTCGGACCGGTTGCCTTCTTCCTTTGCATTGCCAGCCTCGAATTCTCCTTCAGAACTTGTGAGAAAACACGACTCAAAGTCCATAACATCTTCATATTGAATTCTTCAAATGATTTTCAACGGAAATAAAGTAAATGAAGATGGTCAACTACATATTGAAAGCTTGAACTATCACCTAACAAGAGTCTAAATTGCTTAACTCGTATAAATTGTTTTATTTGTCTTCAACTATAAGCTAAGTTACGGAAGCTTCATCTTATTGGATCAAAGATAATCAAATATTACAAACGATAGGTCAGAACAGGCGGACGATATTAGATTACGCTACATTAACTAACTAACGTTTGGTTTAGAGGTACCCCACAGCTCTGATCAGAATGACGCACAATGTCAAATTTCGATACTAGATGTTTGAGATGCCTATCCCGTTTGAATAATTCTTATTGCAAGAGTCTTGGGTTTGGTCAGTCTACTGTCTAAATATAGTCCAACTGGTGTAGATGTCCGTAGTTTGTTTATTTAACATAAATGTAATTTGTGTGATTTGTTCTCGTTTAATTTCATTTCTCATAATTTTGCACCATTCTTCGATGAGCTCAATGTGCTCGTGGATAAGGAGGTGGCTTGGGTAGGATTCGAGTAAAGAAACGAAACTGCGGTACGGTAGGGTATATAGGGTAGGTCCAAGAATGCTCCATTGTGGACCCTGCCCTGGATCTGTCTTCTGAAAACTCGTTGCCGCATCTCTCTCTAACGCTGCGGTCGTTAGATCGCTTTAAGGATTTGGTAAGAAGGATTGGGTTGCAGCCGTTTCAATCGAACTTCCGGGTACTAGACCTGTCAAAGTTTTGGGACATTTCTTAGAACAAGATTTTAAAGCAGAGGAAACTTTAAAACATATCTGTATGTAGAATGGCGAAAAAACCGAATTTTTGAAAAGGAGTGTTTTACATAAATCAAGGATTGGATTTTGCAGGGAGTCTTTTAAGATTTTCGACTGGGAAGGTGGATTGACCCGTAGGAACATATTTGGCGGATGTGTTTGAGGGGTTGGGTATGAGAGTGTCTATGGAATATGTCCAAATTAGAGGAACGAAGGATAAAAATAAGGACGATTTGTTTAGGAAAGTTAAAATTCCTCTTAACATTTAAGTTAGTGTTGTTTTGTTTTTAGATCGTGACTGCTATGGGCTGGAAGAAAGAAATTTGGCATCAACAGAGCGTGAAAGTCTAAAACGGGTAGACACCTCGTCTTAATGAGGCTTATTTCGTGTACTTTTTTAAAAAGTTGCAAACGTAATGCTCCCCTGTATTCAGACACTTCCGTATCCATAGTTTCGTGACCGGAAATCGGCCTCCGGGGGCTTAACAAGTCCGGGGGTTCAGTTTTGAATTTTGAAATCGTGATACTTTCACGGGGAACTTTGCCGTTTTTGTTTTATTTCCGAGTGCCCCTGTACACTAAATGGCTTCGAGCGGTCCCGCTGCTACCCCGGTGATAAACGGTGTCCAGTTCAAATAACACGATTATGCAAAACGAGAATCGCAAAATTAATCATTGTTGCTCAAATAGCAGCAAAGTACGAGAATCGATCTCCTTTCACATTTCAGTCTAAGGTAAACCTGTCAGATGGCTTTATCTCTCTGATTAATGATGGACCTTCTATTTCATAAGTTGAGAGAAATGAAAATTAATTCTTTTTATTCAGCTTGGACCAAATTCGGCTTCACATGATATCCCCCATCAGAGTGAACACGTTGTAACTGGATCGTTTTCAGTCGTCTCTTATGATATAAAAAATTAACCTTCAACCCTCTATATTCTATATTTTATCTTGTTTCTTAAGAAAAGGAGAACATCATATAAATAACAAAAAACAATATTTATCATGCTAACATGTTCAATTGAATGTATAAAGTCAAACAATTCTAATTTGGCAAAACCGTTCCAAGCACTTGGTCAATGTGTGAAATTTTAATAATTTTCGAGCTTTCTTCCCTTCTAAATAAGTTCTCTCGAAGACGTCCCGGGTTGCAAAACAAAGAGGCGTAAAGCACCGGCGTGCGCGGAGAAACGTGGACAAGGTCGGGTAAGGTCATGGCACCGGCTCCTTCCCCACGTTCAACAGGCGAGTATGTTCTCTGTTGTGTCTACAGGCTCAACTCTCGACGTCACGTCTTCGTCCGATCCTCGATGATGGATAAATTCCAATACCAGGACCATAAAAACTCCGAACGTAGGTACGGAATTAGCGATTTCCTTCTCTTCTTCTTAGCGACAATAAGAGGCGCAGAAGATGGAAAAGTTTCAAGTCAAACCGATGATTACATGTTTAATACCCCTTCAAGCTGTTAATTTTCTTACTTTTCAAGGAAGTATGATTGCACTCATGAGTTTCATAATCACTAATTTCTGTTGTTAATGTAACCGTTACCTAGCTTCTTATTTTGTCCTGGGCGTCGTTATTTTCACAACCACTTTGAATTTTACACTTTATAATAATCCTCAACAATACTCCATTCGTCCTAGCAGACTACGTTCGCGATTTCGGTTCTATCCAGACAATTGACCGAAATCAAAGTTCGACTGAAACGAGAGAAGATAGTTTCCAGGGACTTCTAAACAAACTACTGTCATATTAATCTAGCCCTGCTAAACTTTCCAACGTTTAAATAATGCAGTCCATCCAATCCAAAGTCCTTAGAAAGGTCCTTATTCAACATCACCATTCTCAAGGACCTAAAAATCTCTTTGGTAGATAATTATAACAATTTTTTCCAAGCTCCGAAATATACTTCTTCCTGAATCGATTAGACAAATCTCTTATAGCTCCAACAGACAAGTGTTGTGAACTGGCCTCTCGACCTCTTAGCCGAGAATTACGATAGTTGGGAGAACTATAGTTGTTAATAGTTAATGATAAAGGTCATACCAGCTTGCGCAAATGTTACACCAGAATCACTCGGCTTATTGGTGATACATCGTTCGATGTGTATGGAAATTGTCCCTGCAGAGCACATAATAATTAATTGTAGAAACTGAAGGTGCAAAGATTTTCGTTATTCCACAAGAGTACATGACCTATGGGCCTTGGAGCACAGATCGCTGTTCAAATACCTCAGGTTATAAATTATTTTAAGCTGTATATATTTATGTTTTTCTATGTGTTATTTGTTTGAATTGATTAGCGAGAATGGATAAGTTTCAGACCGTTCCATCCCCGAGAAATGAATGAGCTTATGTGTTGTTGTATTTGCTGGCATAAACAGGGTGAATTGAGAAAGAGAAATCAAACAGTACTGAGTGAATGTTACAAATTATAACAAATAAATTAAAACAAATAAAAATAAAATAATAATAATTTATTAGAGTGAAAGCAGATCGAAAATATCGAGTACTCTGGGGCACTGTACATGAAGTATGGTGTGAGTGTATGTAATTTATTAACATGACTGATGTGGCTACTTTCCCAATTATTCCGAAAAGTGGGCGGGGCGTCGGTGGCCGCAACGGTAAGGCGATCATCACTGTAAGGTGAAGGTCCCGGGTTCGAATCCAGCGGCCATGCATTCAAACCCGAATTACTTACAATTTTTTTTTTCAAAAACACCGGCGGTATCCCAAGGGTTGACATAACCTCTACTGTTGCGAAAAAAATCGAGTGGGGCAGTGTGAATAACGTGTGGTGTTTGTGAATGCAATTTATTAGAGAAAAATTTGTAAGATAATTCGTGATTATTCAGAAATCATGAGATGCGGTCTGGTGTGATGTAGGTTTCAGAAAAACATTTTCTGAGTGCCCTCTGAACACGACACGCAAGAATGGCACAATTACACAGCCCTGAAGATGATCTCAATAAAGATCGAAACGTTGGCACTATAAAGAAAATGTTTTTCTGAAACCTACATCACACCAGACCGCATCTCACGATTTCTGAATAATTATCGATTAACGGTCACTAATCACCACACATAATTCGTGATATTGTTTCACTGGAAAAAAGGCGTGGGGAGCTTTTGAAAAACAATTATATTTGTTGTTTAAATAATTTTTTAGAACTTATTTTTACTACTACTATTGAAATTACTTTGTATGATTTTTTAAGGATGATTACTGAAAAGAATTTGTCGTGTCTTTAAAATAAATCGTTGTAATTTTATTAACACATCGTGCTTAAGAAAAAATGCATGTAAGTACGACATAAACACGACGTTTTATATGGAAGTATCTTAAGTACCTTGGACAACCCATATGGATGGGAAAATAAACTAGCGCCCATATATCAATATTGACGACAGGAAATTCTAATAAATCATTAACTTGGTTATTAAAAGAAGATCTCGTTTTATTTTAAAAGCTTCATTTACAACAATTTATGCTGTCTCTTGACTTGACCCCTTATAACTATAACGTGTTTAAATCAAAATTGACGTCGGTAAATTGTAATGAATCGTTCGTATGACAATTATTACTCTTTACACTTTAAAATGGATAGAAAGGAATCGATTTATCGACTTTATCAGGTCATCTAAAACAAATCGCTAACGGCAGAAGATAGCAAGATAAAGGATTACGACTATAAACTAAACAGAAAATGTTATAGACCTACTAATGCGACTTACACAAAGAAACACAGGATGAAAAATCTATATAATGACATATATAATAAAACGACCTAGATTTACCTAAAAATCGTAACATGGCATGTAAAAAATTCGCTCTCAATTCTCATATCGGGTGGCATTCCTACATCCCCACTATATGGAGCACAACCATAGCACCTTTAAAGTTATAAACTGAATTAGTATTTGTAATGTTTTAATAAAGTTTTTTATTATTATAAGTAGTAGTAGTAGTAGTAGTATAGTATAAATTTATAATTTGACAGATACCTAATCTTGGTAGGCCTATCCTCAGTCCACGCTTTGGCTTCAGTGTTCAGTTTGGGTGATTTCTGTAAGTGAATTATTTATGACGTGGTGGATGGTGAAGAAATAGTGTCGGTTGTTTGATCTTAGGTTTTCCCTTTTTAATTTGTGTAATGTTTTAAATGGTGTAAACGATATTTGTGAGTTATGTTAATTTGTGTATTTATGAGTTTTCAATGTTGAGTGTCTTTTTCGTCCTGTCTGGCTGATATATGTTTTCGCAGTCGAGTATTGCGTCGATGTTTCATCCTAGTGATTTTCCTATTGTGTTTGTAGTTTTCAGTGCTGGTTTTATGCCTAATTAGTTGAATAAGTTAGATGGTACGTTTCTTTCCCAATGTATGTGAATGGGGTCCATTTAGTGTCTGTTTTGTGGTGTTTTTTTTTTGTTGTTTCCTTTTTTTACATTTTGTTGAGCATGTATTGGAGCAGCTATTGCGTGCTATGGTTTGTGTTCTTTTTAATTCGTTTTCGTTCTTACCATTGGTTAGTGAGATTTGGGTCTGTCATGAATTTCAATGATCCCATTTTAAGGAGGCTTGTATAATGTTATCAGTGGCTGTCGGTTTTCTGTATATTTCAAATTGTAGTTTAGTGATTGTTAACTCTAGGCAGACTTTTTTTATCTTTATCTCTTTGCATAAGTCTAGGAAATTTTTTATTGTTATAAGTTTCTCATTCTGCGGTGAATTGTATGTTCTTTTGTTATGAAGTCAGTATTAAAAGTATCGACCACACAAACACTCTGGATCAAGGTACAGACTTAAAAAAGAAAGTAAATTTAGTTGCTAATGCCAAACTTTCGATCTATTTTAAGGACATCACGAGGGCAAAACATTTTAAATATGTTTACAGATTGACATACTAAAATTTTACAGGCGATTTCAAATTTCCTTGAGGAACGATTCAGTCCCAACATTGCCAAGGACTTGAAGATTCATAGTTGTTTTCCCCTGGTGATGACCTTAAAATAGGTCGAAAGCTTGACTGTAGCAACTAAATTTACTTTCTTCTTCAACACCATACCTTGATACAGAATGTTCGTAATGAGCTCAGGTCTGTCAGTGTGTTGTTTATGGTGCTGTTGTTGCGGATGTCCACTATGCCGAGTATGTCGTCTACGTATCTGTGATGTTATGTTTTGCTATAATTTTCGGGAAGTATTTCTACTGAAAATTTTGTAACAATACGTCTGCGAGTAAGGCTGAAGTTGGATTACTCTTTCCTAGTCCGTGTTTTGATGTGCATTGGGTCCGTTGAATTTAAAGTGGTTTTTTGTGTCACAGTTTATGTTATGTTTAATGAGTTGTTCGTGTCACTTGCCATAGTTGCTGTGTAGTGTCTTTCGTATTATGCCCATCGTTTCCTTTTCTGCAATTGATGGATATAGGTTTGTTATATCAAATGATTTTAGTTTAGTGGTAGTTTTAATTTGTAATTGTTGGTTAATTAGGCCCGTTGAGTTTGTTAAACAGTGTGTGTCGTTTAGTTTGAGGTGTGTAATGTTTAAACACAGTTTAAAGTAATGTTATACTGTGTTTTGCGAGTTTGTATACGAGGGCTGAGTTGTAATTTAGAACCGTCTCATGGGTATGCTTTGTTGGTGTTTTTTTTAACGTGTTATGATTTTGGCTGGTTGTAGGTAGATGTTTGTGTATTTGAAAGTTTCTTTCGTCCTTATGATTAAAGCTGATTTTAATTTACAAAATACGTCTTTCTGACAAAAATCAGCGAGGATAGACCAAGATCATAGGTAATACTATAGGAACCACCGCACAGACCACAGAAGGAAATCTCACAAGCAATATAATTATTTACAAAATAAATCTCGCTTTTAACCAGGAAGAATCAATAAGTAAAAGCGAGCTGTTTCATTATTGCGCAGGAAAGAGGGAACTAGCAAAGGAATTGTAATAAACCAAAAGGTGACTCCAGACGTGCTGGATTCGCCAAATGCCGATCAAAGGTTCGCCGAATCCAAACTAGGGAGGAAGGATGCTCGGTTATACGGCGAGCAAAAATATTCAGTGCTCGACGTGCTCAGCTTATTGTCGGTTGTATTGTATATACCTTTTTACCAAGTATCAGCCGTTATCAGATTCAACTGTAAGTCATACATCTATTTAATGTTATTTATTTTTCATTAATAAAAGATTCTTAACTTGTATAGACGTATTAATTTACACAAAAACAACAGGTTTTTTTTAAACATATATTAGAAATGGATTCGCCCAGCGCCACAGTTTTGGAGTTTCTCGATGTTTACGAAGCAGAACCAATAATTTAGAAAGGTTCTCTTATGAATCATAAAAGTCGGAATGAGGTTTTAGATCGGAATCAGTCGGAAACGTATCGAAAGTAGGATGGGGCTCAGTACTCTGCGACTGATTTAGAAAAAAGTCACTAATGGGCAATGGCATCCATTAGAATTTGCCTTAAAAAAACTAGGAGAGAGCCAAAAGCAGGGCAGGTGTCGATGGTTTAGTGATACCAACCACCATCTCCTTTTCTTACGCTTTTTTCTTCAATTAGTTTGTAACCACTGCACAAAACAGTAACCGTAGCTGCTGCAATAACAGTTTTACTGTTGTCCATCACGGTTGGGAGTAAGTTGAGGAATCGCACGTCGCTTGGCCGTATCCACTGTTTCCGTAACGACTACGAGGGTATACAAACCCCGCATTTGTATACACATAGACACGCTATTTGGCCAAGACGAGAATCTTGAGACTTGACGGCAATTGGCATTCGGCGAATCACGCATGAAACAACATATTGTAATTTCTTTATGAAACTTTACGAAACGAAGGGCTCGAAGAAGTAGAAATATATTTGCCGCTTAGATTAGTAGAACTAAAAACACATTAAAAAACGACAATTTCGGACTTGGGTGGTTTTAATTAAGCATGTTTTGCTCCTCATCGAAGTCTCATCTCCTTTGACAATTCGGTCATTTCAAACAATTTTAAATATAAAAATATGTGAAAATCTTTATTAAAACCTCTATTGAATTGTATAGATGATAGTTAGTAGTACTCTTAATGTTCCTGGACCGTTGAAACGTCGATTAAATTTGATGTATGATCAGTATTATGGTCAAGGGGTAGAATAAAAAACAAAATTCCAACTTTGCCATGCTTTCGACCCCTATATTTTAAAACACCCAATATAGTAAGTAGTCACCTGTGCGAAAAATTGGTAAATGTTTGTTTTTATAAAATAACTGTTAATTAATTTTTAGAATTAAAAATTAATTAATTAGAATTTTTTTATTCTATCCCTTGACGACAATACTGATCATACATCAAATTAACCTTCAAATGGTCGATACCTTCTCTTCAAAAACATCGATTTCTAAGCTTGTTAACAAAACATTAGCAAAATATGCCAAAAACTTAAATGATCTTATCTGCTTATATACAGGGTGTTCGGCTATTCGTGTTACAAGTAAATTCTACATTCAAAAGGAAACCAAAAAGTCCTAATTCACTATGGTCCGAGTCACTGAAGTTTCGGAATTATTCCATTTTTTATGATTTTTTAAGATTTCATGCTCATGCTTCAAATGATAACTCCAAAATTAAAAGGTTTTGGACAAATCCGTGGATACTATTAATAGCTACGTTAAATTTCCAATAAGATGTGATCAATACTAATCTTGTAAACGTTCGTGAAATAAGCATTTTCGTAACCAGACGGCCGCGCGTCGAAAATACAATGCTGGGGTGGAGAGCCCGTCAAAAGTAAAAACCGTTTTATAATTTCATTCAAAATTTCCTTTTTTATTAATAATAATTTAAGTTTTTGTTTTATTACTATTAATCTTTCCACCTTACCAGTTTATAACCACAGTTGTTTCCTTTCCTTCATCAATTTCTTCATCTGTGAAAAAAGTAATTAAAAAAGCGATTGCACCACTAAAAGGATATTAAATGGAGCAAGTTTGCGGAAATTTCCTGGTCCTTAGGTTTGGAAATAGTAGTTTAAAATCACTGTAGTAAATTTTCCAATTTGAAAAAGAAAGGAAGTTATTTTTCAAAGTTCTAGGTACTAAAACGCTTATTTCACCAAAATTTACAAGCTTAGTATTGATCACATTTTATTGGAAATTTAACGTAGTTTGATGGAGGAAAGAAAAAACCGTGGTAAGGTGGAAAGATTAATAATAATAAAAAAATTTAAAAAGCGTAAGGAAATTTTGAATGAATTCATTAAATTTTTAAAGGTTTTTTAAGTTAATTTTTTAAAGTAAATTTTTCAACTTTGAACTAAAAAATATTTTTAAAAGTTCTGGCTACTAAAACGTTTAAGTTTTTAAGTTTAGTATTGATCACATATTGTTGGAAATTTATCGTAGTTTTCAATGGTGTTAACGGACTTGTTCAAAACAATTGAGTTTTGGAATTATCATTAATTATTTGAAGCAAGGTCGTGAAATCTTAAAAAATCAGAAAAAGGGAAATAACTCGGAAACTATTGAGATTCGGACCATAGTTAATTAGGCCTTTTTGGTTCCATTTTGAATGTAGAATCTACTGGCAAAGTTTGTAACACGAGTAACCGAACACCCTGTATGTATGATTTATGAGTTCAAGAAATGCATCATTACATAAGGCATTTTGCTATTAAGATATGAAATAAACGTAAACAACCTTTTAAGAGAAATTGTTTTGCATTTCAAATTAAGTTCAATATTATTTTTATAGAAATATGACTAACAATTATTCATATATAATTTCGATAGCTTTCTGACATCATTATTAAAGTTTATACCGACCTTAAAAATATTTTACTGCGAACCTTGAAATGCTCATTTATTCTTTCAAGAATATGTGTTTTTATAACGGTGAACATGACAAAGGCAATCTGTTACAAAAGGCGAAATGGGAAAATTATTCCGCGCTGGCCTGAGTGCGAGATTCTCAGCTGGGAAAAGCCACATCGAGCTGATTTACAGTCAGAAACAACACCCCTTTCCGGCCAGAGCTCGTAAAACGGACAAAGAGTCGTAAATCCAATTTGCCCTGCTATAATCCATAAGGGCATAAAATAATTGCTTTATTGACGTCCTTTAAATATGATTTTTCCTTTCCAACTTACCATCGGCGAAAAACGACTTGCGACAAAGTACGAAATAAACCGCGGATTAAGCGTTCAAATGGCTAGGCATAAACGTCCGAGAGCCAATATATAAGAGTTTGCGAAGGTTACCCGGTTAAGTTATCCTTATATATATTCCTGTCGTAAATGGAAATAGAATTTATCGCAGCCGTAACAAATATACCGGCAGCCATGTCGACCATACTTAAAAATGGCTATTTCATGAACATGCCACTGTTTACATCGTTGCAGACATTTCTCAAAGATTCAGCTCAAACTTAGTTGTTCAAAAATATATTTAAATATTATATAAAGGGGGCCCAACGATTGTGCCAACAATCTAAACCTGTGACCAAATTTTACATTTTTTGTTTAATACGTATAAACAAATTTATTTTACGTTTTTTGGCGTTTTTAAAAGAAAAATTCTGATGGCATTTGAAGGGCAATTGGACAGGAGATAAAAAAAATGACAAGTTTCGTACAAAACCTCCGACATGGGCACGTTTTATCGGTGCCTGTTTTCCCAACAATACCGAGGAGGACGTGAAGTTCCGAGCTAGGAAGAGTAAGCTCATTTGCACAACTCTGTCTAGGCTTGATGAAGGATCTTATGTGCACTTTTAGCTTTTTTCTCACTTTTGAATTACATATATAACTGTACATTGTTTTGTAAAAAAATAAATCAAGTCTTTTCAAAAATTTAATAATCGTTAGCCAAGTTGAATGGAAATAGGTGGCGTCGGTGGCCGCAACGGTTTAGGCGTTGACACGGCGCTCATCACTTAAGATAAAAGTCCTGGGTTCGCATCCAGAGGCCTTGTATTCGAACCTGACATACTTACAAATGAGCTTATTTTTGCAAAAACACCGGCACCCTAAGGGTTGATATGGAAGGGAAAAAAAAGAAAAAAAAGGGGTAACATTTGTGACCACTACAAAAATAATAAAGACAATTATTATGACCTATTCTAATTTTTATAATAATAACGAATATATTCAAACGAAGAAAAATCGTTTATAGATTACATAATTAAACGAATCACTAAAACGTCCAGTGGTGGGAGCATCAAGTCTCCCAAATTTTCATCGCTTTAATTTTATTTTATCACTTAAGGTCACAATAGCTAAGTGGTAGAGCAGCGGAGTATCTAACCGAAGATCGTGGGTTCGAATCCCGCTCGTGCCATTGATTTTTTTATCTCAACTAAAAAAAACCTTAATTAATTGTAATGTATTAATTGGTCAAGCGGACCACGAAATTAGTGAATTTTATTTTATCATTGAAATTAAACTTGTACATAGACGGATAGTTATATGGTACTGAATTACAATAAATTGCATATTTTTTATTTTGATGTGTTATGGGGTAACAAACTAGAATCTGAAAATGCAGACTGAAAATTGCCCAGGCATATTTATATGTGGCGGTTTCGGTTATCTACAGTGACTTGTCACAGTAAAAAGAGTTCATAATTTTCTTGTTATTTTTCACATATCCCTTTAAGTAAAAATTAATGAAAAATATTTGTTATTTCAATTAATTAATCTTTATGTAAGGTATGTGTACAAATAAAAAAGTCAGCATCTGCGGGATTCGAACCCCCGGCTGAATACGCCGCTGTTCTACCACTTGAACTATTATGACTTCGATCCACTCGGACATAAACTTCCCATCTCAACCCACCTTTCGAATTTTCCCTCCTTTTTGCCATTTTTCCTTTATTAATTGAAAGAAGTTATTTGGTCAATCGGACCACGAAATCCAATGGATTTAACATTTGTTATATTACGAAAGTTGACTTTAATCATAGTTTTTTGTGATGGTGTTTTTGGATTTCGTATGGTAGCGTAGTATTGTACGATATAAAAAAAATAGGATTTATGATGAACAGTCTTGAACTAGATATCTTCTAGAACTTTTGGATGTATTATAATACTGAGCATGTACGCTACCGAAGGTTCATTTGGGTTTGGGTTCATTAATCACCAAAATCATCCTTTCTTATTGAGCAGCTTATGGCGTTAAAGGGTTGCTTAGAAATTGAGAAATGCACCCGTAGGATCGTGATTTGTACCTCACCATTAAAAAAAACCAAAGAGCGGCGAGCGGAGTGTTGTCGGTCCTATTGTCGTTTCTCCTTTAGCCTTCTCTCAGCCCTCAGAGCACGTAATGCTTTTATTTCCTTTGAGTTCTAAAGAGACAGTGGTTGTTTATGTCTCCGGGTTTAATAAGTCGTCGTTCGAAACGTAAACGTTGGGTCAACACCCTCCTGTCAGACGACAACGATCACAATAGTCTTCACGTACGAAAAAGGGCCACCCTTTTGAAAATACTTCGGGAGCAGAAGTGTGTCGAAACATTTCAAACGGTAATGAAGCGGCTTAAGTGTTTTCTTGTTTAAAAAAATCTATCCGAGTCAATGGTCAATTAGAATCGAATAGTCGGACGGTGTCATTGCAAGAATGCAGTAGCAACGGTGCGAATGCCGTATACGGCGTATCTGAAGGACTGTGATCGACATTGATAAACCGCTGAAGGAAATAGTCGGCCCGTTAGAGTGGCATGAATCCAATAACAAGGCGACAAACCGCCTCGTTGCTGAAAATCTAGGTAGAACTAGCTTCAGTTAAGGCAATGTTAAATTTTTGGCTCATCGACGTTTTATTTCCTTTGAATTCTAACGAGGATGTGGTTGTTTATGTCTCCGGGTTTAATAAGACGTCGTTCGAAATGTAAACGCTGGTTCAACACCCAGTCAGAGCACAACGATCACAACAATCTCCACGTACCAAAAAGGGCCACCCTTTTGAAAATACGTCGGGAGCAGAACTGTGTCGAAACATTTCAAACGATAATGCAGTGGTGCGAGAAAAAAGTATAGATGCTTAATTGATATTTCACATTTCACCATGCAAACCTATTGCTTTTTACTCAATACTTGATAACCTTTGGTATCAGAATGAAGGTGTCGAAGTAAAACAATAATGTTAATACGCATTAAGATTCAGTAATGATTTACTGAAGAACAGAAAGCAGTATCACAAAAGTGAAGGATCGTGTATTGACCGTACATTAAACTAATATGGGATTTGCTTGTTACCGTTCGTTTTAGTTTGCCTATCCTCGCTGGGACGGTTTGTCATATGTGTTTCAGAATTTCACCATCATTAGTACTCTTTCTGACATACACAGACACACTGAAGGAAACAAAATGATGAATCGATTCTGAATGGCCAACCCAGCGACTAATAAGCACCATATTTTTTATCGTATGCACAAGTAATCCAACCTGATTCCGATCTTTTACTGCAGCGTCTCTCAGAAACGGGGCCAGAGTAATAATAACAAATAACAAAAATCTCACCCCATAAAATTCAATTGAATGCCAGATGTTGCAGAGCCATAACATTGTTACACTATAAGCCTAAATAATACAGTATCCAGGTCGATCTTCGAATATTGGTTTACGACGTTCCAATAATAGAAGCAAGCGGTGTAAAAGTGAGATAAATTATTTCCATCCACTCTCCTCTCGTACGACAAATGGGCGTATTATACAGCCTAATAAAATCCGAAAACGTCCCGATTTAGTTTTACAGCACCTATTCAGAAAAAAAACAATATAACATAACCGACTGTCATCAAATGATCAAATTATTTCGGTTTGTTGTTCCTTCGCCAAATCATAAATACCACCATCATCTCCCTTCCTCGCACTATCTCTCTCCTTTTCATCATCTAAATTATTGAGCGTTTATTAATTAGATTGTGTGATTGTTAATGTTAGGCAAGAAATTCCACAAATAAGCAATAAAACTAATTGTTATTAAAAGGCAGAAGAACAGTAATTAATAATAATAATAATAAATGATAACGTATATTATGTAAAAAATAATAATAACATTAAATCGTATACGGAAATTAACAACGAGTATACGTAAAGTTAACTATGATTGAGACAGGCAGATAGATATTTCAAAAGTATTCTATTGGTAGATGGATAGAGAAAGGTACATGAAAAAAAATATATAGAAAGATAAGATGGGAAAGGGCTATTGATAGATACATAGATATATAACTTGAAGGAGTGCCATAAACACATATAGAGAAAGTGAGTGTGAGTGTATTTGTATGTGTCAGAGGAAGATTTAAACTGAATTTGAGATGAGAAAGAGAGAGAGAGAGAGAGAGAGAGAGAGAGAGAGAGAGAGAGAAACAGACAGACAGACAGTTGAGCGATGTAGAAAGAATGTGTGACAGTAGGATTTTTAAAATAATATTTGTCACCGAGAAAATTATGCAGTAAGAAAAGTAAAGAAATTCTTGTCAAAGAGGAGAGCATAAAGTCGTCCAACTACTAGTTTCGCGGATTCGTCAGAACATTTTTACAATTATTTTTCCAAATTAATCTCAAATAAAGTCGCAAAGGGATTCGAACTCAGGACTGATAGCGGGGCAAGTAAGAATCGGGCGCCTTAACCACCCGGTCATCGCCAAAAATGTTGGCAGTTCTTCAATCGGATTTAAAATGTTCATCTATCAAGGCTTGCCTATCACCATGGATATATGTATGTACAAGAAAAATCGGCGAAAAAATCATTTTACCTTTGGTAAAGTTTAAAGACGAAAGTTTGCAGCTCGTTTTTCTTAAAGATTGGACATGAAACTTAAAGGCTATAATTTAAAGAGTTATAGGATGACCCATTTCATTGCTAATTGAAGCTGTAAATCTCAGCTTTATCTTTTCGTGCTCGACCTCCTTCGTGGACCATTGTCCATTTCCGGCAAATTAAGCCCTCCCCGGTCGGGGTCGTGGCGGATCCCCGTGGAAGTCGTGCCAAATGCGAAGACTTCAGAGACGACTTCAGAAACAATTCGGCAAACGCTTTTTCTACGTTCGTGAGTGTGGGCCGGTTCGAAATGGCACCCCTTTTCCATGCGACCTTGCCTCTCAGTAATGAGGGGATCGGAAAAATAACGGTAAAAAAGCGTGAAAGAGATCGAAGATACGAGAACTCAATAAAGGGTTCTGATCGGTATTGGAAGATATTTGACCTTTCCTAAATGCCCACTCAACTCCTCATTTTTCTGAACCGCATTAAAGGAGGATGGACCGTCGGATTATCAGAAAAAAGTCTGCTGAACGCTAAGTCATCCCATTTGCAGATTTCAACGTAATACCGTTTCAAATTTGCACGATCCAAAAGTAGTCCGTGTCTATTGGGAGGAGCTACAATAATCAATTGTTGAATCACATTCTTGAAAATATTCTTACCACTTCCACTTGTAAATTTATTAACGGTAATTCTTTACAATTAATTCAAGCAGTGGCAGTAATAATGATAAGTACTGTAAGTATTAAACTTATAAAACTGCTTTCTGTGTTCTTTGGGTTTTAATCAGTTCATTAATTAAGGAAGAGTCCTCAATAAGTCTCAGTCCTGAGTTATTGTTGAATGCAAATCGTTCAGGTGAGTCATGTGACTGTCAGTTTGTTACTAAATTATCACTTATTTTATTTGATGATTTTCTTCGGATAGACGTCCCGTTGTAGATTTCAAGATCCACTACACTAAGAGCTGACAGATGTATTGTTCAGAAAATGAGATTCAAAACGTTACATCTCAACACACGAATTGCCATGCAGTTACACTCAATGATCATTTTATTTCAATCCAATAATTGGTTGTAGAGAAGAATCTTCTGATAAAAATGTCACTGATCCCATGATCCCTTTCTCCTAGTTAGCATCTTACAAGTATGTCATAGAATATACTGAACCTTACAGGGCAGAGAATTGTTGAGCAAACATGGGTCGATGTTGACTCGATGATCTCACACCTTCCTCTCACCCACGTTTACCGGACTTCAACCCTATGAGAATACGTGGGTTGCAATGCAAATAAGACTTTCAGGGCTTTAACCGCAGAACATTTAACTAATAGCATATAGGCGTTACACTTCCGCATATTTGTAAGTAACATTAACAATTACGATACAAATTATGATGTTAACGGAAATTTAGTACGTATAAGTTAATAAGTGTAGATGACAATTGGACAGTACAATCTTTTTCAAAAGACTGTTCATGCTCACAGTTAGTTATTTCCAACGTTACGGATTCCAAACATACAGCTCATCATCAGGTTGAAGGAATTTACAACCACGTCTCGACATGAATTACAATTGTGAACACGCCGGTACCTGGCCAAAGCCACGTTCCAATGGCATTTATCTTCATGTTTAATTTCGCATTTTTTATTTCGAGTTTCTCAAAGCAATCCAGTTTCCTACGTTTGCTGAAACTGTGTAACACTGCTGGTTTGTAATGCCGCTCATCATGCATTGGGCCATGGGAGGATTTTAGTTCAATTTGAAATATAGTATTACCCACTGAAGAACTGACGTCTGTTCGAGCCTAAGTGAGTGTTCCTTTGTTTTGGTAAAAAGAGACAAGGGCAGGTCTAATGACTTATATATAATCTAACTCCATTTAATTTATCGAATCTAACCACTACATTGAAAGGAGTAAGAGTATGTTTGTTTTTCTATGTCTGCTTTAAAATTTTGCTGAATAATTCACAATAGGCAAATATTTTGATTTTTGACTAATTGTAAGACTATTTTTAAATGAAAGCGTGCAGCTTACCTTGTATTTGTTGATTGCGGCTTCTGGTTGAAGCTGTGTCTCCGTTTGTCCCTGCTGCTTTTCTTAGCCCTCTGGCCCTTTCCCTCACTGTGGTACAGTGGGTTGGACCTGTCCAAAGGCTGCGTTTTGGGCTCGGCGCCGCCCCTCAGTTCGCGGAGCCATCTGGTCAGGGTGCCTTCCTCCTCTCTGAAATTAGGAAAAACGGTTACGCAAGCCAAATCGAATGAAACCGTTTATTTACCCCGGGGATAAGACGGTGTAATGATACTTTCTGTTTTTCGTGTGCAAATTGCTACTCGGAAAGCAGGTCTCATTGACTTTCACGTCGACGATACCGAATTCAGGGAGATAAGAGTAAACATCGTGATAACCAGGACTCTAGGATTGGCCTACTACGAAAACAGTTATGTAAACAACTATTTGAATTCTCGAGAGATAATGGCAAGTAAGGAGGCATATAATTCGGCCGCCTTGTGCAACGCCGTCTACGGCCGACAGCGGACATCATCCTTTCTCCTTGTTTGGATATATTGAAGTCGAACGATTCTCGCTATTACAACCTATAATACTAAAACCATACAGAAATATGGAAATGGACAACCATGTCTCGCAAGAAAAGATTTTATGAGTTACATACGCTGTACGAAAAATTGTGAAACTGTACAATACCTATCTCCGGCTATATACGCAATTTTTTGCCACTCGTAGTCTTAATCCGGTTTATCTTTCTAATATAAACCGAGGTGAGCCGGTTTCAAAACGAGCTTCACCCACGCCTCGGGGAACCATCTGCTCCATTAGGAGGACAGAATAAGACACTTTAGAGAAAAACCGAAGTGCACCTAGATAATCGATCCAAATGATAATGCTATGCAGAAAACGTGCCAAATACACGAGCAACCCACACCCAAGAGTACATATATTTATATACACTACATTATATATTAATATTAGAAAACGGACCATATAACTAATTTCTCCTGACAGATAAGGCTTATGACTTGGACTCTGTAATGAAAATATTTTGACCCGTTATGTTACCAAAGACAGATTTCAATCATTAGATTACACTCGATGGATCTGATATAATTACTTCCTGATGTTAATCATCTTCAAGAAATCTCACGGAGTATCGAAACAAAATCCGATTTGGGCGTTGGATATCTACATTATAGATCGAATCTCGCCGTACCGATAAAGGTTGCGTAATTTCAAGCCCGTCATTGTTATCTGATTGTTAATCCTGACGACTTTATGTAATTGACGTTTCATACGGAAGAGAATAAAGCAGATCCGGGGTACATAAATAGAATCCAGTAGGACGGAGATTGGAGCGGTCACGCTCCACAGCTCGGCGGTCCTTATCGCTTTGACAAACTGCTCAGGGGATAGTCGTCTAGCCATCAACGGAGAGAGGATCGTGTCTGACCGTAACTCCATGGCGACCTGGGATACCCGATTTGCTAGAAAAAAACGGCACGGCGAACTTTATATGTAAAGAAATTTGGTCATCCATTTACATGAACGTGAAAACTAACACGGAGGTCCATCTTAAAAAAAAAACTGAACTAACTTTTTGCTTTGACGAAAATCTCACAATAGATTGAGGGAAGTTAGCTTGAGAAATATGAAATAAAGAAAGGACAAAACGATTCAAATCCCTAAGATTTTAAATAAGCTCCATTGCTCGTCAGTTGGCAATATGGCAATAGCAAAGGGGCATATATATATGCCTGTGTATAGAAAAGTAGAGAGAGAGAGAGAAAGATATATATATATATATATATACACACATATATATATATATATAGAGAGAGAGAGAGAGACAGACAGACAGAGAGCGTAGAAAGATTGAATAAATATAAAGGGGTTATCGTTACTGGCTAATCGTCTTGACTATTACGCTATAGTGTGATAGATGAGTTGAAATTAAGTATTCTTTGATACCGAAAAAAGATTGATGTAGTTACCGATATATCTTATATCATCTAAGATTTTATAGATTCCTATAACATTTATATAAGATTTATGTCATGTAATATTTAAGATTTATAACTAGCGATATGCCATTTTTTATTGTGTACATCAGGATCCCAGACTTATATTAAAACACGGATTTTTACGAGTTAACTTTTTTTTTTGTTCAAATGGGGTGTGTGTATGACTGAGAGCGAAAATGTGACGTTTCATTTTCCAGAACTTCAACTGTTTCAATCGTGTCATTGTCATCAAAAGGTCCAAAATTAGAGACCATTAATGTAACCCCAAATTGTAAGTAAAGGTTAAGCCGTGAAAGCTGGCCGATTGAAACGAGTCGGAATGCCTTACATGGACGGAGTCCATTGTCTCGAAAAACAAAAAATGACACAAAATGGAACACGGCCCGAAATTAAAAATAATTTTACGACTTGGAAAAGAGAAGCTTTTGGCCTCCGGGAGTCAATAACGAATTGTATGCCATACAGACATAATTACACCGTGAATGAATTAGCAGCGGTCCTTATGGTTTCGAAAGAATGAATTTATCTCATGATGGTGATGATGACTTGAATTAGAAATTCTTCAAAAACAGGGATTTCGTATCTAGCAGTAATATATTATTTCATTTTATACTGATAACTTTTGCCATTGTGGTTAATAAGTTGAAACGAAGCTTTGAAATCGTGTTGTTCACACAAAATTGATTGATAATAAAATATCTAAAATATACCAAGAATTTCTTTTTATTGTAAATAGGTAAAAGCTTTCCTTTTTGCCTCGGCGCCTTAAACTATTCACCAATTTATCGGATAAATCAACAAACATATTAGATCCAACTAAGAAAACAAAATGGTTTTCAGTATAAAAATAAGGCTGAAAGTTTGGCATTTTCCCTCGTAAAGAAAAAAAAGTTTTGCTTTCGTTTTCTTGTCCTGCGAGGATGAATTTTGATTCGATAACGGAATGGAGGTGGGCGAGGAAAGAGAAAGGTCACGACAGCTGCATCAACCTTGTTTGACTTCGTGCCTGACCCCCGCAGTGACCATTTTATTTGAAATGCGCAAATACGGTATTTGCCAGTTCGAGAGATCGGACCAAATGACGGAAACAGGCAGTGTCCAGTTTCTGAACGTTTACCGCCTCCTGCTTCTCCAGTTACATTAACGAGTTAACTTGATCTTGTTTGATTAACGCCTCGTGCAAACCTCATCCTACACCTACTGATCTTCCTCATTTGGACCAAAGTTAAATAAACAATAATTATATTACACTTATGTTATATTTTTATACGCAAATGTCTCTCAGCCTTCATCATGTTGGTGACTCAAGAGCCAATACTGTGAACTGTAATAGGACAGGTGCATAATTAATGCAATAAGGCCTCTCGTTGATCCAGGAAACCGAAGTCGTCTGGGCGTCTGTACGGGCAATGGGGTTCACAGCATGCATCTCGCGATATCATATTACACCCCAGACACAGATTATCAGTCCTTCCTGGTCACCCTCCGCAGACCGACGCCGTTCTCTTCGGTTTGGCGCGCAAAGATCGGCCTCTTAGAAATTATGGCAGCTCGTGCGGCAATTATTCTTACATTCTGCCCAGAAGATGATTTCCAAATCGACCTTAAGCAGGTTCAGGGACAAAACGGGATTTTCTTTCCCTCAACTCGACGTCGGTATATTTTTCGGAGTTATTCGTCTGCAGGAATTGCTGAGGACATGATAGTCCGATTCGCGGGAAGAAGTGATGTGATGAATACGATTAAATTTTGGTTCGTGCAATTCGCTATTGATCCGCCAGCTATGTATATCCAATAGTTTCAATAGCGCAAATTCTGCAGCCACATATTTCATTCAGCCAATCATACACTTCATAGTAGTCTTTATAATAATGTAACTCATCACATTTTTTAAATATAAAATTTTCTGTTGCTATTAGTATTAAAACTGTACTACTTAAAAAACAAAAAATTAAAAAAAGTGGGGGTATGCGAGGTTGACACGCATTATTACTAAGGGGGTAAAGAATAAATTTATTTTGCACAAATGTCAATTACATTTGCAAAAAGGTGAATTTGATTAGTAAAAGAGTGAAATAATATGCAAAAGTCCAATATATTTAGTGGTCTATCGACCAAATCACTTCTTTCAATTAATTAATCTTTTTATGTAAGGTTTTGGTTGAAATGAAAAAGCTAGTGTCATGAGCGGGATTCCAACCGACGACCTTCGGCTATAATATGCAAAAGGATGAATCTGATTTGCAAAAAAGTGTATTTAATTTGAAAACAACTGATTTTTTTGGATCGAAATAATGCCTAATTTTCATCTTCATTAATTTAATTTATTTTATTTAAGATTTAATTGCCATTTATAAATTAATAATAATTGTCACTTATNTCTATCTATCTCTATCTCTCACCCCACCAAAAATGAATCATTAGGTTTTCGTCACTTGCCATGCAATGGGGATTATCAGAAAAGTAGCTAAAATTCTTAAACAAGAAGGTTTTAGAGTAGCTGTTACAGGGATGTGTTCGCATCCTCTCAGAACATAAAAGCAAGGTTGACAACTTGCCACAAAGCGGGGTTTACCAAGTTAATTGTAATGGCTGCGATATTAAATAAAAAGGACAAAGCGGCAATAAAATTGAAAAAAGAGTTAAGGAACACTTGCCTAAATCGAAAAAATTATCTGATTTTAAGGACTGTCTAAATGAAGCAAAACACAATTTCATTTTAAATGTAAATACAGCAGTGTTACACAGATTCCACCAACGTAAGGGACTAGATTAAATAAAAAATGTGAACTTAAACATGGAGATAAACGTCACTGGAACGTCGCGTTAGCGGTGGATCAGCGGGTTCGTTCTTACAATTTATGTCGAGAGACGTGTTTGTAACTTCTTCAACCTGATGATGAACGACTGAAAGCAAGATCATTCAAAACGACAAACTGTGAGGGAGAACTATCTTTTCAAAAAGGTTCTTTGTTTGTGTTGATTTGAGAAACCAATCAATATTCATTCCTACAAGACACATATAATCTACGAAAAGGCCAAGTAAGATTAAAGGACAGTACATAAATTAGTATTTATGTTTAAATTAACTAACAAACGCTCAAAAGGATTTTGTTTTTAATTGTTATTTCACAGTGGAACTTACGTAAAGTTTATCTCCCGAGGCAAAAGGAGAATAAATGTTCGGGGATTGTCTTCATAAGTTGTCCGATATTTCTCGTTTTTTTCATAACAGGCCCGTTGAATTTTCATTGCCCCTTTCACAATGGCAGATAAATCCCGGTGAAACATTTATTTCGGGGGCTCACCGACCGTAAGATAAAGATCGAAATAGAGGGCTGATAGACCGGGAGGAGTAACTCGGGGAGAGCAGGAATGCAGGCTTATGTTAGTTAGAAAGTGAAAATACGTAAATTCGAGCCCGGAGGATGAAAGACGCTTATCTCATGCCTCCTTATTACTTACGCCCTTCGGCGACGGTTTTTATAATGCCATCATACAAAACAATTTTATGACAAATCGTATGCACGAGGTCTTACTTTTTCAAAATTTCCTTTTTTTTTTCTTCAAAGCTTGTCTCTCTTTGACTTAATTCTATGTTTGAACAGTGTTTTAACCCCTTGTCAACTACTCTTCATATGATTTTTTTTCTTTTGCCATTAATATAATATTATAAAAGAGAAAGCTTTAATCACAATTCTTCAATTAAATATTAAAGTATCTCTCGGACTTATGTAAGGAAAAATAATCAACAAAACCTTTCTGAACAAAATTGTATTATATATATATATATATATATCGTGCTGTTAATTTATGTTATTAAATTTCCGTAAGGGTTAAAATTACTTTTGTAATTTAATAACAATGCCTTTTCGGCGTTGTTGTTCCAGCCGTGGGCTCCAGGCGACGCAACCGTTTGAAAGTTTATATTTATAGCCGTAATTTGTTTTATTTTAGCAGTTTCATGAACGGTACACACTCCGAAAGGCTTCAAGGAAAAGAGGGTCGTGCAGGAAACACAGGTTTAAATCCTTTTAAGAAAGAACACCATAAATGCAGAACTTGAATTATTTGTGCCGTTGTTCTGGTGACAAGACACATGATATGGATTAGTAATAAAAATGTAATTCTTGTCACAAAGCAGGTCTTAACATCCAACTAATCTTTGGATGTCAAGGATGAGGGGTGAGAACCAGTTTACTTTGTCTACTATGATCAATTAAGAAGCAAGAGGCAATGCAGGAATTCGAACCAAGAACCGCTGGCGTAAAAACGGGTCAGAAGATATATAATAAACACCAGAGCTTTAAAATCAAAATACTCCGTTTAGATAAAACAAAACATTGTCTTGCAGCATTCAAATTTTCAAAAATGGAAATGACGATTGAGTCTTCTTTCACTTTGCTTACAACCTGAGCTAAGTGGAGCTAGTGTTGTAACTACTATGTGACTTAAGCGTTTTCCAGTTTGGAAGTTTGGAAATTATGATTCTTTGACTCTGTGGTGTGATATCTTAAACACTGAATTTTGATTAATCCCAAATTAAGTTTTCAAGTAATGAAGAAAAATTGTTCATTAGTTGTGAGACTTCTTCCTTAGATTAAGTTCTTTGAGCGTCTTTGATGGATTGTTTTTGGGTTTTTTCGTTTATTCGTTTATTGACATAGATAGGTCGTTTTATTTTTATATTTGTTTCGTGTTTTATTTGATTTGGTTTTCATAAATTTCCCAGTGTTGGATGTATCGACCTGGTAACTGATGTAATTTCTGTTAGTCAGGAGAGATTAACGTCTAACTACTGTTTGGATTTCGGGGATGAAGGCTCAAACAACTTTACATCACTTTTTACATATTATTACTCAATAAAATTCCAAGAGGTATGACGGGATTCGAACTCAGGGCCAATAGTGAGGCGAATACGTTTGGGCGAATGCGATCCTGGTTATTTATATCATCTCCTCGCTAATCGTGAAAAATTGAGAAACTAAATACCACTTCCAGTATAGAAAAAAAGTACATTGTTTTCACACAACTCTCGTCGGACATCATTTATGAATGAAAGCGCGAGGCAAAGATAATTCGCATATTTTTCATGCTTCGTTTTAATAAATAAAAAAGCAAGGCGGCATTCCTTCGACAAAGGGCGGTGACATAAGTGCCGTCTAAATGGCATAAATATACTCTTAGGTGTTTTATCGGAAATGTACTCCGTTGGAAAAACGACCGGTCCGCGCCGACTTAACAATCTCGCGATGGAGAATAAATACAAGGTGTAAATTCACAAGTTGACTATAAAAAATAAATAGTCCGCTCACTTGTGTAATTTACATTTATCGTTAGTGTAAAAATCAAGTCACGTTTGCTGTTTATTTCTTGTCTAATGGAAAAACGCCGTACGTTCAACACAATGGACGCTGACCTACTCCGAACCGAGTCCACAAGTTATGAGGGTCTATATTATTGATTTGACTTTGACAGACTAATAACCAGTTCGTTATTTTTGTATATCGTTAAGTTATGCAATATGCGAATGGATACAAAATCAATTATAACAGCAAGGCTACGGACGTAGGACCTAAGTATTCGTGATGGTAGGATCTGGATTATTTGGAAATTGGAATTAATGATGATGATCGTTGAACCTATGCTATGATCTTGGTTTCAGTATTGAGTTGCATGTGTCGAGGAGATTTTACCAGTTGTGCAGTATTCTGTTAAATTATCAACACTACAATACATATCAATTCGATCCAGTTCTTTGTTTTTAAGAAGTGCTTGGGGATTCCAGGTATTCGCTTATGTAAATATAGCCCAGGGTAACGGATGACTTTTTTTGGCAGGAACGGGATATAATGGACTGTAGGTACATTAATGCGACGGAGGTGAAGGTTGGGTTTTGAGATTTTGTCGAATTATAGTTTTGTGTTGCGATTTTTTAACCCATTGTTCAATGGAATATAAGTGTGGTTCGGTGGGCTTTAACAGGGGTCAGAGTTGGAAGATAGAATGGTCATCAGCATATGTTCGGATAATGGTTTCGGCATAAGAGGGGTATTAACAGTACACACTGAGTACAGTAACGGGACTAGGACTCTATCCTGAGGTACGTCCTGTCGCCTTTAACAGAGCACAGTACGGTCCTTGAGTTTCCAGAGGATACCCATATGTCAGACTCAATGTAAAGTTCGACATCGAGTAAGAGCTTGGAACAGCATGCCTACTTCTCGATGATATTACATTACGATGGCACAATTGAATAGCTGAATGGCTAAAAATTGATGGTCGGGGACTAAATTATAAGATTCGAGGATGGGGAGTATTTGATTGGAATACAGACGAATTAAATTGATATTGTCATTTCACAAAAAGAAAAAATCATCCTTGAATACAAATTATTGGGAAAATAATTTTTTCTACGTCTCCCAAATTTATCGAAAATGACAAAAATTATGATTACTTTGGAACGATTCCAGTGATCTGCAGGAAAATGTACAGGGGCTCATTGGAGACAGTAAATTATCAAGTGTAATTGGACAAAACGACGAAATGTGACATTGTTAAAAGCCTATTTCACTGGTAATATCGCCAAAAAACGAATCCAGATCTCTCAAATTCAGACAGATGGGGTTCAAATCACGATAAAAGTGTCCTGAAACGTTAACAAAAGGAATTATATGTATATTTAGGAGTGTATCTGATTCGACAAGGTTACATAACCGGGAATGATTTCAATAATTTATCAAGACAAATCGCATCCACCCAGTGAGCTGGGTTTCATTGTCACCACAGTCACCTCTTTTTTCAGATTTGTCCGCCGATCTTTTCTTACAAAATCGTGATGGGTTTTGAATTCGAGAATTATCAAACTAGGACTCGTACAAATCCTCCTGTTAAGTGGTAAACGCTTGCTTATAAGTTATAGCCTTTAACTTATAAGCACTTGGAGCCACGTTTTTTCCATGTTTGACCGTACTTTCTCAGTACTTTGTTCTCTCCTTTTCGTGAACTTATCCCACTGCTATGTTCTCCTGGAAAAGGTACACCGAAAATATTTTCTCGAACATGAATACAATCGACTTCCGTCCTCGATATCGAACGTTGTTGAGGAAAGCCCGAGGCTGATCGAGCGTAGTCAAGTCGCACGAGCTTAGCGTTACTTCCCTAGATAAACTGCCATTGCACAACTACAAATGGACTATGGTTTACAAACTGATGTTTCAATTTGCATTTATTTAAAATTATCAAATTAATTAATTAACGAGATAATTAAAAATCAGTCAACTTAATTAGCACTTTATAAGAAAGATGTCAATAATCTCCCGTTAAACTGAAACAAATTTCAGCAAAAAATACCTATCAGAATTTTTTATTTTATATAATGAATAAAAATATTATACCTATTTTATTCCTTAATCCTTAATGTATGTACATAACCTTCACATGCTTTGGAATTAAGTTCGATAGAATAAATGGTAAACAAAGCACTCTTCCGCCCAGATTCCTGTTGTGAGATAAAATAGATAGTAAAACTTTATTCTTCAAACTTCTGGTCGACCAACTTCGGCCTTCATCCGTGATGTAATATTAGAATACAGTTTTCCTAAATCTTCTGGATCTTAAACTAACTTATAAAATAGCAAGTAATGCTTGCTGGGCTCCTTGTGGCTTATAATTTGCCACTAGCAGACTAGCATTAGAATTAGCAGACTAAAGGAGAACAGAAATAAAATAAAATATGGTATTCAGATAGCTCCAAGATCAATTAAAATGAAGGAACCTGTTCAGGTATATTCTGGAAAAGCCAAAATTTGAGCATTCACGAAATACATGCTTCTACCATAAAAAATCTTAAACGAGGTTACCGACAAAAAGTATATGATCAGACAGTCAAGCAACACTAAAAGCATTAGTACTTGATACGATAAGATCCAAAATAATTCATCCAAAGTCCACAAAATCTGGACAAACAACAACCTGACATTATCTTGGGTGCCTGCAGAAAGGAATTCTGGGTAATGAAACAAGCAGACAATCTGGCCAGAAGAGGATCTATAAGGAATAGGCCCAGAATCTATACTTGGACTAACAAGATCAAACATTTGCCATCACAGAACGGGTCTACAATAAACAAAAGGAGAAATGGATGAGGAGGGAAGCCAGATTCAGTAAACTCGTGATTAAATAGCACTAAAACTGGTAACCACTACAGACAGGGTAAATTCAGGTGACAGTGTCAGGGATATATGTACTGGTATCTTGCAGGTGATATCAGTTTTAGGTTATGCTTTGGGAAGGATGAAACTGTCACCCATATTTACCTCAAATGTAAAGGAACCCCTCAATGGATATACCGGTACTAGAGGCAGCAATAATTATTATTGACCTTCTATAGTTCTCATAACAAGGATTGAACTGATATCTGTAGGTGAATTCCATAAGTACCGATTTACCTTTTTAAACTTATCTGTTTGGAGTTTATGTTATGTAATTGGCAAAACTACACTTTTTTTATAAAGACATAGAGTCATGTTTGGATTTGGATGGTTTTGACTTTGGTACAATTTTTGTGTATGTCAGGGACAATCGGATTCATCGTGGTCCTGTCAATTCACAACGTCTGTGTGTCAGGTACCATGATGGTTTTTATTGTGTGTCCAAAAGTGGAGAAGGTTCTTTTATTTATTTTTTTAGAGTGGTTCTTTTCTGTTAGTCGATGTTTTATGGCACGATTCTCAAACAAATATCTCTATCACGGCGCAGGGACACTTGATGGTCTTAAAATTAAAACGACAGCGGTAGCAGCCCTCGGTTGTCAGGGTACCATGTATTTTTCTCCACGATAAATCTAGTTGAGTGATATAAAACGGATTTAAAAGCAAAAAATTGATTGAGCCGAATACCGTGAATACAGATGAGAACGGGACTTGACTAACGTTCAACGCCTTCCCCTAGTCGCACGAGATCTCCCACATTCCAATCCAGGCCGGTCTAAAGATGATAAATTACTTTTAAATCGTATCATTCGCCGTAATTAACAAACAATAGAACTTGCAAATAAGGACGGCTCTAAATAACAGGGGCTCGGGAATGGTCTCCGGGGTGATGGGCTGCGGTCGATGATGGGCCTGCGGTCTCTTTCGATTTATGGCTTCATCCGATCGTGGGAGTCGGTGACTGGCTCCTTGATTCATTTTTTTCTTTCGGACGGCAAGGACGCCGAAGGACATTGCGGTATTTCCACCTTCGGCCGGTTAATTTTCTCTTCTGACGCCCTTTAAAAAATTCAAGGAACCTCTATTTTTAAAACAAAACCCAATCTCGTGCGGTTTTTCGGGTTTTGAACAGGGAAACAATTAAGAACAGACGACTTCGGCGGATTCTTCTGCCTACGCGCAAATACCCAAGGGCAAACCTATAATAATCCTTCCGAGTGAAAATTTTGAGAATCGATTCTTCCGCGATGCAAGATGATTCGAAGCGATAAAACTATGGATTTCGTAACAAAGATGCGCCGGTTCGGTAACGGTGCGTTTGTTTCTGATAACCAGGAGGCAGAGGCGTGATGCCGAAGGGTCGCCCTCGGGCTTCTGCAATACGACTTTGGTTCAACGGCCGGTCATAAGCTCATAAGTTTGATCTTTCGGGTCAATTCAGCAAATGTGTATGCATCTTACTAGCAAACGCTTAAAATCAAACAAAAGCAATATATTCTATTAAAAGAACAAATAAGTAGTTATTGTTCGGAAACGTTCAATCATAAACTTACTTTGTAAGAAATAACTGAGAAAAAAAGTAAAATATTTGTTTTTTTCGTACTTTGCAAAATGTATAATATTTGGTTTAAAATTTCTATACATTTAAAAACTTTTACTATACATTTTATTCTACATTATTTTTCTGCGTTTCTACACTCCTGTGATAGTCGATTAATTCAGTAATTTTTTATATATAATAAAATTTCAGTTCTAATCAGATTTACTTTGTATATAAGGTCCCTGAATTTTTTTTCTTATGTATTCTAATTAAAAATTGTGTGTAGCTGCCTTTTGGGCCAGCGTTTTCATTTATTTCGTTAATTTCCATGTCACTTACTCTCTTTATGTTTCTCTCTCTCTTTCTCTCTGTCTCTCCTGCCTATCTCTGCTTGTCTGTCTGTCTCTCTCTCCCTCTCACACACTCTCTCTCTCTCTTACGTCCTCCTCTCACTCTCTGTCTGTATCTCTCACCCTTTCTGTCACCCTTCCTTTCTCTTCCACTCTCACTCCATTCTGTCTTTTCTCTCAGTCTCTTTCTCATTTTCTGTCTCTCCCTTTCTACCTATCTCTCTCTGCTCCCTTTTTCTCCCTGTCTGCATATCTATCTATCTATCTATCTATATATCAATCTACCTATCTATCTCCCTCTCTTTATCTCCATCTTTGTTTTTCTATCTCTGTCACGTCCTAATCTCATTCTCTGTCTGTATCCATCACCCTTTCTGTCTGTTGTCCGTTCTCTCTCTCTCTCTCTCTCTCTCTCTCTCTCTCTCTCTCTCTCTCTCTCTCTCTCTCTCTCGTATCTCTCACCCTTTCTGTCACCCTTCCTTTCTCTTCCACTCTCACTCCATTCTGTCTTTTCTCTCAGTCTCTTTCTCATTTTCTGTCTCTCCCTTTCTACCTATCTCTCTCTGCTCCCTTTTTCTCCCTGTCTGCATATCTATCTATCTATCTATCTATATATCAATCTACCTATCTATCTCCCTCTCTTTATCTCCATCTTTGTTTTTCTATCTCTGTCACGTCCTAATCTCATTCTCTGTCTGTATCCATCACCCTTTCTGTCTGTTGTCCGTTCTCTCTCTCTCTCTCTCTCTCTCTCTCTCTCTCTCTCTCTCTCTCTCTCTATCTATCTCTATCTCTCACCCCACCAAAAATGAATCATTAGGTTTTCGTCACTTGCCATGCAATGGGGATTATCAGAAAAGTAGCTAAAATTCTTAAACAAGAAGGTTTTAGAGTAGCTGTTACAGGGATGTGTTCGCATCCTCTCAGAACATAAAAGCAAGGTTGACAACTTGCCACAAAGCGGGGTTTACCAAGTTAATTGTAATGGCTGCGATATTAAATAAAAAGGACAAAGCGGCAATAAAATTGAAAAAAGAGTTAAGGAACACTTGCCTAAATCGAAAAAATTATCTGATTTTAAGGACTGTCTAAATGAAGCAAAACACAATTTCATTTTAAATGTAAATACAGCAGTGTTACACAGATTCCACCAACGTAAGGGACTAGATTAAATAAAAAATGTGAACTTAAACATGGAGATAAACGTCACTGGAACGTCGCGTTAGCGGTGGATCAGCGGGTTCGTTCTTACAATTTATGTCGAGAGACGTGTTTGTAACTTCTTCAACCTGATGATGAACGACTGAAAGCAAGATCATTTAAAACAACAAACTGTGAGGGAGAACTATCTTTTCAAAAAGGTTCTTTGTTTGTGTTGATTTGAGAAACCAATCAATATTCATTCCTACAAGACACATATAATCTACGAAAAGGCCAAGTAAGATTAAAGGACAGTACATAAATTAGTATTTATGTTTAAATTAACTAACAAACGCTCAAAAGGATTTTGTTTTTAATTGTTATTTCACAGTGGAACTTACGTAAAGTTTATCTCCCGAGGCAAAAGGAGAATAAATGTTCGGGGATTGTCTTCATAAGTTGTCCGATATTTCTCGTTTTTTTCATAACAGGCCCGTTGAATTTTCATTGCCCCTTTCACAATGGCAGATAAATCCCGGTGAAACATTTATTTCGGGGGCTCACCGACCGTAAGATAAAGATCGAAATAGAGGGCTGATAGACCGGGAGGAGTAACTCGGGGAGAGCAGGAATGCAGGCTTATGTTAGTTAGAAAGTGAAAATACGTAAATTCGAGCCCGGAGGATGAAAGACGCTTATCTCATGCCTCCTTATTACTTACGCCCTTCGGCGACGGTTTTTATAATGCCATCATACAAAACAATTTTATGACAAATCGTATGCACGAGGTCTTACTTTTTCAAAATTTCCTTTTTTTTTTTTCTTCAAAGCTTGTCTCTCTTTGACTTAATTCTATGTTTGAACAGTGTTTTAACCCCTTGTCAACTACTCTTCATATGATTTTTTTTCTTTTGCCATTAATATAATATTATAAAAGAGAAAGCTTTAATCACAATTCTTCAATTAAATATTAAAGTATCTCTCGGACTTATGTAAGGAAAAATAATCAACAAAACCTTTCTGAACAAAATTGTATTATATATATATATATATATATATCATAAAATTGAAAATAATATGTTGTCAAATACTACATTTGCTTGACCTATTACTAAATCCCTAGAAAGGTCATTGAAACATACTTGAAATCGAGTTTTGCATTGAACATTTAACACCATCAGTCAGGATTTGCTATCATGTGTGAATTATTGTATACGATTTTAGTCTGCCATTTACGAAGACGTCGGGTACACGATATCCGGCCGAGATTTGTCACCCGACCAACCAAACGAGGTATATGCACATTCTCAGAAAGAATCAAGATAAAATATTTACAAAATGAATTATTGTATTCTAATATTACATGAAGGATTAACGCCGAGTGGGCCAACCCTAGATTTGAACAAGGAAGACAAGGAAGAAAAAGAACAGGATGGCTTGTTTACACCAAAATTCCATTTATACTACCGGACTTATAAAACAAAACACATTGAAGCATTGATGAAAAGGAGTACGACTGGTACAAGATAACGCTTATTCTTATTATTTCTGAAACAGGTCAAAGTAACTGAAATGTTACAATCACCCTCAATTTGAATGTGATTACAACTAAATCAATGATTTATCATACCCTAAACAGTTTAAAACAAAAATCTGGAAATTTAATTGAATTTAACGTCTCTTCTTATTGAAAATGTTTTCTTGGTGGCACATCTTGTCTCCAAAGTTTATACGCTAAGGAATTTATTGAAATCAAAATAATCCATTAAAAAAATAAAGAGATGGCTTCAAACATTTGAATTTGTTAAAATTCAACTGACTTGTCTCACCCTACTTATATCTCTGATAAGGCTATATGGGACTGAAACCTTTTCTGTTGAATAATGTTTTTTTCGACAAATTTCAAATTAAGTTTGCTTGTAAACAACAATTTTCATAGGTTTTGACTGGTGTTATGTTCTTTGTGCGTCTTTGGTGGATTATTTCTTTTCATCTTTTGGTGTCTGAGTTCAGTTTTGCCTCTCCCTACTTACAACCATTGAATTTGTTCAACTTGTTACAATAGTTACAAATGGCAAATTATGATGAATTGCGTGCCTTATACATAATGTAACACAAAAATATACCGCGATTTAATATCAAACTACTCGGGTCTGATCAAACAAAATTCTTACCTCACCCTACTTATTACATGATGAAGTTATAACTGACGCAAACCTTTTCTAGTGAATGATCATTTGAAATTATGATACTTAGACAATTCTATGATGTGAAATCATGGGCTTTTTTCATTAATCTCAAATTAAGTTTTAGTGCAATCAACAATTTTTATAGTTCTTTCAATTAATTATTGTACTTCATGCAAGGCATTGGTTGAGATAAAAAAGTCAGTGTCACGAGCGGGTTTCGAACCCACGACCTTCGGCTAAATACGCCGCTGCTCTAACCACTTGAAGTATCCATAACTCAAGTGGTTAGAGCAGCGTATTTAGCCGAAGGTCGTGGGTTCGAATCCCGCTCGTGACACTGCCTGTTTTATTTCAACCAATATCTTACATAAAGATTGTATTGAGTGAAAGAACTTATTTGGTCAATCGGACCAGGAAATATAATGAATTTTCACAGTATTGGTTTCTTCCTGAGGTTATATCACTTGTGCATCTTTGGTGGATTACTTCTGTTTTGATTTTTATTCTTTGAGGTTGTGAATTGACTTTAGTTTTTTTAAATTAAATTTGCGTTGGTTCAAACTTAGTAAAGGATGTGTGTTTGTGATTGATTTGTCTATTCGTAAGTCCTTGTTGGATGTATTGCCGTTGCAAAAGAAATTCCTGGCATACAGGAGAGCTAATACATGTTGTGTGTCACAACTTTACACTACTTTTTTCATCCTATTATCAATAAAATTTCATGTCAAACTGGGATTTGAACCCAGGACCGCTAGCGTGGCAAATCAATCAGACGCCCGAACCAATCGGTTATCGCGGTCCCTACAATTACGATAATCTACTCGCCATTTTAAATTAATTGTTTAACGTAGAATCCAATGGTGTTATCTGAATTTTGTATTTTCATTGGAGAGCGCCTTCTATTGTAAAAACAAACTCATAACTTCAACATTGATTCCAGGTGTTTAGAAATTAGAAGGTGGAGATGATATTTTGTTGTGGAGAGGGCCGAAATATATAAAAAATTATTGTTGTAATTACAAAATAGAATTGGCCAAACATATCGTTAAACGTACCATAAAAGGTAGGGTATAATGTCAAATGATATTTACAACCGTACCTTAACCGTTTTTCCACTGGAGATGACGGATTTATGCGCCTCTATGTAAAGGGTCGCAGGTGTCTTCTATCTGAACATTTCCACAAGGTGTTAAAAGAGGGTTCGGTTGTTTGAAGAAGCGTGGAACAAAGGCCGTCAGGGCTAATCAAAGGCCGGAGGGTCGCCGAGGTTGCGGTTTCTGTTCCGAACAATTTCCCTGAGGAATGGCGCACGGAGTACTTAAGCTTCTGAGAACCGGGAGCGACGCGTTTTCCACCATCTGGCTCCTCAAAGGAGAAACGGTAAAACAACACTTTATCACTCTTTTTTACTCTCAAAATCCGTGACTCAGATTAAAGAAAAATCAAATGATTATCCTATACGCGGACTATGTCTATCAAGCAAATACCAAGCTCAGCTAGACCAAACATGTTTAAACCGTGGATTTAGAGAACGAACAACAAAAACTGATTACCACCCATCCGTCCTGAGACCAACACACCCCTATTCTCTCCCTAATATCAATACTATAACAACTTAAGTCTATTATCCAAGAAGGTAAATAACCGTGCGTACCAGTAGACTAAAGATTTTATTCTATCCTAAATTTGTGCTTAGAACTATGCTAAAAACCTCTAGCATATCTAAATCCTTTCTAGACGTTTATTTTTAACGTTGAACGCCTATTTTTGCTTTTATAAGCTTTCTTTTGGGATCTTTTCGATTCCGCCGGATAATGAACCTGAAATTTATTTCCGATGATTTTATGGCCTAACAATGGTCTGTTAAAGTTTGATCTAAAAGATTTCGAATGTCATACAAAGCTCCCGTTCCTCATTTATTCAACCCAGTAAATAACTTAAAGAGCGAATGGTACATGAGACTGGTGATGTTCCTATATCCATATTTGGCCATTACTTATCAATTGGTCCGGCAGATGCGTTTAGGCAGTACACAGTGATCCCAAATCAAAAACCTAACATGTTCTGACTGTCTGGCATTAAGGATTTCGAATGTCATTGAAGCCTTCTTTTCTTCTTTCATTTAACCTGCTAAATATTTGGAAAAGCAAATGTTTTATAACATTGATGATGTTCCTAGATTCTTTATTAGGCCACATCATATTGGTTGGTCAATATTCAAAAATCCTTACAATGTTCTGAATGTCTGATCTAAAGGTTTCGAATGTCACTGAAGAATCTGTCAGGTGCATCTAGGCATCAAAAGGGGTCGCTGGGTCAAAAGTAAAAAATGCTTACATTTTTTTAATGTCTGTGATACAAGATTTCGAACGTCATTCGGAATCATTTTGGTTTGCCATCTTCATTGTTTCGGACAGTCAGACAGTCTATACATAATTTGAAAAAAAGTCTTATGACGATGATGTTGCTACATTCATAACTTTGTTGCTACTGATTATTGTGGTATGCCAGGCGCGTCTTGGCTCTTCACCGTCTTCATTAGTCAAAGTTCAAAAATTTTAATATTGTTCTCACTGGGCTAAAGGGTGTAGAATGTTATGCAACACCATTTCTTCCTTTTGTTAACCAGGAACTTTAATTTAATAAATAATGCTTTATGACAGATGACGTTCTTATATGCAGAATGTTTGGTAGGTGAGAGAAATGTGGCTTATACCCTAATTTCCGCCGGAATTATTCTATATGTAAACGCTCATAAATGATAAGATATTCGTTCTAGAATCGTACAAAATTCGGTGATAATTTAAACAGAAAAGTAATCTATCACAAGAATGATAGCGATGGTAGCAAAACTTCCGCAGCAACAAGTTTCCACGTTATATATTTGAATAGATAGATCGTAAAAAAATACTACTAGTTGAACGAACAAACTTATGATAAATTTAAAAGGATTATGTTTTCTCTATTTAAAATTTAAAGTACGTACTTAGGTACTTCGTTCTTAGGCTAGTCGGAAAGTTAATTGGCCACAAAAAAGCTAGTTTTCGGAATTGAACATTGTCTTCAGTAGCCTTGTGGATGAAAGGGGCAACGAATACGATTTGAGATAGAAGTACGGCAAGAAATACGGTGAAAGGGGCATCCAGGATCAACGATGGTTGTGACAATGGAAGAGCGCCGCCTGTACGAGACCTTGAGAACCTCTTGGGCGTTGACCACCGGCTCCTCCAGACTTCCTTCCACCTGGACAACTCCATTCCCTAAATCGTAATTCTTCCTTACCAGTTTTACTGTTTTTTTTCCTTCTCCCAATTGCTATTCATTATGCCCGAATAGTTGTCAATTTTGCAAAAATTTCATGGCGAAAATAAATCTTTGCTTTAAGAAAAGGTAATGAGATTATAATTTGTAAATCAAGTAGTAATTACTGAGTCGCCAATGTCATAAAAATGTCTACAGACACCGAGAAAGAGAAATTCAAGGGCATATGGAAGAGATGGTCAATTTTACACCAGGAAACAATTGTAAATCATCGTTTTGCTAGTCTCGTCATGGCAGATAATACTGATTCACGTATTTTCATGTACATGTTGCACGTCTTACCTATCCAGTAAGATCCAGGCTGTCCTGTGGATCTTATTTGTGTTATTACATGGCACGTTATTCTACTTTAATGTTTATTTCTAAAAGGTTATTTTGCATTTTCCCTCATATATCTGAGATTAATTGAGATTATAATAATTTATATTTTATGATTTCAGTTTAAACTTTAAACTTCAAATCACCTTAAACATCAATATTTTGTTGGTCTTAATCCTTCATGAACTTACAGACTCTGTAATTTTCTATAGGGGGTTGGAATCTTCAGTGAATCTTGTTTTCAGTAACTTCATAAGTTTCAAGCCCTGCAACTAATTTAGTTTTATTGAATAGAAACTTTGATAGTTTCTGAAATCCCTGGTTCATCCTTTCTCTCTAGTCATCACATACCCCCAGTCAACATAGTCACCAAATCAATGAAACTGTTGCTAATGCTATACTCATAAAATGTCACATTTTATGAATTTATTTCTCCTATATTAAACGTTTAAAATGTTTCCTTGCATATATCATATCCACTTAATTTCTTAATTGATTTGATCAACCCAATTGCCAATTCTCGAACCCATTCGGCTATTCTTTCTTAGATCCTAACAGGAATTCATGTTCCATTTTTTTACAGATGCAGATTTTAAAAGGTTATACAAAGATTTTTGAAATTACCGTTAAATTATTTCATTTTTAGGGTAAATATAGAAACATTGCTAGATATAATTTAAAGTCAGTAAGTATAGATACCTCGAACGCCATATTTATTATTTTATTTATTTATGTTTTTATCAAATTTATGAGTTATAAAAAAAATTAAAAATCTACGGTATGTGTACTGTACCACACCCAATTGTTTGCTCAGGGTCATTGCACAACAGAAAAGAATTTTGGGCAACTTAAGATCACCTGCGAAACAATCGCAAAAAACAAACGAATTATTTCAATTGTTGCTACAAATTTCAAAAATAAATCATAAAACAGTCATTCGACATGTTTGAAATATTTCTTAACTTATCGATACAGTTTACAAAGATGTCTATTCGTGTTGTATCTCTTCTCTTTGTCTAAGATCCAATTTTCTCCAACAGTCAATGCCGAGTATAGAATACGTAAGTGGAGGTCTTTATGATCACGGTATGGTGGAGTATGGTCGGTGTAATCCATTATTCATTCTTGAATCGTGTCGAAGCAATCACAGGGAGCATTGCTTCAAGGGGGATTTTTTTTTAAGGTGGAAAACTACAACAAAACTTCGATAGGTTGATGGAAAACGCTTTGTATTTTTCAAAAACTAAGATATAGCGAGTGAATATTATTTTTCAAATTGTAAACCAATTTTCAACTTTTTCATCATCTATGTGTTCTGTGACACTAGCGTTTCGAGGCAAATAAATAGTTGCATCCTAATTTCATGGTAGTTTTCAAACAGCAGTTTTTCAAACCTTTGAAAAAAATTAGTTTGGCCAATGCCAAAAACGCATTGCAGAGCTGTTAAAAAACTAGTTACTTGTGAATTGTATAAGGATGTTGATTGTTTAGGGATGAATTCTCCAAGAACATTGATGAACTTGAACAAGAAGTTTAAGCAAAAAGTCTTCCTGGAAGGGAAATTTGCAAAACTACAAAACCTCGAAAGGGTAAAAGCACCCCAGAAGCATGTTTAAACAAAATCTGTCATCTTCGAAGATAAACTCGCAATCCACTAGCATTTATTCTCATCTTCACGTAAAAAAATTGAATCATGGTTTTGTAGCCTAAACCTATCCCAACTCAAACCTAATCTAACCTCAACCAAATCCTACCTAATCCCTCCTGTAACTGTACCGTAACTCAAACATAATCTATCCTGACCCAAGCTTTAACCATAGCCCAAAACAAGCCTAACTCTAACCTAACCTGTCTCTAATCCTTACCTAAACCTCATCGAACCCCCGCCCTAAACGAAAAACAGCACATTGCATTGTTTGTACCACTACACGAATATGAAATATGAAAAATATGAACACAAACATTGTAAAAAGTATAATGAAGTATGTATATATGTGTGTGTGTGTGTGTGTGTGTGTGTGTGTGTGTGTGTGTGTGTGTGTGTGTGTGTGTGTGGTGTGTGTGGAGAGAGAGAGAGAAGACATTTCTCCTTATATTCCTGCAAATTTTGTTTTCAAGCACGTCGACTTGTTGCACACAGTGTTTTAGTTTATTCTTTTTAGTAAAGGTTATTTTGCTTTTACAACTCTAATCTCCATCGAGGCTAAAGCTCAAAGTCCAAAACGTCATCAACCATTCTCGTTTATTCACTATTGAAGTTAATATGATTTTACATAAATAATAACTTTTTTGGATTGAGCACATGAGAATTAGCAACGAAGCAATCCTCGTCAGAACATCTCGGGCTCTATGATTTCTGAAAGCATATATCAAGCTGAACATATTATCAATACTCCTGGGTTGAAATCTGCAATAATTCACCATCATGCATGAAATAGAAGATGGTGAAGGTTCTTCATTTCATGATCGAACATATAAAAATACTGCTACGAGGCAACGCCATCATTAACTATTGTATGAAATTTTTCAGTTTCCACTTTCGCACATAATCCTATTGTTCATAAAAAAGAACTCGTAAGAAAGATGAAAATCACAATTTTTCATTAGGTTTCTAGTTCAAAAAAGGACAAGGTCTTCCTAAATGATTAGCCTATGTAATATCTAAATTAAAAACACCTTGAAGAGAATTTTTCTCCGTTTAATCATAGACATCATTGGTATTTTATCATTTCTTACAATCTCAGCTTTAATATTCATCAAGGGGTAGTCTCAATTAAAGAAAATATGAAGTTTCTCCAGTGGTTACCCAACAAACCGCCCAGAGGTATATACACTATCGATAAGTGACAACTATGTTGTTTTGTTATTATTGTGATGTATGAGATGCTCGATGGAGTCTCGTAAATACAAAACGACTAGATCAATTTGTAACTGTCTTAATTTTCTCGTTCATCCGTTTATGAAGGTAATAGCCAGTTACGTAAGACGGTTTTTGTGGCTGCGTTAGAAAGCGGCTAAAGACGCATCCATAAACATTTTTAAAACTGACGAAAAGCTTGGGCAGCGCTCATAATTTTGTTTCTTAAAGCGCTGTTATCCACAAAAATTACGAACAGGAACCAGTTGCGGTGGGAGCCGGAACCGGCAATCATCATCGGCCCATGCTTGAATATTAGTTCGTACTAAACGGCTATCAGCCTCACTTTCTAAAGGGCAGCGTTACAATTGGAAAGTGGCTCTTATTTTGATAAATAGTCGCGCTTACGGTGTCTAAAAAAGGTTTATTGGATTTAATCACTCGGACAATTGTCCACCTCGGGTTTGATTAAATTCTACAGTACAATTCACTGGATAGCTGTCTCTTATTCTATGAGGTCTATCTAGTAAACAAGGATTGTTAAAAGGAATATTTAGAAGAAAATTTTCAGACGCATTACTTACTACACAGTTCGTTTAATGAGTATCACAACAAATTCATTCCAAACTGAGAAATTTTATAAAAAAATTAAGTCGCTTAGATGGTATACAAGCTGTCGAATAACAGCAAGACTAAAATTTAAAAAACGTTTCTTGTTTAGTTCTTCTCTAATAATAGTCTCTAGTTTAAGCAATTGTATCGTAGGGATAGATATGCAGTAGTCTCATAATTCTAACCCGGTTTGAAGTTACTGAAGATTACTACTCCGTGAAGATAAAAATTATTCAACTTTTTCACATAGATGGTTTCTTGAGATGTCTGAAATAGTCAAAGCACGTAGGCACTGTCTCATGTCCCCTCTGACCACCCAACATAATTGGATACCCCGCCGGAATCCCCAGTTCAAGTCAAATGCATCTTTAAACGTGATCTCATTTTCATAAAGATCAAAAGGTTGAGCATTTTTAGCCAAGAGATTTAAATCCAACAGAAAAACTCAGGTGTTGGTCGTGGTTATATTTTTCTTCTTATTCATTAACTTCATTGTAGGTTTCACCCCAGAAAACAAGGGATTGAAGAAATGGAAAATAAATTTGAATTATAAATGTAACTTTGGTTCTTCTCATTCTTTCAATACGAAAGCAATGATCATGTACAGAGAGAGAAAGAGAGAGAGAGAGAGTGAGAGAGAGAGTGAGAGAGAGAGTGAGAGAGAGAGTGAGAGAGAGAGAGAAAGAGAGAGAGAAAGAGAGAGAGCTAGAAAGGAGGAAGGGTGAGAGTGCTAGCAAGGAGGAAGGGAGAGAGAGCTAGAAAGGAGGAAGGGAAAGAGAGAGAGAGAGAGAGAGAGAGAGAGAGAGCTAGAAGAGAGGAATGGGAGAGATAGAGAGTGAGCTAGAAGTGAGGAAGGGAGAGAGAGAGAGCTAGAATGGACGAAGAGGAGAGAGAGAGACAGAATGGAGGAAGGGGAGAGATACAGCGAGAGAGGGAGGTTGGAGAAGAGATTTGTGTATTTAAATGTAAACTTTAAACTTTTAATCTTATCATAAATAACGGCAGATGTTCCCAGGGCAGATTCTTAGGATCAATCTTGTTTCTGCTTTATACTGTGTTACCAACAGACAATACAACACTTGCAACATTACAGACGGCACTACAGCCCTTCTAAGTAGAAGTAGTTCTAAGTAACGACAAAAAATTGCCGAAAGTAGCTGATCTGCATTTCAACTTGTGCAAAAAAAAATTATGTCCAATAAAAATATACACTCTTTTATGAAGAGGATTTGTACATATAATTGCAGAGATGCTTATGCAATAATATCCGTTAAGATTTGCTAGAAATTTACGTTCTTCTAGCCCGTTGTCTTTAACTCCGGGCATCTTTCAGTCGAACGAATGTCAATTATAAAAGAGTTATGCTCGCTCTGAGAAGCAATAGGTCACCTGGTCTGAGACATTTGAACACTCCTAAATGAACTCATGAATCAGGAGCCTTTCAAGTTAAGCTTATTGGCGAAGGCGAAGTGACAAATACACCGATACGAAATAAATTTCCTTTCGAGCCGATAGGAAAACATTTTTCAATAAATAATAGTCTATAGTTACACGGTTGTAACCCGCATAATATGTTATTTCATAAATAAACACATAATTAATAAAAACAATGCAATCTTTTATAAACATGATAACTAAAAAAAATTTAAATTTTTTTAAAAAATTAAGCAAATTTCTAGCAATTCTGTTAGTTTCAAGCATAAAATTCTACTTTTTGATGATGTCATGCTGTATTTCTAAAAATGATACATTCTGTGCTTTTTGATGTTTAAAAACCGAATTGGTTTCAATTTAGGATTTTATTAAATAGTTTAAATTAACCAAGCCCCTTCTTCTTTTGCAGCATTCAAATCATTAAAGAACAAAGCAAAAAAATCGGTGTACTTGTAACCAACTAGACCAAATTATCAACTAATCGGACTGAAGCCTCGGGCAAAGCGAGATCTTGAGTTCGTGGGCGGGTTTAAATAAATGATATTATAAATACCAGTTGGTCAACAAAAAATTCAAGGCAGGAGAGATAATTGGGGAGAAATACCGTGTTAATACAAGGGCCATTTTTTGAAGTGGGAGTGAGGAAATGTAGGGACCAAATTTGAAAAGGTCAAGAAAGATCTGAAAGATTTATGCACCAAATAAAATAACTTTTGTTAAAGTTGTTAAAATACAATGACATTTGGATGGAACTTGATGCGGAAATAACTTATTTTGATCTGTAGCAAACTTGGTGAAACCTGCCTAGACCGAATTCCTAAGCCCTAAGGATGGACATCAACATTCCACCCCACGTCAGAACGTCTAATATTGGACGATTGGAAAAATGTCGCTAAATATTTCAAAAACATCTGTAATAATCTCAACTTATATGGATATGACGTTATTCATCAGCCAGTTTTTGTTCTCTCCCTTCATTACCACCCAACATAAAATTTATTATCGAGAACTCCATAAAAATAATATTCTTAAACATTCTTATTCTTCTCAGGAGCATAAAATTGTTACTGAATAATTTTTTATGTATTTACTTTTTTGTGTTGTGTTCAGTACTTTTGAGCAGTTCTTACTCACTATCCTAATCTTTATACGCAGCTTCTTAGAAAAATAATTTAATTTGTAATAAAGAAGATTTTAATAATCAAATATGCATTTGAATTCTATGATAACCATTAAAGGCGTTACGAGTTGCTGTAAAGCACAGAAAAATATCACACGTTTTACACATAATACATACTAGTTTTGGTATATTTTTTATTTTATTGGTAGGACTGGCATACCTTCTCCCTTTTGTTTTTATAGCCCCTACGTTATGAGCAATAATTGGCTACCAATCTGCGCCATGCCACGATGGCCATGAGTTTCGCTCCACATCACGGACTCAATGGCCAGTATTTGGTTATTTTTCCTATGACGTGTGGTGGATAATATCTTGATCGAGTAAATCGCTGCTACAGCTTCGTGTTTGCCTAGGGTGTATAATTGCTGTTTACATGTTATTGACAACTGGTTGGAAACAAAACAATGGCCGACCAATGTTGGCCATTGTGGGGACACGCACACGACCTATCTACTACGCACATTTTTCGCCTCCTTTTATGTGTTTAGTGAGACCGCTTCCAAACCCAATGTTCCCCAACACCATTTCCAACCTTCGTCATGCCACCTTCCTCTAAACAACTGTATTAAGCGAAGTTTGGGCCACAGTGAAGAGTTGCCATCACAATTATCTGTTACACCAATTCAACTTTTTCCCTACTCTAATGTGCGGTGTGATACTCTATTTGATAAGTTCCCAATAAAACCCCAGGCCATAACATGTCGGAACTGAAGTGGTGTCAGTTTATGCCATTCGGTATCCTTATTTTAGTATGATCCTGAGTCAGTATTTTACATTGTCCTTCTATCAAACCGTGATAATTCGGGACTTTTTGCCCATCAAATCAACTCCACCCATGACGGCTTTGAACAATTGAACTGCTAGCGGTCATTCTGTACATTTGCGGAAGTTTCAGCTTTTGTTCTGACTTAGAATTTTCTTCGAGAGGGAGATTAATTTAAATAGCATTTTTACTACCCTGTTTTCCATTCACAACTGGTAAAGTACAAAAAATACGATAAAACGTAAGGGTTTGGTAAATAATACATACTAATTTAAAAACAAAGCTAGGCGCTAGAAATTAATCTAAAGCAAACAAAAGCTTCTTTTTAAGAGCTATCATAGAATCAGAAAAGGGTTATTTAGACTGAGGTACCGTACCATACGCAACAAGATCCTCTCACTAAAACGGAGGTGTAGCCGCTGGACTTAAAATCTTTTTATCTTTTAAATGACAGATAAGATTCATAGAAAATTAATTTTATTATAGTTTCTTCAAAAATCTTCCAAGGTATCGAAACCAACCACCTTTCATAATAGGGGATCTGAATATCATCATGGTTATGCATATTCAATAATAAGACACTCAACAGATTCCTTCATTGTTCGATCCCGGTGACAAAAGTGTACTTGCGTATTTCAAATGACGATGAACCAATGATTGGTAAAATATTTTAATGGAAAATACAATTCTAAAATTAAGCGTTTACCTTTTGGTGAACAATAAGCATTTGAATCTCTTTAAAAGATAGTTAATACAGTTTGTTCTTTTCAAAGATCCAGATTTCAAACATATTAAACACCGATCCACGGCCCACGCGACGTTCCAATGAAAAATCTAAAACTTTTAATGCAGCTCAATTTCTTATGGGATAAAAACGTGATTTATAACACAACTAAATAATATCTTAATAAATACTGTACGAAAATAATTTTAAATTACTGATTAATTCGTATGACAAATATTGTGTAGGACATATTTAAAATAGAAAGTAAATCAAATCTATTGTATTATTTATGCATTTATCTCCATGTTTAATTTTGCATTTTTTATTTCAAATTTCCTCCCTTTGTTGAAACTGTGTAACACTTTGTATTTGAATTGAAATGGAAATTGTGTTTTACTTCATGTACAGTCCTTAAATAAAGGAAATATCTACGATTTAGGCAAGTGTTCATTAAAACTCGTGTTTTAATTTGTCTACCGCTTTGTCCTATATATTTACTATCGCAATCATAACAATTAAGTTGGAAAATTTTTGACATGTTGTCACCCTTGACTTTTTGGAGGGTTGTTTTTTGGAAGGTTTGGAGGGAATGTTTCTAAGTGAACACGTACTTCTAACAGGTAATATAAGGTTATTATATGCAATTTGTTGCAATTGCAAAACATTTAGATGTATTACATTCATTTTATGGGCAACAAATAAAACATAGGATGGGAGAAGAGCAGAAGTTAAAACCAAACCGAGCTGCTTTTCGGCACCGCTTGTGCGTTTTGCTGGTTTGCCGAGTTTCGCCGTGTTCTATTTATTGATTTAATTTTTTATAATGGTTTTTTATAATATTAATTTATGTTTTTATAATACATTATTCGACAAAAATTTTTTATTTTTATTTTTATATTATTATATTTTTGTATTAAAGCGTTCAGGGATAAGGCCAATTTAAAAGTAATAAAATCAGTTCCTAGTCAAGCCCTCTTCATCCGGATTTTGAAACTACTATTAATAATTCATTAATTGTTGTGAATTATTAATAATAGTTTCAAGGTTCTGATGAAGGAGATAAATTCAGATAATAATAGAGTTAGTCTAGAAAGCTTGACGAAAGTACTGAGTGTTTTCTTTTCTTTTATAATATCCTTATATATGACTAAATCTAAATTTGCATACAAATTTTAGTGTTTTTTCCAACTAAAAGTTGAATTTATTGTCAAAATATTTTACTTAAACGAAATGAAACCGGAATCATGTTTTCTACAGATTACTCTATCAAACTGAAATAATTCATGAGGGTTTAAGAAATGTCCTTTGATTCAATGATAGTTCCAGGCAAAAAGAGGTTATTCGAAAAGAATGACTTTTCTAGGTAACACAGCCTTTGTCTATCTATTGCGGGCTAGTTCCTTAGAAGATCATATTCTAGATCGTCTTCTAGACATAGGTCATCATGTATATCCCATTTTTTAAAGTTGTATTTTTAGTGGATTTTTAGTTGCTTTCTGTTGAACAGGCTGTTCTCTTTCTACCAGTGGGTTGGTTATGCAAGTAGTATTTTTGCTTCCTTCATGCCTGGCATACTATTCCATTAATCCTTGTCTTTTTTAGTAACTCAAGATTCCAGTGATTGTTTTATATTGCTATAATTTATGTTACAATCTGGATTTAGGCATATATTGTCTTTTGAGGCACCCTTCTCTAGTTAGTTAACTAAGTTTGCAGTCTCGCAGGTTAAAACTTCCTCCTAACCAACCTAATCGGTAGACTTTGTATAGATCCGGGTTAGTAGATTCCGGGCAAATGTTGAGTTGATCTCGTAAGCTTGGAGATCTACCTCACTATCTGGTAGTATTATTATTGTTGCACCCTTGAGATGTTTAATATATAATTCGCGTTTCTATGGCTAGTAATTCGGCTTTCAAGATGGTTGAGTTAGGGTCGCGGGCTATGTGGTGCTCATAGTTATGCCTATTTGTGCCAATTCCTTTATCATTTCCGATCTTTTAGATCTGCCTGATTATTGGATAGCATTATTATTGCAACGTTGGGATGTTTTTTATTTATTTGCACGTTTCAATGACTTGAAAGATAGGCCTGATGGGTCGAGGGATGGTGCTCATTATTAAGCCCTTTATACTTTATACTATCTTTATACTATAGGAAAGCTCCAGGTTATTCTTATTTGATTTCATCTTTATATTTTGCGGCCTTTTTAATAATAGTGATGAATTTTTTTTTTTTAATCTTTCATCTTATTATCTTTTTAATATCGTAATGGCAGACTGAGGATTCGTTCCATTGCGACTGTGTGTTTTGTTTTTAGATCACCAGTGATGCTTTAGCAAGTTATTCTTCAGACTTTCTATAGTAGATCACCTGCATTTGTTGTTCGACAACGCATGCAACTTACAACATGTGTCTGACTACATTAAGGTCATCTTACAAATTAGCCCCCAAGTTCTACCAGTCTCTGTCGTGAGTTCTCTTATGGTGTGCAGTCCAGGTTAACCTTTAGTCAAGATTCATTCTTTCGAAAGCTTTATTTCTTGGTTTCGCATAGTCAGGACTGTAATATTTAGGCTATTTTCCTTTTTAGTGTTATAAGAGCATCCTAGGTGACTGGATCTAGAGAGATGTTCGTTAAATACATGGGTGAGTGGTGGAAGAGAAATGATGTTAATGGCTTTGAGTATAGCCAGAAGCTCAGAAGTGATGAGAACAATTATTCATTAACAACGAAACCTCATTAATGAAAAACAAAAGCAATAATGATTCTATTACGCTAAACAACGAAAACATTCCACGAGTATACCAAACGACCGCACCAAAACATGCCAGTATTAACTTTAACTAAAATATACGAAATCCACCTGCATTAAAATAATGGTTATGAGGATCAGCGTGAAGTCTTAAAAAGAATTATTTTATGCGAAGGTTTCGTCGATATATTTATTTCAACGTCTTCAGGGTTCAGCAGTAACTATTAAATACTTTTCATACAGACTTATTATGTCATAAAGACAAAGAGACATATTTATAACTATAAACAACAATCAATGACAACAAACACCCTCAACCTAAATACGCACTTCTTTTTTTATTCATAAATAAAGTGAGTTACAAAAGAACCAAGGGTTGTTTTCATAATAATAATCATTAAAATATTATTAATTATTTACATATGGGCTCTTATTCATATTTGCAGAAGGAACAGGTTAAGAAGAGAAAAATGATTTTATTACAAACAGGGAGGCCAATAAGACCTGCAATCGACTACCAAGAAGAAATATGTAATCTATAATTTCTATTTTCCTTTTTTCCTAAGTCAATTAATTTTAGCTATACCAAGAAGCCACTTCTATTTTGGATTCTGAAAATCCAGATATTATTCTTCATTATTATTGTTAAATTTCAGTTTTTAAATTGAATTAGTTAATTTTTTAAAATTTATAGTATTGATTTTGGTTTTTATAAATGTTATAAACATGCCCCATTCAATGGTTTTTAATAATTAATTTGACTGTTCTAATCAAATTGGCAATAAGGACGAGAGAGGTATCAGAACGTTTTAAAAGCAAGAAAGAACCTTTCAAAAATGTATGAACGAAAATACATCATAGCATTTTATACTAACGTTCAACAAGTTGAAACAGTCTTACATCATATAATTATCGGCCTGATTAAAATTTCCGTGTTTTTATTTTTTACCCTCAGTCGAGCGTTAATGTTACTGACAAAGACGAAGCACCACGAAAGTCTTCAGATACGATAAGCAAAGTGCCAGAAAGGGGATTATTAGTTAAATACAGAAATCAAAATTCGAAAAAGACGTTCCAAGGGTAAACCTGACCTTATCCGGGTTTACGAGATTTACGTGCTTCTATTTGCATAGTGCATTAATTTTTTCGGGTTGACTTTTCCCCTATCGCGAGAGAACCCGGCTGTTCATTATTTATCAAAAATCTGTTAGGGAAGATTTATTGGTTTTGTAAAAAAGGCTAATTTGTAAACATAGAGAATGACACGACAAAGTAAATGTGTTTTAGGTGAACGAGATGTTTGAATTGTACGTCTTAAATCAAGTTAGATTTAACTTTTATACAAAACACCACATTCTTACCAATTCGGTTTTCGGCCACTATATTCCACGCCCTAACAAGGTTCCAGAGTTTTCGATACTCTAGAAAATAAAGAGTATTGCGTCTGGCACCTGGGCATACTTTATAAACTTATTAAACGCTTCCTACCCACTCCATATGATGTTATCCTAAAATCCTAACAATCCACTGCTTCAGATTGAGCTGCAACAATTAGTTCTTGGATGTCAGAGGATACAAGCCGGTGTACTACAAGGAAGCAGTCTTGGTCCCTTCCTTTATATAATTTATACTGCTATTCTACTTATACACCTCTATTACTAACATTATCACGATACCGAAATTTTGTCCTTAACTTGAATCCTCTACCAGCTCTGTCCAATATCCAACAACACATTGAGCTTCCAAAAGACGAATGCAAAAAGTGGAGGAGAACACTGAGTGAAAAAAAATGTACTCAGTGTACATTCGAGTTGAAACGTATTCCCCTACACTGGACATCAACATAAAAAAAAATCGAATTCCATTCGAGGCAAATACTTAAGGCTGGGCCTAGACAACAGACTGAAATGGAATTCCCATCTAACATTTAAGAGGCTACAACTCAACAGAAGACTTGAACAAAAGTATATTGGTATGGTATTTCTAGAGCCAAAATCTGGCTTGACCGTCCAAACTAAACTAACCTTATACAAGACTTAAGTGAGACCTCTTTGGACATACGTAATGGAACTGTTAGATTCTGCCAAGCCATCTAACATCCAGTGCATCCAACCTTCCAATCAAAAATTCCTCAGACAAATCGTCAAAGATCCTTACTACGTCAACATCAACGACCTCAATATTCCTTTGTCAACGAACTGATCCGTACCCGATACCAAAACTTTCACACCAACCTCTCGATCCATCCTAACCCTACTGCGCGAGCCCTCTCCACACAACCTCTCGATCCATCCTAACCCTACTGCGCGAGCCCTCTCCACACAACCTCATCCGGATAACCCGCCTTAATCGACGATGGCCTCGAGACCTTGTCCCTTAATCCCTCACATTTATTACCAGCGTCGGCTGATTTCATATGCACGTGTCCTTCGGGCTTAGTTTAGCGGAAATTTTTTTTTTCATCCTTCGTATACCCTTTTTTTAATACAAAGTACAATACTAGATCTTTGGATTATAGGTAAATTGGAATACCCCTAGTTTTTTTTAAAGATTTTTATTTATGTTGGTTCATATACGTGCTTTAACTGGTTCACATTATACGCTAAAATAAATTAAATAGTTTCTTGGGTGTAAATACTTTTTTTCAGCCATTTTAAAGTACAAAAGAGTAGATTCAGGATTTAAGGGCTGTCCTGACAGACCTGCAGACGTCGATGTTGAAAGTGGAATAAAAGAATTTTGTACCGTTTCTTTAATGGTCCGCCCCAGAATGAGAACAAAACGTAACAAAACGTGAGGTTTATTTTTTCCCTTTTTATTTCTTCTAGTACCGTCCTCGGTACAACGTTGGCGTGATCCTGCGGAGCAAGGTCGTCCGTAGGACCGGGTCAGTCGTAACTTGCGCACTCATCAAGTCAAAAATTGGCAAATATCTAACGTACAAAAAGGCAAAGGATTCGAGCCTATATGGCTCTGAAATCGATCAAATTGCTCATGCCAGAAATGGATATGCGAGTTTGTTAAAGGGGAAAAGTAATGAGAGCCGGCTGACGAAAAATACCTTTCATTAGCCTCATGTCACGTTTTTTCTACGAGTCCCTAGTATTATCTCGGGGGATCCACAGGCATTTCGAATCCGGCTCGACCCAAGAAACATGACTTTTTGTCGAGGCTCGTTTAAAATGCCCCCAGTTCTATTTTTAAAGTCCACCAACCATTGATCGCGTCTACAACAATTATGATCGGATGCTGCCTGAGGTGTCCAGCTTTACGCCTCCCCGGGTGATAAAAGTTATAGCAAATTATTTTTGTTGGAAATTCACCAATTTACCACAACTGAACCATCTTCTATTGATAAGAGACTGTGTGATATCACAAGCAAATCCAAATGGAAGGTAATACTACTCTATAATAATGTTAGCTTAATATATATATATATAGGAAGAAAGAGAGAGAGAGGGGGGAGAGAGAGAGAGAAAGAGAGAGGAGAGAGTGAGAAAGTGGGTGTACTTGTGTGTGTCAGAGGGAAATTGAAAGAGGGAGAGAGGGAGTTAGAAAGACAAAGAGATAAAGATAAACCACTTTACAAAACCTTTTTCCAAAGTTTTAATCCCAAATAAAATGCCAAGAGATGTGCCAGGATTCGATCCATGGCAAATACGGATAAGCCTGAGGTCTGACCTCGGACCTCGAAAAACCTGGAATGGCAAGCTGCGAGAAGTCATAAGCTGTGGTTATAAATAGAGTTAATGTAAGAAAAAGTCTTGGAATCTTAGAATCAGAGTCTGTCTCATATTGAAAAACTCTTCCTCGTACCAATTCATGAGTTTGTATTATTAGTATTACAACGCCGCTTGAACATGGAATTCAGAAAAATTAATAAAAAATTAGAAATATTAATTAATTTTTTATTTAAAACCAATTAGCATGAATTCTAAGATGTTAGAGATTATAAATTCGTTAACAGAACTAAAAAATTAAAATCCGCATAGAAATTAGAGGTCAAATAAATTGACATAATTATGGTACATTAAGCCTTAAGTGTCTGTTATTTCTCGCCAGTTTAGTCTGGTCAAAACCTGGAGGCTTAACTGGACTTCAGGGACCATCAAATTTCGGGCAAGCAATGAAACAATTGTAAATCCTATCACAAATATGGTGTTAGAGTGTATAATAATAATTTGGTTAATATGTATAATAATATGGTTCAAGGTAACTGATAGCCAGATATTTTAATGCAATGAACAACTGATGGAGACCAAACTTATACAATTATTAATTAAATTAATTGTACACATGGTAAATATTAACCCAAATTTTACATTGAGCAATGGAAATGGTTATGAACTAAAAACATTAAAGGGCAACATTAGAAGTGATTGGGGAACAGGATGATGGAATACGAGCACACTACGATATAAGAAACATCAGAGCGCGTCTGGTCGTTTGTGACCCTTCCTCCCTCGGCAATCGAACTATCCACTATAGACCATTATGCAAACGAGGTCCATAAACCGGGGCGAGTGAAATACCACGATTGACCCCCAGCCCAACCATAATGGACGATAGGATCGGACTCATGGCACACCTTTTACAGTTGCGCAAAACATGTCAGGTCCGACGAGTGAATTAACGCCGGATCAACTAGTCGACCGATTCTCTAATCCTCTAATCCAACCCATAAATGGGTTGACACGGTTTGAATTTTTGTTTCAGCGTGTCCCATTGTCTACTTTCCCCTTGATGAATTAAGCAATTGCCGAGGGAGGAAAAGTCCTAAAGGGCCTCGTGTAGACAAAACGACCCGACCATTGAAGGGGCAAACGTGACGACGGTCGTGACTGTGGGATTTTCTTTTTTTCTTCTTTTTCTCTTAATTAAGGAATCTGGGCGAGTCATCACTCGCATCTACATGAGACACATTCACGCGCCCGCCCACGTTTATGGTCACCCGACCGGCGACACCGTCATCCCCAGATGGACTTTTACCATAACAAAACGACTGTTATTAACCTATTAACTTTCGAATTCGAAACTTATTTCGTTAATACATAGAATTTCTTTTGCCCTTTGTTATGGTAAATTGATGACAGCTTACTGTCTCGTTGTCCGATAATGACATACCAAAATATTTAAATAAACAAAATCATTTAATTTAATCCCACAAAACTGTTTTAAACTTAGTGTAAAAAGATTATTTTGAAGCAAATATCGGCTAAAATTTTGAAATTTAAACCTGTTCCATTAACACACGACACTCACTGTCACTTAGGAGGTCACGACGCCAGTGATGCATCAATTGTTGGGGAGAATTATCTGGAAGGGCTCACGATGAAAGGTTTCATGAGGATTTGTGTCACAGGAAAACGTTTATGTAACGCCTTATAGCTGTAGTGGGCTCTTCACGAACTGATACGCAGGATTTCAGAACATTTAGTTGTTCCTCAAAGTTCGATGCTGTTTGCTCAAATGGGTCTCTGAATGGTGATATAAATGAATCGTTTATTTTGTAATCAATTGATCGTTTGTCCAGCTGCTTTTAAAGAATTCTGAAGCTTCAGTTGCGTTCTTGCCTTTTCAATCGTGTGCTTGAGTTATAATGACGTTTGCCATTTTACAGTCAAAAATAGCGAGCTTCATTAGATTGGAAATGGGTAGATAGGAACAGAGGTTTTTCTTCAAAAGGTGAAAAAGTATGTTTATTTTAATGTTCCACCGCTTTGACCACTGCTCAAGGGATGTGATGGGTTTACAGGAGGTTGAGATGACGGGGTCTTTATGAGAGCAAAATATGGCGGTATAATACGTATAGAATTTCTCAGTAGAGAGTTTCAAAAGGTTAAGAACTAAGGGGTGGTGTACAATGTGCATAGAGGATAGGTCCTAAGATATATCCTTGTGGTAATATTGCGTCCATGCGGTAAAGAAGAATCAGTGATTACTTGAAAGTAGTGTTTAAGTAGAATGTTAAAACCAGAAGAGGACCAAAGGAAGGACTTAAGCTTCCATAGCACTCCTGAGAGCCACTGGTACTGCTAAAAAGTAGACTCAGAGCTTCTGAACCCAAACTGGTGGTCAACTATAACGTTGCGGGAATAAGAGACGGGGAGAGTGTGAAAGCATGGAATTTTTGTAGGGTTTTGCTCATTATGAGGTTTTTAGCCACTGGTATCATTAGAATAAGTAAAAATGATCCACTATGGTGGGATGTATGTGATTCTAAGAACAGAATTGTAAATGTAAGTAAGAAAAACTACAGCGTTTTTACGTAAGTTTCGAAATGATTATGCAATGGAACTTTTTTGTTTACAGATGGATAATGTTACCTCTACATAGAGATCTTTACGAGAGGAACGGTGTATACTGTGTAGTGCAAGGATCTAAGTTCCTTATTTGAGTACTTCCGCATCTGAGCTGGCTGAAAGAGAGAAGCAAAAATGTACAATAAACAAAAATGTGAACATGTTATTTTCAGAATTTGAAGAATAAACGGCTCCGGTTATTCTTCAAAGGGTGAGAGTGACATGTTCACAATGTTGTATGTTTATTGTCATTTTTCACACTTTGAATGATGTATGCCCCTTTCTGGTTGATATGACGTGATAAAGAGAGAGTAAAGGATGGCGGTATCATCCGCATAGGTAGTAAGGTTGGTTCAGAAAGTGTAGGAGAGTCTGCGATGTATGCTGTGTAGAGTATGGGTCCTAATAGACTTCCTTGAGGGTACACCTTCATCTGTATCTGTTCACTGAGTATGAATTTGGAACCCATTAATAGTCCAAAGTAGCCCCGAGTCCGATAACCGAACATCTAAAAAGTTTAATTTTCGTAGATGTTTTGGTGATAAATAAATCTATCCTACATTCAAATGTTCCATAAAAATGAAAAACATATCTTAATCTTTCATTGTAATTAAATCGCGATTCAAATTATTTTAGGGTAGGTACACTGTAAAATGCATTTTTTAATTATACATTTTGCCATGGTTGTTTTTGTTGGGGAAAGCGATAAAATAAATAAATAAATTTGATTAATGAACCAATTGATTTTACGATTGTTTTGTTCAGATTGTACTAACAAAACCTCTATCTGCTTGAAAGTAAATATAATGTGGGTTAATTATTTAATCTTACATATTATTAATCAAAATGAACAAGCAAAAACCTGAACAATGGAATATAGATCAACAAGCAGATCTAAAACACTAATAGCCTATTAGCAAATAAATCGATTATTGATAATTGATTTTTTTGTGGTGTTTTAATAGTTCAATGCAATCGAAAAGTGCAAGCTAGTGTGCCAATTTTATAAGGTTACAACAGTACTGTATATAATTAAATTATATTGGCTGATCACTAAATACCAAGGACAACACTCTCTCCAAGTAGGGTGAATTATTTTTTCAGCAATTATTTTAAATTGCGTTTATGATACATTACATTCATGATCATATTAATTATGTGAAATTGTTGAAGCTATTAAATTCGTGTTTATTGATTTGTAATAGTCGTCAGTTCTGCTCCTTCGCGTTATTAAATGATAAACGTGCCAAAGGATGGTCGCCTTTGCCACAAAGAGAAGTCTAATGGATATTTCGTGATCCTGAGGATTTTGTACTGGATTCTTGTTTCACTTTCTGGGTGGAACCGATGCGCAAAACACCAATTATGAGAGTTAATGGTCCAAAGAATGACCTTGGAAGAGCTCAACTTTTTAATGTCGATTTCCTTCATCCAGATACGATCCGTTCCTTCAAACTGCAAAGATTCTGACACACTTCCGTTTGAAATTTCAATTCGTCAAGCCTGGAGTCACGTCCGAACCAGTGCAGTGCGTAATCAAAAGCGTACACCAACAATAACTCATTTGTACAGTTAAAAACGCATGCTTCCAATGTTGTAGTATTTATTTTTATTTAGTTTTTTAGAAAACCGGTCCCCGTTGTACCGTTTCTTATTCATTAGAACCCCGCAGCGCAGACAGCGTAACGCCCGGAATGAATTTTAGCGTTTGATGAAGGGTTGAATTTAATTGTTATTAGTCGCTGAATCGGTCACACGAGGAATTCACCTGTTTTTGCCTTCTACGGCCTTAAGAACAGTGTAATAAATTGTTCTTCCTGGAGATAACATAATACTTCATTGTTGGGAGTTTCTTTAGTTTTTTTCGGCCTAGAATTTTTGAAGGTAGTAATCCGGGGAAGTGAACTACACGGAAAAACACTGTTCTACAAAAACTGAAGGGACAATAATTGAAGGTTCGTCCCGGGCGAATCGGTCACTCCGTGGCAAATGCTGAACGCGCCGTCGGATCGCCTTGACCCTTTGAGGACGCCCAAGGGGGAACCGGTCCGGCCCGGGCAGATCCAATACCGTTTCTTTCCACATCCCCAACCCGTCCTCATCGTTTTCACAAATCCACCTGCATGGGTCATCTCCCATTGACTATCGATCACGGGGCAGCCGGCAAAAGTAGAAAAACAGACATTGAGAAATTCTTATCCATTACTCAACTTTGAGGGTTTATAAGGAATAACTACCGAAATTTGTAGATCATCACTGCCATATACGGCGTTATATTCGCTTGCCCTCATAAGTTTAACTTATCATAGCAAAAAATTTTAACTCATCAACTCCATCATTTATTCACTGTTCATACACGACTCATACAATCGCAAACCATCCAACCGTTATTTTTCTATTAAATTTATTCATCATACATAATCATTATATAGTTACAATAAACGCTATATTTAAGTCATTCTATTCATAATGTGAGCAACGAGGCATTAAAAACAAACTATTTAAATTGCATTGTAGTCAGATTTGTGTATTTACGAACAAGGCGAAAAATCGAAATAAATAAAAATTAACAATTTGCTAGACGTTCAACAAGGCGTTGATGTCGGGGAATTTCGGAAAACGTATGTTCTGTTTTATTGATTATTCTAAAGACTTTCATTGTGAGGCAAGTCCTTCGTCATATATCAAGACATCTTGTCTGCTTCCCGAGAAATCTGTATAACGACCATGTAGCAACGGCAAGAACAACGAGCTGGTTTAAGAATGCGAAAGGAGTACGGTAGGGCTGTATACTCTCACCCTACCTATTCAACCTGTAAGCAGAACACATCATACGACGTGCTGGGCTTGAAGAATCCAAGGCTGGAGTTAAAATCTTTGGAAGAAACGGTAACAGATATGCAGATTGAACCACTTTGATGGCTGAAAGCGATGAGGATTTGAGGAGTCATATAATGAAGGTGAAAAAAGAAATTCCAAAAACGTGGTTGCAATTCTTTTCAAAACAACCTTGATTGATTGGAGAATTAAATTAAGAAATTTAAAAACTGGACTATCTTCTTACCTCATCGCGTCGCATCTTATTCAATGTTTAATCAAAATAGACCAATAGGTTTTTTGCCTGCGATATTCGGTGCTCAATATAGAAAAGCATAACAACTATATATTTTATCCAAATTCAACATTATTACAACTGTTAATAGGCCGAATTTCTCTCATTTCATGAGAAAAATAAGTATAAATTAGACTAAAAGTTCCAAAACGTTTTATGTTATATCTCCGGTTCTGATTTATTAACTAAGATCCAGTTTATTCCATTTCGTGTAATTTATGAGGTTCTAAAATCAAAAATTTCTTGTTGATCAATGAAGATATTCCAATCCTATTACCATTTTTTGGATTTTCAAAAAATCCGCAGCAGAAAATCGTATAAAAAAAAACTTCTCGGTTCCTCTTTTTCATAAAACATTTACAGTTTGTAGCTTGATTGTTTCCAATCACTTCGATCTGTGAGACGCGTTTTCGCTCTTCGTCATCAGTTACAGTCATCCAGACCTACAGAGCGAGGATAAACAGACGAAAATAACACAAAACCAAGCTTCAAAGCGTTGAATGTTCACCAAATTTTTCGACCTTAAAACCCAATGAATATTTCATAAAATACGGATGAAATTTCATTAATTCGTAAGTTGAACTGTATCATAGTGTAACGTTTAACACAAAATTGACTTACAACCATTTTCAACAGAATCAGTTTTACTTATATAGTTCAGTATTTATTGTAAGCATGGATACTGTGTAATAATAGTTCAAATCGACAATTTTCCAATTGGCGTATAAAGCCGATTGAAACTCTTAGGGAATTAAGGAGAGCAGTGGCTTGTCTCGGGTCTCAAAGCACACTCATTACACGTGGTCATTTAAGCACGCGTCACTCGTTACGAGCACGCGACCCGGTTCGCGCATCCGACCAGAACGGAGCTCAATTAATATAACACACAGGACGACCTCAAAAGGGAATAAACATAAATAAAATTGGTTTTACACCAAAGATGCAATTGTAATAATTGTCACACGTACATGAGCGATAATCCAAGGCAGACTGTCTTATTGCAAACCGGTAATTCTGATAATTAAAATATTACATAACGGAAAAATAATTTATCACTGTATTTTCAAGAAGGAAACTAAAACGTTATGACGGATTTATGCACCTTCAGATTAAGCGTCAACTTCACAGATCGTTGGGCAGCGTAATTAACCTTCGGGCACTTTTCCTCCCTCTTGAGGCGTCGTCCAAACGAAAGTTAACTTTTTTTTGTAAAAAAGAATATTAGGTATGATATATAATCAACGTTTCTATATCTTTCTAAGTGCATATATTTTTCATTTTAATTTCATTTTAACCACTGAGCATTCTTTACAGGGGTGAGAAAAGCTAGCACAAATTGTATAACATTTGTATGTTAATGTGTCTTAACTTTAATCATTCCTAATTACAAATAATTAATCTGGTTAAAACCACTTGCGAAGTTTTTTCTATGCAAAGCTTAGCATGCAGAAGAGGCTATTAAACAAAAAATAACTGGTATGAATATTCAAGGGATTAAACTTCCAGTTCAAAAATTAAAGAAAAACAAGAGTTAAGAGGAAAAAGTGAAGAATAAATTATTTTAAAAAAATAGAACCTGATACTATCGGTAGGTCATGCGCATATTTGTCTGATCCATCATTAAAATCTCCAAGATATAGTAAAATCGGCTTTAGTCAGCCATTCAAATCTTCTTAACATCATGCAATACCGATTGTTGCAATACATATGCAAATAAATTAAGACATTTGAATCAATAATTTATACCGTGCGAGTTTTTATAAAAGACCTTGCCTTTTATTTTCACGCTGCCTATTTTATAGGAGAACTTCAAATTGTTCCGAACGTAAATTTTTGCATAGAATCTGCTGGCACTAATGAAATTTGAATAAGTTGGCGCTTTAAGCCAACCTGGTAATCTTTTTCTCAAATGTTGGGCCCTATTTTTTCAGACATTTTTTAAGCCGTTTTATTCTAAAAAAATTGTACTAGATACTCAAAACTTCGTTCTGGAGATATTGAAGTTTTCCTTCAAAAGTCAATCATTTCAATTTATGTAGTGACTGACTGATAGTTGTCGTTTGAAATTGAATTTTAAAAAATGAAGCAAAACAAATTTTTAATGTTCTCCTTTTTTAACCACGTACATAAATAGACATTATCGAATTAAGAAGGAAATAATTTTAGAACAAATCTATGAATTTCTGACTTTCTGGTATCATTTTTTGCTAATGGAAAGTACTTTCAAAATATGAATATTTAAATTGACATTTGAAAAAATGTTGATCACCAGATTGGGTCAACTTAATAAAAGTCTAATAGCACCAGAAGATACTACGTTAAAATTACCTTAACGACCACACTTAGTTTAAGAATAAAATCAGCAGCGTAAAAATAAAAGGTCATCTTTTAAAAAAACTCGCAGGATAAATTGTAATATACATTACAACATATATAATGTAAAGTATGTCAAACTTGTTTGTACTAAAAATTTTGTAGTATTCGCAATCTATAGTAAAGTTACATAAAGTAAATTCTTAGAAATAATTGGTTGAAAAATGTAGATTATACTTAATTTTTTAGTCTATTGTCACACTGTGATTGTGAGAAAAGCTTCGACAATTTTACAGTGCATGTCTAAATATCTGAAATCCAATAAAATTTAGGAAAGTGGAAAAATACATTCTCCTACTTACGATGTTCCGTACAACTTTTCGAGTAAAATAGTTTGAAGTTTTAAAAACTCATATATTTTGCGGATTAATTCCCCTAATTTATTCAGTCATTTTCTTATCATTTTATTTTCAAATTAGACTTCGACAAAATCGGTGACTGAAAAAATGCGAAAATATCGAATCCATATTAAAATATTTATGATATTTTTGTTTTTGGGGGCTGTTTGGGGTGAAAATACGATCCTAAAAATCAACTGTTTCTTTAAAAAAAAATAAAATAAAATATATATATATATATATATGAATTGCATTTCAATAGGAAACTCGATCGACATCAGAATTGATTTTTTTTTTGTGTGTTTGCTAAACGAAGGAAAGAACTGAAACCTACCCGTAGAGAATTTTATGAGTTTAAAAACTTGTGATTATAGCTTATAATTAATTCGGTCCGAATTATTTATTCGGTCATTTTTGCGACTTTTAAGCAAAAAGAACAACTGAAAAAATTGATTAAACTGAACAATACTTAATTTCAGATAAGACTTGCACAAAATAAAGGATAGAAAAATTTCAAAATGGTCGAAAAGCTCTTAAACTACCTGTGATTGGAATTAACAAAAAATAACCAAAATTTAAATTCGGGTTTTTTGGTTACATAGATTTTTTTTTCTTGTGGTTACAAAAAAGTAAAGCATTGAAAACAACTCAACCGGTCCTTAGCAATCTTTAGAACTTTAGATACCTTATAAGCATTAACCTACAAGTAATGGAACAAATCTGGCCGTAAATCAGCAACCAAATCAGAACCCGAAATATAAAATAAAAGGTGTGTGTGAGGAGTGTTCGTTGATTTCAACCCTATTTTTATAATTTATAATGACATAAGAACCAAAATTGTTAAAAAAAAGAAAAAAGTAATGTTTCCAACAATTGTAATCTTTTGGACATTAGATAAAAACCAGAGGAGTCATGCGCTTTGCCTACTGAACTACACTATTAATTGACGGAAAATTATTAAACTGAACGCTACTTATTAGACTTTGTTAAAATCAGATACTGAAAAATTTTAAAATATTGGATCTCTATTGAAATATCCGTGAGTTAAATCAACCCAAAAATGACTAAACATTTGAATTCGGGGTTTTAGGGGGAGGAAAAAAAACGATTCTATAAATATTTGTTTCTTGTTAAAATTTTTTTAATCTACTTGGCTACGTCGCTTGGTCATAAATTATGTATTGCATTTAAATATGAAGCTCGAATTCGCTCGTCGTCTTTTTCGTGTTTGTTAAAAGAAGGATATACTGAAAACAACTGAACAGAGCAATAATAAATGTTAGGGAACCTTATGAGTTATTACCTATATATAATTGAATAAACCTGCCTCTTTTTGTTGATTTTTCATCCTTTTTTTAAAATATTTATAATGGCGTAAAAATCAAAATTGTTAACATACCCTCGAAGAAGAGGAATTACCCTTTCCAACAACTGTAATCCTATCGGCATTGGATAAAAACCAGAGGAGTTATGTATTTTACCTACTAGTTTGCAACATTATTTCATGGCTTTTTAAGCAAAAGATTAACAAGAACATTTATTAAACTGAGTAGTTACTTTCAGATTCCATTTTGATAAAATCAAGGATTGAAAGAACTCGAAAAGATCGAATTTAATTAAACTGTCTGTGATTGAAACAAAAATTTACATTTTTTATGAACAATTTGACGAATTTGAAATGATTAAGTTAAAAAGGGTTGGTTTTGATTTGGTTACTTTAGGGCGGTGAAGATGAGGCGTTCTTTCAGATGGATTACGTTGAGTTGTATTTCTTAAACCAACGTTAAAATCTCTGGGAGACGTGATTCAAGAGATCGGAAGGCTCGGGATCGGTAACAAAAGCGTTTCCGCCGACTGTTACACTTTCTCACGGCCTTCCGTAAGAGTCGTTCACCCCCGTCTCGGCACCCGAGTCTGGAGGTCCGAAAAAGGAAAAAAGGTCGGATTTGGATTTCAGCGATTACCTCTTCTTCTCCTTGGTCCTGACGCTGTGGCCGCGTTTGATGAAGGTGAAACCCTGGCCGGCTCTCTTTTCGGACGACATCGCGCACGGGTTCTCACAATTGCATTCTCACACAACTCACGGGCCGCGAGTCGATGCGACCGCTCTAACGCAGGAACGAGACTGAGCCCGTGAAAGACGGACGCCGCCCCCACCCCCGCCGGCACGGATCTCACCACTCATCCCTCTTGATTTCTCGCTGAATGACGCGCCTTTACGGCAGGTAAACTAAATTTTCAGTATTTTTATTACACAAAAAAGAGGGAAGACGGTCAGAAGAACTCTGCTTGTAACCAGATATTTTCTTATATTTGCAGAAAAGATTCGTCTATCATTAAGAAATCCACTCAGCACAACAATAATCTTCAATTGTCCTTCAGTACTGAGGAAATTTGATGAAACTGTGAGCAATCACCAGATAAATTTGCTAGACTTTGCTTATGAAATCCCCTTCCTGATTATAATAATAGCATATTTTGAATCTCAAATAGGCGGGTTTTTCTTAAAATCGTTTCTATGTCGGTAGCTGAGGAATTTTCTTTCAAACGAAGCAAAATATAAAAAAATAGATAAAAACCAGAGGAGTTATGGATTTTGCCTGCTAGATTACACTATTACTTTTTAATTGGAAGAGAAAAAAAAATCATGAAACTGAACACTACTTATTTTCAAATTAGACTTTGCTAAAATCAGGTACTGAAAAATTTGAAAATATAGGATCTCTATTAAACTATCTGTGAGGTAAATCAATACAAAAATCACTAAACATTTGATTCGGGTTTTTTTGGGTGCAAAAAAACTAAATCAATCGTTTCTTGTTAAAAAAAATTAATCTATTTGGCACGTATCTCACCGCTCAACTCTCTTCATTTCTCGTGGAACTGCAAGCAAACTAAATTTTTAACATTTTTACTACAAGAAAAAAAGGGAAGAAGATCAGAAGAAGAACTTTGCTTGTGACCTATTATTTCTTTATATTTCTATTATCTTTATAATATCTTTATTATATTTGCAGAAAAGATTCGTCTATCATTAAAAAAATCACATCAATAATCTTAAATTGTCCTTCTATACTGAAGAAATTTGTTGAAACTGTGACCAAGCACCAAATAAATTTCCTAGACTAGCTTGTGAAAGGTCAGGTTTTCTGTTAGAATCGTTTCTATGTCGGTCGCCTAGGAATTTTCTTTTAAATGAAGCAAAATATAGAAAACAATAAAATACCGCTTATAAATAAGATAACGTCAGTGAACAAGACTTGACTAATATCACATTTTTCTAGGATTTATGGTTGTTTCGTTGCTTGGAGAAATGTTTTAGTCCCTGATCCTCCAGGTTTTGATCAATCTAAATTGGCGAGAAATAATAGCCATTTAAGGTTAAAAGTACCCTTTGTAATACAATTATTACGTTGCTATCTGGCAAGCCAAAATGATCAAAATTTACTTGACGTATAATTTCTATATGGCTACAATCTTTTTTTGGATATTTAAACGAATTTATTATTCCCAACAATTCACGCCAATTGGTTTAAAATAATTTTAAACAAATAAAATAACATTTCCACTTTTTGATTTTTTCTGAATTCCATATTTTAAGGGAGTTGTATACCGCAAAACATAGGATTTGAACAACTAACTTTTTTTATATAAAAAATTCGACGGTGAAGACAAATTTACGTTAAATATAACTCTACGCAAATCATCAACCATTTTATACAGTGAGAACTTATCTTCCAATTTCCCACTCTAGCAGGTCTAATTTCGAATCTCGGAACATCTCTTCGAATTTTATTTGAGATTAATTTAGCAAAAGTGTGTAAAATGGTCTAACCCCTCTCTCTCTCTCACTCTCTCCCTCTCTCNCTCTCTCTCTCTCTCTCTCTCTCTCTCTCTCTCTCTCTCTCTCTCTCTCTCTCTCTCCCTCGTTCATCTCTTTCTTACAATCTTACAATAACAATATTTATGTATTTATTAATTTTTATGCCTTTATTTTTAGTCGAAAATTACAGTTTTTTTTTTTGGGTTAAAATGTTTTGTAAACCAATTACCGAAAAATAACTGACATTAAGAATAATAAATCCGTATACATATCGGACATTTTTGTAACGATGGAAAAATGATAGGTCAAGCAAATTGACCTGTCTTGCCCTCCACTGTCAATCAACTTTAAGGAGCAGTCAACTTCCACTCTTCTCAGATATTTAACACCTAGACTGACAAGGAATTGACATAAGAAACTAAAACTGACAATGAAATCGTAACTACATCTACGAAGTCTTTTAGGACCGAAATCTGTTTTTGACCGTCAAAAATCGGCTAACTTCATATAAGACCTCACTGCAACCGCTCGGAGTCGGAGCTAATACGGTGTTTTCTACCAATCCGTCCAATATCAAGTGTATCAAATCCTTCCAATCGAAACATCTCAGATGAATTGACCAAGCACCTTATTAAATCACCAACTTCATTAACTACAACCGCCTTAACGTTCATTTTGTCAATGAACTGATCCGATTCTGCATCTAGAAGTTCCAAACTAAGCTTTCGAATCATCCTAACCTTAGTGCCTAAGCCTTGGGCGATACCATTAGACCTCCTCGCCATTTAATCCCCACAGTTGGCTGGTTTGTCTAAACCTGTGTGCTCCAGGTTATCAGTGTTTGACCAGTAGTAAAAAATAAACATGCACACTGTAATATGCATTTTAATATGTACAGGATACACATAAATTATTTACAATAAAGTTTATTAACCTAACGGACCCCGTTTCAAATGCTTCCTGACAGCAGTCTAAAAAATTGTTTCTGTAGCATATTTTTCACAGATGAGGAGGTGGAATGAGAAAGAAAAAGTTGTTTTGGCTTTATTAGACTCAATGATATGTGAGGTAGTAGATTATTATTAATTTTATTACCGTTTATTGTTCGATTAGTTTGTTCTACTTGAATATGTAGAGTTTGAATATAAATATGTAGAATATACGGAACATCGCACTATTCGAAGGGTTCAATTCTCATAAAGTCAAATTTATTCCAGAGATTCATCTGTTTAGAATAATCGCCACTTAAAATTCCTCGACTTAGGAATGTGGTTAGAAAAGAAAAAATTAAAAAAACAAGCACTTGACTGAGGGACTTGGGCGAAGAGAATCGGAAATAATCCCAGTTCGGTTTTCCCCCCTTATGGAAAATACGTGCGAATAAAAAGCGAAAAGGGAAATCGGTGAATAATGCGACCTGCCTCGTTATAATTCTGTTTTGAGCCACGGGCTGGGGGTCCGCCGGGCTCAGTAACCGGCCAATTTTCTCAACAACCGCTCCCCCGGCCCACCAGACTGAGACGAGACGGGAATTGTGCTTTAAAGGAGGAACATATTGATAGAAAATGAGGCGAAATCAGTCCAGTGACGGAAATCTTTATGCACCAAATTGCACACATGTTAAATTTGAACTTTATCTATTATTACTATTTCAGCGGGATAGTCTGAAGTGTGCCATTATCAATAGAATAATGGCTAGGAATTTTTACATTTATCGTTCATCACATAATATAACTAACAGTTATTACAAGTTTTATTTAGATTGACACGTTAATTAATTGGTCTTTTATCTTATTTTTTAAGGGCTTACTGGTCATTAGGGCAGAGAAAGAATGAAAACCCATGGATTTCTCGTGACTATTCATTTCGAACAATGCGCGCATGGCTTTGTCCAGGAGGAGTCAGTGTCTAGCAACCATCGTCACCTCCTACAAGCTTTAATCTAAAAGTACCGGGCACCCCTCAATCGAGCCCAGGATCAACTCACACCCGAACATCCGTTTGAGTCCCCATCAAAAGGACAACACTTAATACCAGCAGAACACCAAAACAAGAATAAATAGAATGTGTGTATTTTATGTAACATATCTACTATAATGATGACATTTTTTATTATGTTGATTTGTAATTTAGTATGGGGTGGAGGATGTTGAGGATTTGGTGGCGGGTTTTGGCATCTCGTCACAAGTTCTAAACTTTACTCAGCTGAGTTGAATCAGACTAAGGATCTTTAACGTCCGGGCTCTGAAGATTGTACCAGGAAATTTTGTCATGGGCAAGCGAGGTGGTGCAATGCTAATCAGATTTAGAAGTGCTATAAAAAGAGCACATCGATACATATGCTTTAAAAGGCAGTTTTGTGGCTTTCAGCCATTTCCTGAGAAATAAAGAAGACCTTTCGGTTTAAGTCGCTGGTACCCTTCAGCTAAAGTACAAGTTGCTCTCAAAACACGACCAACACGATCCAAACCTCAAATGGAAGTACTTGAAATCGCCCTCGACCGTGGTCCAGTTTTGTTTTTGAGGTAAGACTATCATTCAATCTTCCTAAAAACGCACAACTGTTTACCCTGCCAAAGCAGAAGAGAAGTAAGGGGAAGAAAATGGAAAGGAAAGGGTTAGGATGGAAAGGGAAAATTGTCTTCATCGTCGGTTAACCTCAGCGCCAGAGCTGATGATAGATCTTTCTAGTCCAAAAAGGAAGAAAAACACCATATGGGGTATGAGGTCCGCATTCTTGGTCTTCCTTAAAAGGACAAAGAGGATCTTTAACGTCCGCACCTGGCTGATTGGGCCTTATCGGACGTTTTGATTCTCAAGATGAGAGCTGACGCACTTCTGCATACGACTGAAGGGTGTTACAGTCGCAGCGTTGGTGTAGAGGCCGCCCCAGCCCCGAGGGGTCAAGACGAACCTCGCTCCCCGCTTGCCCACTACGAGTGGTTGGGTCCGCATTGAACATCGACCAGTATGCCGCGCGCAAAGCCGAAATAAATTAGCCTGGTTTCCCGGACACTCCTAGATAGAAAAGGCTACTTTATCTTCCAGAGTATTGGGGCTCCCCTAGCGTAGAAACTTCCGGATCCGCTCCGACCGCGGTTTTGTTTAAAGTGAAATTGCTAACCACCTCCTAGAGAAGACTGCCTTCGGTAAAGGTCGCCATTCGTGTACATTACATACTTCGAATAGGCGCATCCGACCATTATCTATTCCTATCCGCCACTTCTCACGTATTCGAGGGACTCCGTCAGCGTAGTCTCAGCGTCCTCAACGCTAAACGGTTCGATGGTCCGATCCTTCGTATCCCGTCGGGCCGGGTTTATAACCGTCATACGCAAGTGCTCGAGCGAAGGTCCCAGATAGAAGAACAGCCTCTTCTCTAAGTTCCCGCCAGAGTCGTCGCCACGAACCACTACGAATTCGTTCCCAATGTAGCCGAGGCACCATATGGGTATGGCATCAGGTCAATTCGAAGCCTTGATAAAAGGATTTTTTCTTTCTGGAAGAATCTTTAAGAGGATTCCCTTTGTTTTACGCGCCCACAGGGCTTCTAGGCGACTTCTGAAGTGTCAGCAGAGATCACTGAAGAGGACCCAATATCGAGGAGTACTAGTTGAGCCCTGTCTTGACATTTCGTCCGCCTTTTCGTTTTCGATTACGCCCAACTTGGTCACAAATCCATTTTAATAATGTTTGGAAATTTTGGTCTTGGTATTTTTTTAAACTTTATAAAAATACCATGTACATCTGGATTTAAAGAAATGTACGGTGTGGTGAGTGCTGTATACAGGTTAGTAATGACTTTGTGTTTAACCGTTTAGCAATCAAACTAGAACAAAAATAATGTAGTGAAGTAAAACACGTGAACAGCAAGGTTTCTTCCCACAAATAATAGTCCGAGCTATGATCTAATAACGTCAAAACTTTTACATTATTTTCGTAACTAGTCGATAGTACTGATCATTGCAATTTATTACTCCTTTCTTTGTCCACTCACTTTCGCATGTATGATCCACAAGCCAAACAAACCAACTGGCAATTTTTCTTCGTAACGTCCTGTTAGTCTCCTTCCAACGAATCTATCACGTAAGTAGTAAAGCGCTTGCAAAATCTCCATTTACAAACAACATTATTCTTCTAATTTGGCTTCTGTAATTACCACAATAATTAGGCCAATTGGCCAAATTCTTCCTGTTGTTGTCGGCTTATGATCGCGTAGGTCGACCTCTCAAACTCAAATCCTTCCTTTCTAGTACATACTATCTCACCCTAAAATGCTACCTGTCTGATAGTTTTTTTTTCATGTTACTTACAGAACCTCAACCTTTACGAATAATTCTATCCCTGTGATGTTTTTAAAGGGAACAACATAGGGGTAGTAGTACCCTAACACACTCTGACAGAAATGTTCACAGCAAGTCTCGATCCCTCCAAAACCATTTCCTTTCTTAGAACCATGTTTATCAAAATTTTTAAAAAACATTAAAACAAATCGCAATAAGTGTCCTTTACTCTCAAACGCAAAACGCTTCCTACTATCCGAATCAAATTCCATATCCTGCGGCAGATCGAGTTAAATGATTGGGACTGAATAAAGACAAAAGGTTACTATTTACACACACACACACACACACACACACACACACACACACACACACAAATACATCAGACGTCTCGATAACTCAAATTCCTCTCAAAATTATCTATTCACATCAACTCCCTCTTACTTGTCCTTTCCACTCATTCCAAGATCCCTAAGAAGTTGAGGCGTCGCTAGCCTCGCTATCAACTGCGCATCTAAACTATCCAAAAATTATCAGTAACGAGTAAATTACAATTACAAATCACATGGTCTTCCGGTATTCTTTTATAGGGTATTCTTATTTTACAGTTTGTCATTTTATAATCATATACTTTTTTCTTTACTCTTATCCCTTTTTCGTTTTTTTACTGTTTGCAGTTCATGTAATTCACTATTATTTTGTAGTGTGGTTGTCTATCATCAAAGGACGACATGTTATTAAACATAAACAATAGGCTATCATAACAGGAACGGAACAGGCTTCGACGTAGGAGCTTTATGCTTATTTTATCCATCGTTAATGTCTTCAACGTTCGTAAAAAAATAAGCCTATTGTCTATTTCCATTCAAAAATATATAATTAGAATTATTCAATTTTGCCTTGTAAGATTTATTATTTATATAATCCATTACATTCCAATTTTTCATATTATTTAGCTCGTAGGTTAAATAATTAAATTAAAAACCGAGTCTTACTTTTTAAAATTTATCTAGAAAAGGTTTAAATATAGGTTTACCTTTTGGAATAAAGAACTGTTATAACATAAAAACATGAATTGTTTTATCACCAACTAAGAATGAAAGACATTTACAAGACAATGAATATGTAAAGATCAAATAAAATCTCCTTTTCTGCCTTTAAATTTTTTTAATATTATTTTTGTACACATCGAAATAAAATTTTGGCCGATGTCAGAAGAAATAAAATAGAAGAATAGGAATTGAGCTTTACGTAAGGCCACGACTGTCCCACATAAAAGAAGGACAGCGTTCTGCACGACCCATCAGGCTAACAATAATATTCTTATCCCGAATAAAATTACTCCTAACGATGTTTTACAATCGTTAAACGAGATATGGAAAAGAGAATGGATATTTCTCAAGATACATATCGTCATTCTGTTTTGCTCTAAGCGAGCAGATAGTGTGTGGTTTTTGATTATTCCCCTGATTCGGTCCATTTCGGTCTGTTGATATTAATCTTTACTGGTGCACCATATTTGTAGGAGTGTATTGTTATTTAAAAAATATAATACTTTCTAGTATAGGCTAGATACAACACTTACAAACATTTTTAACTATTTTACAGAAAGATTCATAGTCAAATGTCGTTTCGTCAGGCTTATAAGCATGTTCATGTAGACCACTTAACACCTTAATTTTAACATGCCAATTTCCTTGGATTACACTAACCATGCGCAGAAGTGATATTGTACTTCCATTTGAATGAAAATAGCTGCCAAGTAAGTGCAAACAATAATTCAACTTTATCAAGGCGAACTGATTTAAATATACTCGAGTTCAAATACAATGTACAAAAGACATGGTCTTGGTTTTCTAAGAATGCAGTTGAGCATCTTTACCAGTGCCTGATATTCTTTGCTCAAAGTTCGTGACTCCCCGGCAGACAGAAGCAACCTGGCGACGCGACGTCCCCTCCCTGATGTGGAAATGCAGCCAGTTTGGCCAGTTGTGGAAATGCACGGAAATGTGTAAAACTGCACATATTCAACAGAATCGTTGATTTAAAGAACAACGTAAGTGATTCTCCATGTATGGAAAATGTATGATATGAGTAAGTACTCAACAACTTTATACTTTGCCTTCAACTTGGCTTACAGACACAACAACATACAATTTTAAAAAAACATAGACAATAAAAAGGTTTACAGCACCTTAATAAAACCAAGATTGGTCTTCAAATTCAAATTCTTGTTGTATTTGGAATCTGAATAGCGTACGTACGCGTTGCAAAGAAAATAAAGACAGGTAAATTTTTCATTTTTTTTTCTTAAAAAGTTGTGTAAAACAGTTACCGGAAATTCTATAGTGACATGGTAATAAAACCGTTTACAGAACGGAAAAAATTGGAATCATGGTACTGAAATGAGTGGTGAAGTAATATGCCGATTTACCTTTGCTAACTTTTGGATTGGATTCATAATATTTTGGGCTGGTTTTAGCTTTATTAATAAAAGCATTGTTTCAGCCACTGCAGGTTCGGCTTAGACGTGATTTTAATGATGTATTTCATGTGCATGTTTAGCGCGAAGTGTGAAAGAGGTGCCTGTTTGGTTTCCAAGTGGATAAAGACCCTGGAGTGTACCTTGGCAGCCGTGGGGGACACCATCAAACCATCAACGACCTCGTAACTAAAACTTCACAGAAATTTCCTAAACACTGAAGATGGCGAGATGCTAAAACGCGTCTGACTGACAAGGTTCAGCGAGGATAGTGTACCACTTACGATAGGTAACTGTAAGTTTATCACCCCTCAGACCATAGGAGGAAATCTCACAAGTTAAATTCCTTCTAATGAGTATTCTTTGAAGCCCCGGATTAGAGCTGCGTAATACAATATCGATCCTACATGGACCTTTTGGATCTTATTCCTAAAAGACGAGGTTATCAGACCTTTCAGACCACTGTAGAATTATGAGAATTTTTAAGTAATTTCTCGAAGAGCGAGCCGATAAAACGTATACTGGGAACGTGCTGATTTGGTAATTCTACTTAAATTACCAAATTGCCTGGTTGTCTAGTAGGATTCAAAAACAGTTAATAGATAAATAATAAAAAAAGTTAATAGATAACAGACTTAAGGTTGAAATAATTTGTTGCAAATTACTCAACACATTAAAGTATTTTTGTCTGCTTACGAAACTGACTAATTTGTAAATTGTAAAGAGTTTTATTATCTTAATATCATTAAGACTCACAATATCAAAAATTATTGAAGCCCAGCATGCTAATTTTGACGATTACGACGATTTGACGATTTTTGTGATTAATTAAAACGTTCCAAAAGCGTACATACATATGTACATACTTACAAGGGGAGGGTACAGAAGAAAAAGATGAAACTCACCAGAAAGAAAGTTAAATCATTCCGCCCTAACTTTGCGACACTATAAACTAAATTATTCCAAATAGTTACATAAGAGTAGTTATTGACCAAAGGTTAATGTGGAAGGCACAGTGAATATGCCCAGTCAATGTGGAAGAACTTGTGGCTAAATCCCAAATGCTGCTCAGATCCATGATCACTCATATGTTGCCAAAAATGAACACAGAAGACAGCGGAAATTCTATAAAAATTCCAAAGAATAACGTGCCTTGCCATAATTGGTGATACTAAAACAACAGCCACAGCCACAATGGAACGTACGCTCAAGCTGCCACCACTACCTACATACTATGAGAAAATGGCAGGAAGTCAAGGAATTGAGAGAATTCATCGAAAGTGGAAATAAAGCGACAAAAAGTTAAAATACCTGACATGGCTAAACCTCTCTCTGATAGCAGAGATAATATTTGGCTTTGAAAAACCATTCATATGAAAAATAAAAAACAAAGCTTGAGTTTTCCTAAGCAGATTGTAAATGGTCGACATATGGACTAAACACTCATATGATGTAATAACAAAAAACGACCTTTAGTAAACATGTAATTGAGCCAAAATGCATAGGATAATGAACACGAGGTTGCCGACAAGTGCTGTACCTAAACTCATAACGCCGGAGATATCTTTGATCCAAGTTCTAGTCGTCCGGGCGCCAGTGCGTGCATAACTGTGATAATGGGGTTCACCGCATTCAGCACGTGGGTATGATATTACACCCCAAACAACCTGGCGACAGATGATCGGTCCGCCCTGGTCACCGTCGCAGACCGATACCTTCTTCTTCGGTTTTGTACAAAGATTGGCCGCTTCAAAGTTAGGGCACCTCTTGCAGTAATTCTTCTTACATTCTGCCCAGGAGCTGAGCTCCACATCGGCCTCGAGAAGGTTCAGAAACATATCAGTATTTTCGGTCCCCCAGCCGACGATGGTACATTTTTCCGAGTTCTCCGTCATTTCTCTCGAGATGCTGTTGAGTACTACCCAGTCAGCGTTAGGCAACCAAGCCGGCTTCACGCGACCTCCGAAGTCCCACGGCTCGAAAACCTTGTACATGGCAAGGTCAAACTGTATAATTTCAGGTCCTAACTTGCACGCCGGGTGGATGTACGTTCTCTCGGGGTACCTTATCTGCTCCGGATTGGTTATGGTCTCACCGGCTACTAACTGAACATTGCCGAGATTCTCCAGAGGCATGACTCCTGCTTCAGACACTTCCGCCAAATCCGAGCAGGTACTGAGGACGTGATAGACCGAGATAATAACTCCCGCAAAGAAGTGATATCCAGTTGTATTCTGCGCCGATACGATAAAATTGTGTCTTGTGTAGTTCGCTATGGATCCACCAGCTATGCCGGATGCCATATCCAACAGCTTTAACATTGAAATAATCTGCAGCCACATACTTCTGGCAAACATACACGTGTTAAAAAGATAACTGTGTCTTTACAACAATGTAACATTTATGTTCACTCATTACATTTGTTTTAACTAATTTAAAAATTTTCTGTTAGTTTTAGTATTAATATTGTAGTGATGAAATATGAACTATGATCAAATCGACATGTTGAAATATTTTTAGATCATATATAACATATGTTCTATAGACATGTGCTTCATTAATTATCACTTCATCCGTTTCAGTTAAAATATTATTAATATTAATTGGACATTAGTCTTATACAGTTTGGAAAATAATGGAAAATATATCCCAACAAAAACCTTGTGAAAAAAGGGCCGAGTTTCAGCACCCTCCAAAAACTTAGCCTATCAATCAATGGTAACAAAAGTACAGATGAATAGGCTAGAGCTATGTTAGATTTTTATGGAATGATTGTGCTTTGAAGGGGTGTGTCTGCTTCGGCTTCGATACATCCCTTCTGCATTTTAGTTAATAAACTTTGTGAACTGTAAAGACCTGGATTACTTTACTATCGCCCCAATGACGGATTCGGAAGCAAAGCTTGGATTCGGAAGCCTTACAAATGATCAAATCTCCGAGATATGCGTTTCTCTATCTCTTTGTTATTGACCATTCGTTATACATTCCTAACATAAACACACTGGCGCGATCGTGTTTTAAAATTGTGTCCATCATTCTATGGAGTTGTTCGCATGAATGCTGCTGGAAACCAAATTAGAAATCAGGGATTTTGTGTGATAAATAGCGAAGATGTTTTGGCAAAGTGGGTAGAATGTAAAGGATTTGAAGTAGAAAACGGAATAAGTAATTGGAAGGAATGGAAATTGACAGAAGATGGACAGAGTATGGGCGAACTGGGAGCCTAAAATTAATAGGATAATGATGGGCATTGTTGTCAAAACGTGAAGTTCGTAGTAAATATACAAGAAAATTATTTCTGAAATGAATATTATGATATCTGACGGACGAGCGGTATGTTTGTATTATTTGACAAGAAAGTAAAGAATAAAAAACACTTTGATTCTTATAACTTAAAAGCATGTACTTTAAAGAAAATTTACTTGGTCTTTGAGCTGTCATCTATAGGAAAAGTTAAATGGAAGAACCTAACAGTTTCATCTTCTTCATTAGTAAAAAATTATGTAAATTAACAAGTCATTTGAATGACATTGCGGGAAGGAATTATTATTTTCCATGACTTAACAGCTCTTGCTGATGTATTTTTAAAAGTTTACATTTTCGTTATAGAATTTTCACCTTTAGAATTGTTAGTATTCATTAGCGCGTGGCTAATCCCATCTTCGCGGAGATATTTACGACTCAAACAGGATTTTCACTATAATCTCAATCGCACTGTGGCGTGTCTTCTGACCCGTCGTGGGCGCGCATTAAATTCACGCCGTTTAAGATATTTTATTTAAAATACTCCGCCCATGCGAGCAAAAACGGCTTAGATGTATAATCTGATGTAAATCTCTCCCACGGCGCGCAAACTGCCTATTGTTATTCATCGGAAATAACTTTATCTCTGACCATCTTCAATCAATGTTTAATCCCGGAGACGGGAAGAGGAGAGCATTGTTCCCCTTGGCCGCGATGCACCCTTTGCTATCGTGACAATGACCCCGGGCTCTACACCTGATATCTGCGGCTAGGCACTTACCATTCGATGATTTATCGACGACTCCTAAAGTCATTTTCTACACACCGACGCCTTTCCTTTATTGCTTGCCATTTGGCCAAGTTCGAACGCTCGTTAGGATGGGCCATTCTAGATGGATGTACCGTTGACTGATGGCCGTCAAACCTCAACCGGCTGATTATGGCCGTTTAACAGTCAATGAAACTTAACAAACGTAGAGAGATTTGTTTCGTTAATATTAATATCTGACGTTTTTTTTAAAAGTTTTTTTCCCCAGTTTAAACAAAGCTGTTATGATATTTCCTTGTTTGGAAATTAACGTTCTTTGTATCTGGGAATACTCCGGAGCAAGTGTACACATTTTTCACCAACAATCTTGTATTGTCACGAAAAAAACGATTTCGGCCCTCTTCATTAACGCAGGCTAATTTTCCTTGATAGCTAATTAGTTAGGAAAATTTGGGAGAGTAATGGAAGAACCGTTATCTCTCAAATGCTTATTGTACAGCACCCAATTTATAAAAAAATTATATCATTCGCTTAATAGTTTAAAAGAAAACTCAGAACTCATTTAAGAGTGAATTATTAATAAACGGTGAATTATACACTCTGGAGCAACTTCAGATTTTGGATGGAGTTGATATATTTAATTTTATTAAATATCTATCAACACAACAACTGATATTGAAGCCTCTGACAGGAGAACAAAACAACTAGGTAGAAAGAAGAGGTATTACCAAGAAGAATACAGTTAGCTCTACGAAGGAATCTGGTACAAGCAGAAGTACGGAAGATGGGAAGCAGCAGAAAATACTAATCTGATAGAACAAGGACAACAGCAGATGCTTCCCATCTTCTGTTCTTCTGTTTAGGATCTATTAACTCCTCAAAACGATAATGAGTTTTTTTTTTTTTTTTTTTTTTTTTTTTTTTTTTTTTTTTTTTTTTTTTTTTGTGGGACTTGAATGAATTGAAGCTAACATTGTAGTAAAACGTTTTGCAATCAACATAATATTATTGAGAAGGTAAAGTAGATTAGCATGTCTATTTGAGTGTCTAGTGCATATTCAAGTGGGAATAATTCAAAACTATTTTCCAACTGCACACAATTTAGTAACAACTAACACTGTCAATACATGCAACTAAAAAGAAAAATGAAGAAACTACCCATTATATTACAATACTCTCTATTTAAGACATGACATAAGACATGTATCCAATGTTATCATCCGTAATGATTTAATGTCCAAATGTCATGAACCAAAAACAGCTACAAGAAATTTTAGAAACAATTATCCAGCCACACAAACCCTCATGTCAGAAACCTTTCCGCTCCCTTCCAGATCACTGTGACAGTCACTGAAAAGGAGATCCTATACCATTGCCACTGCCATTCTAGGAGGGTGTGAGGGAATCCATCAGGAGGTAAGATTCTGATTTAAGGTTTTATGTTAATTGGGAATGTTTTATGAATCATTTAATAATGGGTGATTTGGTGTGGGTTTCATTTTGGAATATTTTGTATTGTTTGGGTAGTTTCATTGATAAAATGGAGTATCAAGGATATTTCTTCTAGAATTATGAATTTGGGCAGTTTGGATGCATCAGATGTTATATTGCTTGGCTGAACCCCACGCTTTTAGTCCATAAGTCCATATCAGCTGCACTAAGGTGCTTATATGAAACTTTTTATTTGTGTGAGACAAGTCCAAGCATTCTTCGAGAAATCATAAAAGAGAGTCATAACTTCTTGATATTTTCATCATGTGAGGATTCCATGTTAACTGTTTGTTGATGTACAGTCTTGGGGATTACATCTTGTCCACAATTGGGATATTATTGAAATAGTGGATTTTTCTCAGTTAATTTCTATTTTATTTTCTACTCATGCCAAAACCCTAAGTAATTTTTTAGGTATTTACTTGAAAGTATCGGTGTACTTGTCAGGGGGTCATTTGATGGGTAGGAATGTCAGCTATGTTTACCTTGTAATGTGTGGGAGCTAGAATACTACCCTGAGGAACATCAGCAGAGAGGGAATTGCTTTCCTTTGATTAGCTCTGATACCTTGTGTCAATCTGCTAAATTTATTTTATATAAGCAGAGAGGAATTGCTTTCCGTATATACATATATATAATTCCTCTCTGCTTATTATCTTAATCAATCTTAATCAAGCTGATGTTNTATATATATCATTGCACAGTTTTTTGCATTGAGCCAAAAATGAAATAGATCTTTGTTTTCCTCATAGCATAAAAACAACAAATGCAGTGCCATGGCAGTTCTAATGAGTGAGAAACTCATAGTTCAATCACCCCTCACTTTGATAATAATTTTAACTTTTTCAAATTTACTTATAACACCTAATTTACTTATATAACCTCTCACCATTAAATCGGGCAGATATCACCAAGAAGAAGAAGAAACAGCACAACATGTTATCTGCTGGTACGAAGCCTTATGTATGCTGAGTTTCCTAATCCTGGAAGAAGAAAAGCCAGGCGTGAAGGATACACACAGGAGCCCTTTCGGGTCTGGTAAAAAGCATTAAGCTTAAAGAGGAGCTTTAGATAGAAAAAAGAATGAAGATGCACAATAGACCAATTCCAGACATGGTGCGCAGGTCATAAAGCGGCTGGCTCTTACATAATTTAATCTATACTATTAAACCAAAATTTAGGTGTCTGCTTAAAGAGCATTTCTTATTACTTCTTTTTATCATTGAATATATAAAAAATATAATTATTCTTAACTGATATTTGCATGATTTTTCATTTTCTCGTGAACATTGGAAAAATGAATTTTCCCTATACTGGGACTTCCCACACTGTGGTCTGCTCACTAGGGGGCGTACAGTGAACTTCAAGAAAACTTAATATTTACAAAAATAGACATAGAATGAATAAATAAAATTAAAAAACTAATAACAATAAGTACTGGAAACAAATTATTTATTTTTATCTTGAATCAGCAGTCATTGTGTTCTCCACAGACAGCTTTAGCCATGAAACAAATTCCAGCCTCTTTTAAGAAAGTTTTGAATGAGTCTATTCAAATTATTAAATATATCAAGTTGCGGCCATTGAAGTCAAGATTATACACAATACTATACGACAATATATGAAGCCTTCATCATTCCCTGCTTCTTCCATACAGAAATGAGGTGGCATCTCTCAATTACAGGAATTAGGTTCTTAAGTCATATCTTGTTGATGGACCATGATGTCAAATCGGCCAACATGTCATTATCCCTGGAGTCAACTTAACAGAACTGATGTAAATTATCGAGCTAAGCATCAAGACCCCTCTTCTACTTCAGATCCACTCGGGACTCCGTACTATATACTTCAATAGAACTTTTGTATTGAATGTGTAACAGTTTGTAAGTTTATATTAAATAAATGTTTTTTAAAAATTTAGTTTCATGCGTCGAACTATAACTAGCGCAGTCGGTAGGACACCTGCAGAGAAGAGTAAGGAATATAATTTTCTTTAATTTAATTTTTTACCGCAAAGACCCATCAATTGATGAGACTCTACACAGAATTCATCATATCAGAAAAAAAAAAAATCAACTAACTTGGAAACCTGAGCTCGACAAATATGTAGCTGTGTTCTCCAGGGAAGAAACAATTAGTATAATTCGTCTTGATGGAACCACAATCCAGCCATTAACAGGAATATATTTACTCAACATCAACAACCGAGGGAATCGAATAGCTCAAGCGTTTAGAGGAGACCTCAGATAAAAATAATAATTTATGAATACTATTACTAAGAATGATTTGCTGTGGTAGTAATTGTGAACTGTATTACTAGTGATTACCGATTTATATAAGCCCAAATCTGCCCACGCATGTACTAACTTTTACAGAGTTGAGTCTATCACTTCTCACAGTCCACCGCTATTCCAGCTTTTGTGGTTTATGGTGAATTACAAGCAGGTCATGAGAATAACCCACACTGGGTGCTGGCAGTCCAGGGTCAGACCTCGGTCATCCCCCCAGCCGCCGAGGTTGTCTGTCAACAGCTAGGTCATTTCAGCCCCCAACACAATCAATTCCTTAATCAATTCGCACTCTCACTCACTCTTAAATACTTTCTTACTTATTTACATTCCATTCAATCAGGGAGGTAGAGTACGTGATATTCCATTGTTTTTAAAAAGACAGTTTCTACTCACAGTAAGTTGTTTCGCAACGATCCGGATTTCGAGCCCTTTAGCTAATCACAGGTTGAAGGATATCTACAACACGTCTCTCCACATGAATTGCAAAAGTGAACCCGCTGATACTCCCGCCAACGCGACGTTCCAATGAGAAGCTGGTTTTTTAATGGCGCTCAATTTGAACGTACGAAAAGCGGGAATTATAACACAAATAAATATTATAATAGTAAATACTGTAAGAAATTAATTATAAATTAGTGATTAAAGATAAAAGATAAAAAATTAGAATAATACATTCATATTATTAAATTATTGTAAAAATAATAACAATTAGAATAATTAATTTAATTATTCGGACGTTTAATATTATTTATGTACATATTTAAAATGGGCGATAGTTGAATCTGTTATATTATTAATGCATTTATCACCATGTTCAATTTTAAATTTTTTAATTTCAAATTTCTCAAACCGATCTAGTTCTCTCCCTTGAAACTAAAACCAAATTGGTGAATTACCGGAAAAAGTAAAATTGTTAAACAAGAAGGTTTTAGTATAGGTTCACTTAAAAACATTCAAAATAGCAAAAAGCAGGGGTTACCAACTTAGTTGTAATGATTGTGATATTAAATATATAGGACAAACTGTGCTGTATGGATGTAATTATGTGTATGAATGTATTTATTTGTATGAATGTAGTGTTTGAAAGGGTAAATAGAATATAGACTTAGTTGGGGGCTGAAATGATCTAGATCTCGGAAGCCCAGTAAAAAAATTACTTGTGTTATAATTCCCGCTTTTCGCACGTTCAAAGATCAAATTTAGCGCCATTAAAAAACCAGCTTCTCATTGGAACGTCGGTTGGCGGGGTTATCAGCGAGTTCACTTTTGCAATTCATGTGGAGAGACCTGGTTGTAGAAATCCTTCAACCTGTTGATGAGCTAAAGGGTTCGAAATCCGGATCGTTGCGAAACAAATTACTGTGAGTAGGAACTATCTTTTTAAAAAGGATTGAACACCGCACTCAATCCATCATTCATCTTTTCTCTTGATATTCCATTCCTCCATCACACTATATACCTATTTTATAACTAACATAACTGAGGGTTGGTGAGGTATTTAATATTCTGCTATCACTCTCTCCCAATAAACATTCATGCTTATAAATGCATTCACTCATAACACCCAGTTCTAAGTTGTATTCATCATAAGGCCTAGGTTTTCTTTTTGTATATTAATTTTCTTAGACTGAAATCCAGCGTAGGCATTTTTATGTTAAATCTTAAAAGGTCACGAATGATTTTCATTAATATCATTCGTCATGCTGTCCAAAAATTGCCTAGAGCTTAAAAGTAACTTGTTAGATTTCCTCTTTCCGTAGTCTGTGGGGGTGATTAACCTATAATTTGGTCAGTACCGATGTTGCCTGTGTTGGTCTGTTGACAATTAAAAAGGATCAGCGATAATGAAATTAAATTAAACTTATATGAATGTAATTTTGATATGTGAATGTCTATTTATGAATGTCTGGGTTTGCTATGGAAGCTCAAGAGCATCCTTACTTTCACTTAGTTCCTCACATTCTGATCATACCTGACTGACCCCTTCTTTCAGGTCAGCCAGGGAACATCTTGCTCTCATTACTATCCTGTTACAGCCGGAGCCCTGCTGCAGTATAGTATCCTTGGTTTGATCCTTTGTTCAATGTATACTGCTGACTTACCTACCCATCCTGACACATCCATTCACACTTTTGCAGATGATATTGCTCTCCTATCCTCAAATAAAGATCCCATCCTGTCACTTGTTCCTTACAGGCTCACGTAATCAAACTAAAATCTTGGTTAAAAAGTGGCATATAAAAATAAATGTAGATAAAAGCCAACATATATTCTTTGCCCTCTGATATGGAATTATGCCACTATTATACCTACATCTACTACCTTGGGCTGTACATTGACAAAAGACTAAATTCCACATACAAGGCTAAAAAAGCAGGAACTGACTATACGCTACAGACCACTCTCATGGCAGATAACAAACGATCAAAACTGACACATCACAAGAAACGACCGATATATGAGACAACAAATAATCCTATTTGGACATACAGCATTGACAATGGGGTTCAACCAAACATTCCAACAATCATCTCATCCAGATTTTCCAATCAAAAATCCTCAAAAAAATAGTAAACGTTTCCTTCTACCTTTTTTTTTTTAATTTATTTACAGTCCAAACAGGTCAGGTACCCAAGCATAGGACCGTCAAGCACTAACTTATAAACATAATTGTAGATAAAGGCCAACATATAACCTTTACCTCCGACATAATGCCACTACTGGGTTGTACAAAAGATTAACTTTGAATCCCCATACAAACCTAAAAAAACAGGAACTGACTAGTAGCTACAGAGCACTCTCAGGACTGACTGCTAGACTTATGATTAAAACATGATGCTTCACAAGAAATGACCGATATACGAGACAATAATCAAACCATTTTTACAAACAGCATTGAACTATGGGGTTCATTCAAACATTCCAAAATCCTCAGAAAAATAGTAAACGCTCCCTTCTACATATCTAACCACACAATCCACAATGACCTTAAAATTCCTTTTGTCAAAGATGTCATAAAATCCCAATACATAAAATAACACAACTCCCTTTCATTTCAGCCCAATCCTTTAGTATACCTGACATCCGAAAATATCCCCAATAAGGATGTTGGAGGACCAACAAGGAGATTGACGCAGCAGTGGCCTCATGACCTGTTGGGCAGTGGATCATAGCATGTAGACACTACTAGAAGTTTTTTCAATTTGTACATCTGAACTATTTTACTTATAGTATAAAAATAAATACTGTTGTAAAAAGAAAGAAGGGAAAAGAAAGTCTATCTAAGAAGAATTATGGTAGGACTGTATTCAGTATAAATGATTAAAAATTAATGTATTAACATATTTTTCAAATAAATAACTATAACTTTCAATGGTTTATTTCATTTCCAATTTCAATTCGAGGAATGATGTTTTTAAATTTTAGAGAAACAAAACTATTTTTTTGTAATTTTAGCTTAAATTTTGTCTTAAAACAACTGACAAATCAAAACTATTAAGATTTGGAATATATAGTCATTCCTTATTATTATTAATATAATAATTATATTATTAATATTGGACACTCTCAACACGACACACACAATGACCCATCTACACAGAAAAGATCTCAATAAAGATCAAAATTCACTAATTTCGTGGTCTGCTTGACCAATTAATATATTACAATTAATTAAGGTTTTTAGTTTAGATAAAAAAGTCAATGGCACGAGCAAGATTCGAACCCATGATCTTCGGTTAGATACGCCGTTGCTCTACCACTTGAAAAATGGCAAAAAGGAGGGAAAATGCAAAAGGTGGGGTTGAGATGGGAAGTTAGTGTCTGAGTGGATCGAGGTCATGATAGCTCAAATGGTAGAGCAGCGGCGTATCTAGCCGAAGATTGTGGGTTCGAATCCCGCTTGTGCCATTGACTTTTTTATCTCAACTAAAAACCTTAATTAATTGAAAGATCAAAATGTTGGCACAATAAAGAAAATGTTTTTCTAAACCTGCGTCACACCAGACCGCATCTCATGATCTCCAAATAATTATTAATATATTTTTAATTGTTTATTATTAGCTTATAATGGTCAGTTAGTTTTTATTTGCTTTTTTGTTTACAAATAGAAATTATTCTTTACTTACAATTATATAAGGCTATTTATAATTCAATATTCTAAAAACACTGGGTTTAAAATAGTTGCCCTTTGTGTTGTTTTTCCAGGTAAATGTCTTGACTATTGTTTCCGTGTTTCAGCACTAGCATTAAAGATGTTAGTTGGCACCAGAGGGGACAGTAATTGGTGGTTCTACTTACTACTACTTCGTGTTACTTCATTTGTTGGTAAGTGTTTACTTTTTTATTTGTTATCGCATCTGCTTTCTATGCAATTGCAAGAGCTGTTAGCTTAATTTGAAAATTTAAATTCTGATCACAGATTGTTTTATTTAATAGTTGATGAAACCTATTAAAGCACCTACTTTAGTTCAAATTTCTGTTTTCATATAGTACTCTTGTTGTAAAGTTGTTAAAAAACTTGGTTAAGTTTGATAAACTTGATGTCTCAAGCCTATATTATTTCATGTTTAAATTGATTTACAAGATTAATTGTTTTGTTGTCAAGTGATGGATCGACTGTGTGTGTTTATGTGTGTAATTATCAAGTATTAGGTCAGAATCAGAAATACTTCCAACTTCATGGCAAGCTTTTGTTTTTTGCATAAACATATTCAGTGCTGAGCTGGATCATAATTTCTTTGAGGCATAGAAAAATACTAATGATATATAAAATATAAATAAAAAATTTACAACTATTAAAATCTTTAACAAACATTGAATTCATATTTGACTTTTCCAATGTGGACATACAGTTAGATGAGTCATCTCGTAATTAATATTATTTTAGTAGGAAACCAGTCATAGCTTTGTACAATAGCTTGTTTGTATAATTCTTGTTTCAAATTAGATATCAATGAACAGTAAAATAGCAGATGATTAGTATTTGCTCACTTGTACCATAGCACATACACAATGATGAATTATTAAGTTTAAACCTATATACATAATTTTTAAATTTACCATGCCAAGTAAGAAACATAGATTGGGATAATTTAGCTGTATATGTGTAGGTAAAACGACCCTTTGTTGTTTAAGATCTTGCCACTCCTATCTTTGTAGACTTGTAAAATGACTTTCTTGCTTGCATCACTGGTCATAGGTCATATCCAAAATAGTAGGTGATGCTTATAAAACCTCCAAAACTGCAAGACCATATAGAGGCCCAAAACCTATACTTCAGATAACAAGGAGGAAAGGACAAACACAGACTTCACCATCTCAGAATGGGTCCACATCAACCTGAAAGGAGAAGTGGACGAACTCTATCTAGACAATTAGACAAGTTAGAACTCAATAAACTCAACACACCGTACATGGGTGCCAGGGCATGAAGGAATTTTAGATAATGAACAAACAGACAAACTTGTCAGAGGAGGGTTGGCCCAGAATCTACACTTGGTATAAAACGTACAAACAAAGACTCCCCAATCTCAAAATGGGTCCACAAGAAACAAAAGAAGTGGCGGTAGATTGATAAAGACGTGTTGGAGTGAATTGGTAGGTCAAAAGTATAATTGCTGCATCTTACTCAGAAGCAGCGATCATTTAGTTAGAAATTTGGGATTAGATGATAAAGGATTGGATAGAAACTGTTTACGATTGCACAGAATTCCCTGATACCACACTCTTGACTAATTTGTATAAGCATTGTTCATATACATGTGCACTTATGCTTATACTTCTTGCTTATGACGTCTTGCAAGCAGCCAGCATCACCTATTTCAGGTCGTGGCAGTTTAAGTTCAAACCTTGGTCTTATTTGTTCTGGCACAGCAGTTAGGAGCTGTCAATAGGTAGTTCATTTCAGCCTCAACGCATGCAGTTTTTAAACCTATACATACTCTCACCTCCTAAAACGTTCTTTTTGATTTATGTATCATTCACTCTATTAGGGTGGAGTACTCGATATTCCTCCGTCATCCAAGTATACTTGACTATTGAATGCTTTATTTAATTTTTTTACAGAATTAAGATTATTCTTCACTTTTGAAAAAACTTTCAAAAGAGACCCTTAAATTTCCATAGATTGTTTATAATCTGTTTTTACTTAGTATTTGTACAACAGTTTTTCACTGAACATGCTTCACTTCAAGGCAGACCCCAAAATTGCTGGTTTGACATGAATAAATCATTATTATTTTTTGTAAAGGATGGCTCTTACTCACAGGTTTTTAACAGGATCTAACAGGTTTTTTGGTTAAATCTTTGAGTAAGAGCACGTCTTTACAAAAAGTAAATAGGTGTAACTCACTCGCCCTTCATTATTTCTATGATTAAAATATGTTAATCCGTTTTTATATGGCACCATTGTATTTTATACACCTACATCCATGCTTAAAATGAAATATTCATTTCTTTATTTCACTCTTCTTATATATTTTATTTAAAGTAGCTACTATCTTTACGGGTAATGGATAGATGTGCTAGATATTAAACAAACAAAAAATTGTTAAAAGGGAAATATATTTTTTTCATATTATAACTAATATACAAAATTATTAATCCATATGTACATACAACACATACAATCAAGAACAAAAATAAGACAATCGGAGCTGAATGAAAGCTCGACACTTTGACTCAACAATTGAAATTATAATAAACGCCAACGTAATTCATTTTATCCGTCTTGACTCTTTATCTGTTCTACCTCGTATTTGCATTCACACTTATACATATACCGACGTTAAATACATTTGATTCTTACAATCTTACCACATTTCATTCGTTATAACCCATGCTTATGGGCAGACATGAACATTCATTTGCTACCATTGAATTAGGTACAGTCTTCCAACAATCCTTAAGTGGTACAATTAAAGATTTGTATGTGCGCTAAAAAGTTCATGCATATTTTGATAAATACGCACAAATCGCAAAAATTATATATATATATTATTAATATGACAATTTTAAAACTAGTTCTAAAAATGTTTCTAAATGCTCGACAAACTATTTGTTTATTTATTTTTTATATTTATGTACAAAGGCAATTTAATTTTAATTACATATTCAATTATTTATTAATACTTTTAAAATATAGTTTTCTTTTTCAAAAATAAATCAAAATTGCTCTTTCTGAATGGCACTTCATTCCATGTTGCACAGCCTTCTTTATCTGTGCCATTATTTTCTTTGTAGCCCCAAAATACATCACTCATAAATACTACAAAAAATGTTTAATAAAAATACATATTTGTTTAAACAATAATTTAAATTAGACACAAATTAACAAAACGCTATAATAAATAAAACTCAGAATAATTTGTTTTTCTTTTTTGTTTTAAGTGGTTCGCTTGTTTTTCGGTAAAAATCATTATTATTAACAATCATTTTATTTTAAAGTTCTAAGAGACATACGGACAACAAATATAGTCAAAAACATCAAAATAAATATAGTCAAGAAATCATAAAAAGATCGTTTCAATTATAGCAAAAATAATGCTCTTAAAAAGTAAAACATAAAAAAAAGAAATCACAGTTATTGCTTCTTGATTCTACGCACATGTTCACTAGCGTCCTCCAAACAAATTAAAATATAATTGCAATAAAAAGTCTTAAGGGAATTAAAATTGGAAAAAAAGTCCTAGAAATGTCCATGCTTCCTCTTCCGTAATATCAGATCAGACGTAGACCTCACCCCTCCTGTGCTGTGAGGTCACGCTCGTCTTCCTGCTGCGGTCCTCGTTGCTCGATGTGCTGCCGCTTGAACTGCCGCATGCGCTGTCGCTGCGGTCCTCATGAGGCATCTCGATTATCTTGGGTGTGCCGTCTTGGCTCGGCGCGGCCGTCGTCACGAGGTTGAAGGACGTCAGCAGAGGCTGAGCGCCCGTCGACGCTATGACGCCTGGGGTGACGGCCACTTGGATCGGCTGTCCGATCATCCCGGTCAATCCTGCTGATTTGAGCGTCGGCGAAAGGACCGCCTGAGCCAACGCAGCTGTGCTCCCTGTTGACGTGATAGTCGACTGACTGCCGTCCAGCTCCTGAATGGTCGAGAGCATAACCTACAATTATGAATTTATACGTTTAATTCTTTAAAAACTGACATCGAAATGATCCTATATTTGAAATGCCAGTGTAACAAGTCTTTCGATTCAATAGACCACTGCCTTCTCATTAACAAATTGATGGGTATTGACTTGTTTAGACCTGGACTGATTTTATAAAACTTAAGTGATCGCACACAAAGGATTGAAATAAAACACTCACTAAGCTCTGAAGTTCTTACAAATGCAGGAGTTACTCAGGGACACTCCTTGGTCCAATTTTGTTTTTAATGTATATAAGTGATTTACTTAAAATGGACATATCGGCTTTTTGAATTTACTGATGATACGGCTTTACTTTATTCTGAAATTAACTTAGATCTTTCTTAATCTTACGAAAACCCCGGGGTGGGTGATTTTTGCAGCTTGCTCCGAGAAGTCATAGATCCGACTGTCCACATGTATATGTGCAATATGTGCAGAATTGAACCTTTATAAATCAATCTGTCAATTATAGAAAATAAAATCACGTTAAACCTTCTTAGATATTCTTTTTATGTAAAGTCTTAGTTGAGATGAAAAAGTTAATGTCACGAATGGGATTCGAACCCACGACCTTCGGCTTCGAATCCCGCTCGTTACACTAACTTTTTCATCTCAACCAAGACTTTCCATAAAAAGAATAATTAATTGAAGGATGTAATTTGGTCAATTAGACCACTAAACACAAATGGCCTGAAATATATTTAGTTTTTACCAGTAACTGTGATTCTTCCCTACCAAGAATATTAAATTACAAAACCCATTGACCAGTGGTGAAAAACTACTAATTTAATTATTTAAAGTGTAAAAAAGTAAGTAATGCTGACACATTTCATTCGTATGGCACAATAGTATATGTTGTTTCTCCATTTTTAATCAAAATTACATGCTAGGAATCTCAAACTCATTAAAAAAGTATTACTTTGATAAAAACGTCGTTTGCAGAATAAAAAAGTACATTTAAACATTTCTCCTTAGTAACCACAACTCGGTTCCACGAGGCATTGCACTCGAAATAATTGCTTTACCTGAACGACCGGTGGATGCTGGGAGACTGGGATGTCTGGGATCGTCGGATTCGCCAAGGCGTTCGACACAGTGCTGATGTGGTTGTTGTTGTTGTTCGGGAACACGAGCTTGTTATCTTTGTCGGTCACCTCCTTCGTCACGTCCGGCGTCGGGATCCTTGGTCTGTTCTTCAGGTTCGCTGGGATCGCTGTAACATTAAGTTTACCAGGACCTAAAACACAAATCGGTTTATTGTTTCGGGTCCATCACCAAAACTATGGATATGAACTATATAGGTGCAGTGAGTGTATTTATGTGCATAAGTGCTCTCCCACAAGAGAACGCAAGATTCTCCCTATAGAGTACCCCATTTAAACTATTATTCGGTCCAGTAGGTTTTGACGTAAATGGTATGCAGACATTGCCTTAATAACCAGAGGCATTATTCACACTCCAAAACCATCCAAACTGGACGTTGCCTAAACATTTCGGGCACACAATAACAAAATCAAACAACTATTTTTAGAAATGGGGATTGGTTCTATGATCCCGAAAGCATCCCTTCCTAAAAAGTTTTAACAGATTACAGGGAGAAGAAGAAATAAAATACAATATGGCGTACAGTTCACTCCAAGTAAAGTAATCAGGTACATATATTCAGGGGAAGCCAAAATTTGAGCATTCAAATTCCTTAGGGAAGTACATCTGAAATCAATACTTGTGCCATAAAAAATCTTAAAATATGAATTGTCTAAAAATCTTATCTGACAGATTAGCAACCATAAAACATGAGCACATAAAAAGGTCATATCTTAATAGTAGTTAAATGCATGTAAAACCTCCAAAAACTGGGAAATCATCGTGGATGCAACAACAAAACGTAGTTTAGTGTAATAAAAAAAATCAAATTGGCAACAGTAAGATCTGCAAGATGTACGCCAAGAACCTATACTTGAGGTAATTAGATCAAACTCAGACTCCTCCATGGGACTATAAAAAACACAAAATAGAAGTAAACGAGTAAAATTTGTCCAAATCCAAAATAATAGGTAAATGCATGTTAATGGATCCAATGTATATTGTGAATGGATGTAATACCTCCAAAACCTGGGAAAACTTGTTGCTGCCACAACTCAAAGAAGTTCTGGGTAAAGGAAAAGATGACACACTGGCCAGAGGAGAATCTGCAAGACTATATAAAGAACCAGACCCTATACTTGGGATAACAAGGGCATCAGGTTCCCGCATGCTACTCGGTAGTCCTTAAAAGGACAATGAAGACAGAGACTCCACCATTTCAGAATGGGTCCAAAACATCTCAAACGAGACTCTCTCTAGACAAAATAAGTTCATGATTAAACAAAACTGGCAAGCACATTGCTACATTTAGACCGGGGAAAAATGAAGGTTAAAGCGATAGGAGCCATTGACATATTAGAAAGCACCTAATCTAATGGGTGGAATTTTACGTAATGAAGAGACAGACAACCTGGTCAAAAGAGGATCAGGCCAACCATTGGCCAAGAATCTATATTTCGGGTAATGAGACCAAACACAGAGTTTTCTATTTTCGATTTTGGATTCAGAAAAAAACAAGAGGAGAAAAGGTGAACTTTTTGAGAATGAACTTCAGAGGTGCTAGACACAGTAAATTAACAACCTTCACCAAAACTGCCAACTTATTGCTATAGTGGGACAATCAGGGCAAAACTCAGGAGTATGATAGCCCATTTGTAGGATATGAGATGAAACTGCCAAACATATTATCCGAGGAAGCTGGAAAACCAAGGGAAAAGAGTTACAACAATGACAGTCAACTGAATACTTCTTAACAGAGGGATCCAGTCAATTGAACTAAAGTAGGGAACTAAGAAAGTACAAAAGGTCAGAAGGCTGCAGTGCTTGGGAAATACAAATCCTGCTTTCTAGCATTCCATTATCATAATCACCAACATCAAGCAACTTGATCCATCAATTTCGTTGTAATATTATGTTTAGTAGTCTATCCTGAGCGTCATGCGTTTATATCCCATGGTTTTAATTGTAATTAACGTTCCATGCCGGTTTGTACCGAAAAGAATTTCAGTGCACAGAATACAAAAAAAAAAAAAAATCACTCACTTTACCGACCAGAGTTCATAAGAAGAACATATAGGACAATACCTCTTCCTCTCCTGGTCGATTTGCGGCCAATAAGCCTGTCGTATATTGACATCTTGTGGTGAGGCTGGGCGTGCTGTTGGTTCTGGGTATGCGGCAGCTGCCCAACCGGGCCCACCTGTATTACCGCGTCAGGACTGGAATATACAGAATTATGCCTAGTCCTGTTCCCTCCAAAAAGGCCCGAGCTATACATGGTCGACGACGACCTGATCGAACCCATACGCTGCATCTGTCTCTGAAACCAATTCTTTCGTCTCTCAACTAACGGTGTATCCACGCTTTCCTGAAACATCAAAAAATCACTCTTTAAATCGAAAAATATATCAACAACTTGCAAATAAATATTACAAATAATATCCCATTATTATGAACGTTAAAATAATAAAATGTACTGTATATTAAGTTAGTAAGAAATCGTTGAATGGAGATTCTCCCTCACAGCTTTATGTCCTGACTCTTTCAGACTACCAACTCTTCCGAGCAATAGCCATCTTTCAAAAGCAAAAACGAGGCTGACATAAAAACTTGAGAAGACGCCGAGTAGATTCAAGTAGATATCATCTATATAAAAATTAGACATATGTCATTTGGTCGTTTTTTTCTTTTTTTTACGAGGGTTCGCAACAGCAGAGGTCATATAAACCCCAGAGTGCCGGTGTTTTTGAAAAAAAGCCCATTTGTAAGTATGTTGGGTTCGAATGCAGGGCCGCTGGATTCGAATCCGGGACCTTTACCTTACAGTGATGAGCGCCGTGTCAACGAATAAACCTTGCGGCCACCGACGCCCCCATTTGGTCGTTATCAATCATTTTGGTGTGACTAACCTCATGGGTTGGGCTGTCAGACGCGTTGCGTATTATCCTATCTTCAAATTTGGGTCTGTGTGATTTCTGTGAAGTCAAATCTCTCTTAAAAGATCATGAAGGAAATTGCGTATTGTCATTGCATTTTGGTGCCTATGGTGGATTAAGTGTGAGATTTTTATTGTTCCAATTGTTTTGTCTCTTTTCATTTTGAGTCATGATAATTTCTCTCTTTAGGACGTAATGTTTCGTCTATTGTGTCCGATCTCTATTTTCCTGGTAGATTTTCGTTTGTTTAATGAGTTAAAGTATTTATTATCAGGGCTATGGTATCTAGGTCTATATTGCTCAGAATGGCTTTTTCATGTGCGATAGTAGTTCCTTTTTTTGCTTGTATGTCTACTGCCTAATTGCCTCAAATCTCCGTACGACCTAGGACCTACCTTAGCGTTACGCTATTTCTAGTTCCCGTAGTTATTAAGTATTCTGACAGGTTTTGAGCTGAACTCGTAAGCTTGGAGAACTTGTAATTTTGGTATTAGTTCTCTGCTTTTTTTGTTCTATGTTTGGCCATCGTGTGTAAATTACATTATGGGGCTAATCCATAAAATCACTTTAGGAATCTGCTCCCAAGTTCTTCCAAAGACATTTTGGCATACCCTTTGTGCCTTTGGGGACGTGGGTTCTTTTAAGGTAGGTCCACGTTAAGATTTGGTCGAGAAATACTCCTAGGAAATTTTCGTAGTAGTTTCCTTGCTTTTGTGTCCTATGTTTGGCCTACGTAATTTTCACCATGGGGTCTGTACCATAAGGTCATCGTAGAATTTAGCCCTCAAGTTCTATCAGTCTTTGGTATATCCATTGTGCTTTTAGTGCAGTAGTGCATTCTCTTAAAGTTCACCAAAATTCCACGTTAACCTTTGGTCAAAAACTACTCTTACGTACGTAACTTCTCGGGAATCCTATATTTCATGGTTTCAATCGGTTATGGATTTAGCCTTTTTTTTTACTATGTATGTAACAATTGTGCCTTCTTTGAGGAGTTTATTTATAGACCCTTTTCTTGGCACCATATCAGTGTTAAATTTAAGGCTTTTTGAACAGTTTTATCTTCGATCTATTTGCCTCTGAATATTATGACTACTGACCGTTTTAATATTGACAATTTGCGTACGGTTGTACGTCAAAGCATGTGATTTGCCCCAGTAAGTCGTCTGCTACCACTGACAATAATTGTTTTCTTTAAAGGTTGTGTAATGAATAGAAAATATATTTTTAGTGTGTAAAAATAACTAGATAATCATGTTAGTATAAAGCCTGGATGAAAAAAGTGAAAAGCAGAAAGGAGCCAGAGGTCGTTAGTTGAATAAATTCTCATCGACCTTATTTTCTTTTTCATAAATTTTGATGTTAGCCGGGTTATAATCGACTTTCGGTTTCCTTTACAATTGTTATAGACAGGGGAGGAGAACAAAAGGTTGATTTCTCCTGTAATGATTCTGTTTACGAAAGTGGATTAGTACACGATAATACGTCAAACAACTTTCCACCATCACAAATAATCGGGGTTATTCTCGAAATGACTAAAAGATGTCTGTTTCACTCGCATGCCGATCAGACCGTCGGCATTAATCGCCGATCGGAAGAAATTCCAAAGACCGACCCCCAAGGAACGATTGGAAGGAAAAATAATGATTATTTAAAGCCGGCCGATTATTTAATGAAAAATAAATTGCTTAGAATAAACGCCTCGCCGAATCGTTTCGGAGGTCGCGACCTTCACAGAAGACACGCTGCTGAGGAATGCCGATGGCCATTACATGCTTGAAGAACTTTAGAGCTTAGAATTTTTATTAATATAAATGGAGAAAATATGTCATCTACTACAACTCTCAACACTGTGTATCATACGAATCGCTATCATAGGCTAGGTTTTTAAGCCTATTGGCCAAAAAAGGACGAATAAATACAAAATGTACTTTTTATTTTACTGTTCAATTTTCTTAGTCAACAATACTTAGAATATCGGCGTTTCAATTGACTGGTGAAACTTAGCTAACGGGCTTGGGTTGATGGAAGATTTTGCATTTGGCTTTCTCTACTTTTGGAAGTTCTAAGTGTAAGGGAAGGTCCAGTACATAAGTAGGTGGCAACTGTAATGCTTGGTTCACTCTGACAGTTCAATACCATAAGTAAATTATATCAAATATTATATACTTATATCAAACTTTTGAAGTTGACATAAATTGCAATCGTTTTTCAAGTATTGGTGATAGTCTGTAACGTCTGTTTGGTGTGTTCGTTTTAGTTCTGCGTGCGGATTTCCATAGTTGAAGTCCCAAGAAACCATCGTAACAAGTAATCAAGTACGTTCGACAGAGGGTAGTGAAATTCCGTAAAAAATATGTCGAGGCGTAGTAAATAATTCTGAATGGGCTTACGGATTTTTATGCAAAGAAATTGGAGTGGATTGTTTCTGGGAGGATAATAATACGAGCTGTATATACATTGTAAAGGAGAGGTGCTCCTTTGTTAGACGTCAGCTTGGTTGCAATTTCATCCTCACCAATCATCATGATCTGCCTATCTAGGTTAGTCTGTTAGGCTTGTTTCAAATGATATCATGATAAATAATGGTTTTATTGGTGATATAGTGTTTTCGGTGGAAAATGGATGCATCTAGCTGACCGCAAAAATAAAAAACTCCGACTTAATCCACCAATGACACTGAACAACAAAGAAAACAACGACACACGCCACCCAACGCCGATCTGGTAGAAGAAAACCTCACTTTACAAAAATACACTCTAAATAGTGAAAATCCATTCCGTGTGGTTCTCCAAGTTCTGAGAAGAACGGGAGGATCTTTAGTGATCATGCTTTGGGACCTGCATGAACAATTTACAGTTTCACCCCGCAGAACACAGGACGAATTCTCACTGTTTGCTAAAGATAGATATGGGATATCGCTATGCTATGTCTACCCCTGAAGAAACGGTTAGACTGGTTCGATTTTAGGATTAGATATTTGGGTAGCCCTTCGGTTTCCGCAGGAAGCCCTGGTGTCAAACCCTATCGACGCTACACACCCGGACCACACTGCTTTCGTTTGAATGACGTTGATGGATTTTGAGGTGTAGAAAATTAAATCCAATCTGGTGGCTCGAAGCAATTTCCTAAGATTCTGTTATCCCGTTCCGACCAATGGGGGAAAGTATTTGAAAGGAAAAATCGTTTCACCCCATTATCAGTAACAACCGTACTATCGGGGAATACAGAGATTCAGATTAGCAAATCATTAGATCATAGTGCATCCCTAAACACCCCTAATATTCATACCAACCTTAACCATCACTACCGATTACTAGATCCTTAATGTCCACAAAGATGCACAGAAATACACGGAATACTGACAGTTCACGAAGATTATCGCATGGAAGCTAGCGAATAGTAGATCGCGAAATAGAGATAAATAGATTAAAGATATTTCAGGTGCTTATTACTTTACTTCTGCTTGATACGTAATGGGTCGAAATGAGGTTCCCAAGGGAACACATGGGTAGATCGAACGAAATGCACCCGATGGGTTCCCGGTTTTGTAACAGCAGCTTCGCTGTCGCGAATTTTACTTATTGCAGGAAAGAGACAGGGCGGTTGGATGATAGAAGATTAATAGGTTTTTTTAGTTTATGCCTATGTTTCACAGGACGGAGGTAGTGTAAGTAAGGAAAACTAAGGCTTTTCAAGGCTGAAGGATTTGTCCCTTTGTACAATGATTTGATTGTAATCAAATCAAAACCAGGTCTACTTTTGAAAAATAGAAGACTGATTTCGTGTTTATTGTGGCTTTAGGAAGGAAAGAAAGAGGTAAAGGAGTATTCAAGTACGATTTCATTTATATGTAGAAGATTGTGGTTTTTGATGTGTGCCGTCAAGTGGTTGGATAGGTGCTGGCCAAAGAGAAAGGAATTTTTCTTCTTCGGACTTGACCCAAGAGACCCCGCATTATCAAAATATTGCATTTACATATTGAAAGTGCTTAACAGTTAAATACTCTTATATAAAATAATTAAAAAATAACAACCAATTGTTTGTATTGTTAAATTAAATTGTTACAATGGTACAATTAGATTGTAACTAATTAGTTAAAGGCTTATAAAGGTAAATTAGTAAAATGTTTATCCTGCAGGATAAGCAGCTGAAAATATCTCATTGTACATAGAAAAACGTACCTAACGCCGTTGTTTATGATGACAAGAATGACCTTATGGTTTAGTAGTTTTTGAATAATACAGGGTGTTGTACGTTCTCTTGAGACGTTGATTTTCCGTTACCATTGAGATTTGAACGAAATTGGTGGAAATTTTTCAAAAAACTTTTTCAAAAGTCCATGGGGGTCAAATCAGGTCTATTCCACGGGACTCTTTTTTTTAAACGAGGATCAATATATCAACATATTAATAAGAATCCCAATTGAACAACAATGTGCCTCATGATGCCACCACGTGAAAATCAATTTATATTCCTTGCCCCGTGGACTCAGTAAATAGTTTCTAGCAGGTTTCATTTCAATAAATAATTAATTAATCCAGTACTGGAGGTGGGCGTGACGGAATTTTCACACTGCATAAATGCATCGGACTTGGTCGCTTTCCAGGCGTTAAAAGTACATGCCGTAAAAGCAGCTGAGACCTTGACTTGGGTTGTGTGACATAACCCTGTCATCAGGGCTGAGAGCTTTCCAATCGGATTTTTGAGGTGAAATTAAAATAGGAGACGATAACGTTCTAGGACGAGTGGAAAAATGCGCTCCTGGCGCCGGGATTATTTTTATTCGTGAGGATTTCACCCCATCCTTATATAACTCGCCGTTTGATCCGTGCTCCAGTTCGGGGCAGCATAAATGCACTGAACCGTTAGGAGCCAGGAGGTCATTTCACTCCCGCCTTTTCCGAACCCCTCCTGTCCGGTGTCATCCGCTTCCTTACAACCGCAAGGATGCCCAAAACCGTGCGAAACGAATAACGGGAGAACCCACGGAACCAGAAAGCTTCGTTTGCTATGCTCACTCGCAAAAACCAAAATAAATCCAAACTGTTATCCACTCACCCGTCATAGTCGCTATAATCTCAACATAGAGAGAAAAAAATCGCAAGATAATTTTTCTCATTTTCTAAAAACACATGCATTAAATACGAAAGTGATGCAACCGGAAAATTGCAGGAATAATTTTATTTCGCAAGAATCGCTCCACTATTTATTTACAGATTATCTTTTCCAATTCGTCCGAGATTACCTAATAGCCGCCGGTGTGCAATCACGGACGCCCATTTCGTGCGATACCCGGGAGGGGAGACTGCGTCTAAAATAACAAAAATTCATCGGACGACGCCTGAGTAATTGCCGGTTTCGAAGGGGGCCATTAGAAAGAAAACATATTTACGACGATTAAAGACAGTTCCGCATGACAGGAGACCCGTTTTGAAACGGTCGTAAAATTCATTCCACGGAAGAAAAATTCGTTCCTTCTTTCTTTTTCAATACGCTGAATGCAAAACGGAAAAATTAACAATTGGCATTTAACCATACTAAAACATAACATAATAAACACAGAGACAATAATTACGTAATTCCATGAAGCATTACTCGTCTGTGACTCAACTAAACATACATAATGTTATCGCATTATTTATCGCATAAGTGACTATAAATTAATTTTGATATCAAAATTAATCTTTGTTCTTTACTCTCTTTTAGAAACTTTTAATAACTGTCTACTTCAATTATTGTCATTAAAAAGTAGGATTACGCGTCAGCATGGCAAGCCAATTCACTTTGCATAATTAACCAAATACAAATTCAGTTATATGTGTATTTTACTCATTTTTTATATTGAAAAAAAGTTGAGATATATAAACTACACCTAATGGTAGTTCAGAACAGGTAGTTCAGTTTTATCTGGACATAAAAGAAGCTTTCGATTCAATAGACCACGGCTTTTTTGTTAATAAGTTGAAGTGTTTGACGTGGACTAAGTTTTATAAAACTTAAGTGATCGCACACAAAGGACTGAAATAAAACACTCACAAAGCTCTGAAGTTCTTACAAATGCAGGAGTTCTTCAGGGGAGAGTCCTTGGTCCAATTTTGTTTTTAATTATATAAATGATTTACTTAAAATGGACATATCGGCAATGATGATAAGATTTTTTCCGATTGCCGCAAGAAGTCATAGGTCCGACAGTGCACATGTGCTTATGTATGCAGAATCGAAACTTTATAAATCAATCTATCAATTATAGAGAATAAAATCACGTTAAATACTCTTACACATTCTTTTCATCTCAATCAAGATCTCACTTCAAAAGAATAATTAATTGAAAGAAGCAATTTGGTCAATTAGACCACTAAACCTAAATGGACTTTTTAGATATATTTTATTTACCAGTAACTAACTCGGGATATTAGGAATATTTCAGACACGACCAACCATAGATTTATCAAATACGAAAAGAGGAAATATTACAGTTATATTTCACTATAAGACTGACAGCTGAATGTTAAAATATTTCTACTGACGAAACCTTCTCTGACGTCGGTTTCCATAACTGTCCTCTTATCGATTCAGCTCATGATCAGCCGCGATTAATACAAGGGACATTCAGTTACAGGCGATTAACCGTTAAAGCGATTTCACTCGATTTGAAATTGGACAGGGGCGACGACAGAAAGCGTCGGAAGACGCCGCGAAGAGCGGCCGGGGCAGACTGCGTTTCACTTTTCTCCTTCCTAGTCCCCGTATCAAAAACTACTAATCTTCCAGTCGATGAAATTACTACAATCGGCTACCGTGGCCTTTCTGGATCTAATTCGACATCTTTAATGACGCTCTATTCGAAATTCGCAACAACAAATTACGTGACCTTCCGTCACCGGCAAAACGGATTATGCCGGAAATTGAAATCACGCGACATAGAGGTTCTTGAAGAAAGATTTTACCCTCAATTTGGCAGTGACTGATTACTATCCTCACTCTGTATATTAAAATATACAACCGTCATACATTTTGAAGGGAAGGCGTTTTCAGGTCGTACACCAAGATCGCCTGAAATTAACTAATTCTCTCCTTTCGAATTGATACCTGTCTTTCAGGATTGAAATGGACTTTTCACACCTTGGGAACATTTGGTCAATCGATGATCGTCAACATCAAATTACTTTTACTGTCAGTTCAATGAGAGATAAATTTGAAACAAACAACAGTAAAATCTGCAAGGAACCTGTAATTATAAATCTAATTTATTCTTAATAGGAGCAATCAGTCTGCGAGTAAAAAAATAGTTAAGGAAAGCATTGATCCAGTCGTCCATCGGATTTACAAAATAGAAAAGCAGCAGAAGGTGTTTTTAGTATATCATCATAAATCTTATCTTACCAAGCTGAAAGACTTTAACTTTTAAAAATTCATTTACTTATGTCAAATAAGAATGAACATTTAGTTGTATTTCAAGGAAAACATTTTATCCTTAGGATGACAGACTACCAATGTACAATTAACGTTTAATTGCTAAAATTTTGATTTTTCGACTACGAATGAGTAACAAATTTAGACATTAAGATATTTAATGTTTTCTAAAAATAATTCAATTTGTACAAAGTAGACAGACATTTGGTACATAATTAAACTTAATAAAATTTAATTATGTAATAAATTAAATTAAATTTTAAAAATTTCTACTTTTTTGAAGAAGGTAAGTCTGACATCATTGCCTGACATATTTTACTTCAGTATTTTGCATTTTGTTTTCTTAAGGTTACAATAAAAATACAAACGAATCTCCTACGAATTTTCATACCCTTAGTACTGGTGTTATCAAATTTACACTAATATAGATTTATGAGGTAGGAGAGAGTATTTTAAAGGTTTAAATAATCTGAAAAGTGAAATATCTCGAATACAGAGAATATGGACCTTTTAGTCCGATTTGACATATAGATTACCAACTCCTGAAGTATGACATCTGTTCACAGGACACACAGTATATATCGTAATATCAGTCGCCTTTCTTAATTTCGCCAAATTCGCACGGTTGTTTTGTTGTGACATACCGAAACAAGTCTGTCCAAAAAACAGACCTGAGTAAGCGGCCCCAAAACGATCAGGGATTAACAAACCTCCTGACATTTATTGTCCAACTGGCATATCGCTCAATAAATTGAACCAATTTGTAACTTGCACAACACTTAGAGTTTCTATATTGATCCTCATATTTCTGATATTTTTTAAAATTTATTTTTAAGTTACATCGTCCTGTAATATTAGATGTTATTATTTAATAAATGTATTTTTTTAAGTATAGAATTATTGATTTAGCCATGAAGACCTAGACCAGCCAGATAAAATAGAAAGGATAAACATTGTTTTCATTCATAAATGTAAATGAACAACACATCTATAATTGAATTCCTTGTTACATAAATCAGAGGTTATTGCACTAATAAATAGTCAAATTACATCAAAAGTTAATTAATGTTTTTAAATTCTTTCTTGAGAAGAAGTCGCTTTAAAAATTTTACGGCTCTTTTTTGAAAATTTGATTCCTTGAATACATTTTAGTACATTTGTAACATTTTAACAATGTTTTCAAGTTGGTTCTAACCTTCGTCATTGCTTTTTTTCGCCAAATATTAAAACGTTTTGAATTTGATCTATTGCAGTAGGTACTGCAGTTGCCATTTCCATTCGCATTGCCCAAGTTTGATCGAGATGCCATTTCGAACACGATTTCTGCCTTGAATGTCAGATTATTTTCTGGTCACGATTCGGCATTGCCCGCCTTCATCAGCAATAAAAATAAAAAGCTCAATGCTTTAGTTGTAGCATTAAAAATAAGCGTTTCTATTACAGACAAAATACCAAAAAAATATAAAAACTTCAATGTTTGAAACATGATTATGCCTTAACCACTTACATATACGTATAATTACCAAATTGCTATTTGAAATGTTTTAATAAGTATAAATAAACAACTAGTGTCTGACACAATTGTTTATAAAAATTGATTTCCTTTGTTTTGCTTATTTAATAGTGCTGCCTGGAAGAAAAGTTGCATTTCCCTGTCATAAAAAACATCTTAACAAGGATATTAATTGAATTAAGACTTGTTACAGAAATAAGTCTTTAATGTTTCGAAATAAACTTTTAAGTGTGAAAATTTGTGATATTTTTCCGCAGTTTGAGAAATGCCGAACTTTGGGGCAATCGGGTTTTTAAAAACAGTAAATACGTAAGCTTTTAACTCCAAGCATGTCTGGGAATTCGTAAATTGCCTAATGGCCGTTACGCCCACTACCCAAGACCTTATAAATGGTAGTTGACGACCACAAAAAACCACACAAACCCAAAAGCCGAAATGCATCTGACAGACTGACCCAGTGAGGATATGCAGACCAAAATGATAGTCACAGCTAAATTTCAGGCTCTTCACCTAGCACACAACGCGGATTAACTTCTCAAACTTGGGAAAATCCGTGTAATATAGAACAGTATACCTTAACAAATTTTGTTGTCGTAAGTTGGACAGACTTGTTTCGGTCTTCTGGAACAGAACAAATGTTTGATATGGCAAATGAGCAGCCCGACCAAACCTGAGGTTTGACAATTTTGAGTACATACTATATTTTTAAAGTAGTGTTCTGATTTCATGGTACATTCTTCAACAATAAACTTGTGATTAATTTTGTAGTTAAAATAATGGATCTTTCGCATAGTAGAAAAACCACGGCGTAGCCATTTTTAGTATGTCACCAGTAAACCCGCTAAACCGGAAAACTCTTCCCTCACGTATTATTAACAATGTCAAAGTCAGGACATCTCGAGCCACCTTGTGAGCTCTTCTGCGAACCTTCGTAAAAAGTGTTGATTTTAAAATATAAAGACATATTACAAAATAAATAAACAGAATAGATCGCGCAAATCCTTTCTAAGACTTTCTTAATTTTCAGAGAACCAAGTAACATGTACGGTGGTATAGAAAGGGGTCGCTAATTCCGTGGGCGTTCAAATCACCGCAACCAAGAACCTTATACCCATAAACAAGAACAAATGATAAAAAAACTTACATAATCGGCATAAACGTCGTCGTGTGCTACGGATTTCCTATGGTGGGTCAAATTCGCGTAGAGCGCTTCGGTCTCCTTGACTTTGTAGAACTCTGCCGAACCTTTGGGCTCGTTGCGGCGGTACTGTTCCGAAGCAACGGTATATGGCAGGTCGCGAGGTACCACGTCATCCCAGTACTGGTCCTTGAGCAGCTCAGGATGCTCCTCGTGCATCTCGTCGACGATCATGTAAGCAGCCTGCAACATTAAATTATCCGTGATATTAAGCAAAAACGACGTTGTTCAATTAAAAACAGTACCGACACAAAACAGTGTATACATTAGATAAAAATAGGGGTGGGCAGAATATGGTTTTAAATGTAGAAAACTGTATGGCATTCGCTAAGAAATTCCCATTTGTCAATCCAGGACAAAATCATTTATAAAGTTCAAAAAATTAACTATATTTATGACAACAGTTGTGGGGCTATCCCTAAAAGAGTACTAAGGGGGAAATAGTTCTTGACCATTGGTACATACAAAATAAAGATATTCATCGGTTCCTCAGTATCGGAAATCATTAATGAAGCTTAAAAGCATAAATTTCATCTGCAAAGAAATCCAAACAGAAGGGAGTCTACAAGAACTCCGATACCCCGTGGGAACTGCAAAGGACTAAGCTCTTCGAACTTACCTCCTAAGTCTAGAATGTTGGTTATGGTTTTTAATTACAAACGCCATTTATTGTTATGCCATACATTTGATTACTATAAATGAATACTTTTATTGATCAAAAACAGTAAGAAATCTTTCTTAGTGTACACACATCACTATTTAGCTAAATGGAAATCACAGGTTAGCAAGGTTGCAAAGGTTACGTCTACTAGAATAAGATAGTAGGATATTATGAAGTTTTGTGGGATGTTTGAGAGTAATGATCGGTAGGGATGGAAGTGTGTACTTGACCATTCACAACTCATTCTGATCAAGGCTTGGTGTCCATCCAACTTACCAGGGCAATACCGATCAAAGGAGGTGGAATTCATTTGTCGAATTACCTGACTGGACACCAAATGCCAAATTGGTCATGTGAAAATGTATTCCAGGGGGTATAATTAAATCATATTAACTCGCACCTCATTTTTAAACAACCACCCAAATGCAGTTACCGATTGAAATGAGAAACAAAGTGGATATACTTTAGAAAGGTCTTTACACAGCTGAAAGCTAGAGCAACCCCACAGAATCCTATTGAATGTCGAAAAGAATTTCTCAAGAAGAAAATTCGATTTCTAGTCATTACTGATGCTGAAAATGGTGATGGATTATTCTCTGAATAGGGTATGCCAGTGGAAAATTCAGTATATATTACACTATACTCAGGACATAGTTAAAGTGAAGCGGCAATGTGCATACCACCAATAAGTCCGTAGATATTAGCCCTTTTTAATTAAAAGAAACCCTTTTTCACTTCAATTTAGTTTCATTAATTACAAATGAACCATTGTTAACTAAAAATTATTTTCAACTTCAAATTTACCCGTTTTAACTAGCACTTAACACTGTTTTCCTTCATCGTAACCCTTTTTAATTTCAAATTAACCTTTTAAAGTTAAAAATAACTCTTGTTAATTTCAAATTAACAGTTTTCTAGATTCAGTTTAACGCTTTTTAACTTAAAATCAGCCTATATTAATTTAAAACCATCTATTTTTAACCTCACATTATTTTTAATTTTAAATGAACCCTTTTTAACTTTTACTTAACTTTTAAAACCTTCCCATTAACCATTATAATAAATGGTCGATGTATAAAATATAAGCAAATAAAGTAAAATTCGTGCATATTTCACAATTGTTTTTTAAATATAATTTTTTAAAATCTTACTAGGCGATATTAATATTTAATATAATTTTGAGATTTTTGAAACATTAAATAATTGGGCTCTTAAAAACCATATAGAAATGAATAAGAATTAACATTAGAAATTATATCAAATAAAATATACAATTAAAGACTTCTTCTTTTAATTTGAGAAATCTGATAAATGTTGTTTTTTAAGAACCCAATTGTTTAATATAAAAAAAAATCACAAATTAAACAAAGAATCATTTATGCATTTAATTTTAAATGAAATTAATTTTAATATGGTTTTGTAAGAGCCACAAATTATTTTATGTACATGTAACTATTTGTTTTTTATTGTAGGAATTTTACATTAGGAGCTTACATTTCAAAACATCTCCCTATGATGCTGTGTGTTGGCTTACACGTCTGTAAACTCCTGTTGAACTGGCATTGGGTTACTTTTTAGGTCCGTCATCACTCGCGGGTTTGTTTAACTGCTCAAACGCGTTCCCGCATTGCGACATCTTCTGTTGACAACAGTTCCTCACTGAAGATCGCGTAATGCAGATACGCGTTTGAGTTGAACAAACCTGCGAGTGAAAACGGACCCAGTAAGTGGCCAATGGAGGACCAAATTTGTCGGGGAAAAAATTATACATGTAATTAGACGATGAGGAAGGGAAGCCAAGTATTGATAACCCCATATTATTTTTTGTTAAAATTATCCAAATATTTTCCTTCTGCCACATTATGACGTGTTTATAATCATTTGTACAGTTTACGTATTTATTCAAATATTAATTATGTTTTATTATAAGTATACCAAATTTAATTAGCTTTTGAGGTATAACTTCCAGGAAAAGCATTTTTCACAAATATATATTCAAGGCATTTGCACAAAATGAGAATTCAATGCGAAAAATAAATTTAAAGTGTGAGAATTTAATAGGTAGGAGGAATTCGTAGAAGGATATCGCTTACTTCGGATGAAATCATTAACAATTAAGTGATTAACCTTAGCCTTTAAATCGCCGTTTAATATTGAAATTGTATATAATAATTACAGTAATTTGATAAATGACCATATAATCGATTTAAAGAATGGTCGATTTGCTCAATTATCTGTCATAGTCATTTGAGGGTCTTGCATTTTGAAGGCGAACGAAAAACAGCAAGCAAGCTTATACCAACGAGGTTTAGCGGTAGTTGTTTCCAAGGCTAAGAAACATGCAAACCAGCACAAAATGGACAGTTTCAAGTTTAAATGAAAATAAGCTTAAGCTGCAATTATGAAAATCCCAAAAGCACCCCGGGCAACAGCGGGATGAATTTGGAACACGTCGATGGGTTATTTGAGACGTCTGATGACCCAATTGAAATTTATAGTTCGTCATCAGCAACCTAATATTAGCTTGTTAATAACCGATCTAGTTTTGTGTACACGGAAGCGACAGGCTTAGAGAAGAAAATAGGCCAACTATTAAGACCTATTTTTCATTCTCATCTCTTATTGAGAATGTCGCAAAGAATTTTTCAAGAAAATAGTGGGAAATCCCATCGACTTTTTTCTTAGTTTTACAGCTAAGAATATTAACAGTGTAAAATGTAAAATAAATGTAGATATATTCGGGGCAGAATATGTCATATGTAAACGAAAGAAAATTGAAATGGATACAGATATTGCTTTTTTAAGGAAAAATCTATGCTTGCGCTGTAAACGGTCGTCCGTGTTGTTTTCCTTCTTTCTTTTTCATTCTCCACATAATGAGAAAGCTATTTGGCATATTCCCCCTCACCTCCTCAGCAGGAATGTCTAAGATGTAGTCTTTTAAATTGCGTAATCACATGGTTCCTTGAAGCCGGACCAGGGAAGACCGTGGGAGGATGCCCCTGCACAAATACGATGACGCGATCTTAATTTTAACCCTGACGCAATGTATCACCTCTCATTTTCCCTAGTTATTTTTTCCGAGGCAGTTTCCAGAAATAATTACCTCGCGATCAACGCGGAATAAAGTAGTATAAACCATTTTTGCAATAAATGCATGCCTGCACTGATGCAACACAAGAAACACCTGTTCTTAAGCAATAATAATGTATTAAAAAAACTTTTTCAAATTAAAAGCGTAAGGTAATTAAATTTAAAATATTATAGACCTACAGTGAACGTGCTCTGATAGAATTATTATCATTTATGGAACAAATAATTAGACAATAGTTTACTTTTTTAAACTCATTATATACAGCCTTGTCAAGGTGTGTACTAATAAAATTTATTGTTGGATGATTTTCAATGAAATTGATATATGTCCATCTTCCCTTTTTGTTTTTTATTAGGTATTTAGAGTTTACCCTACCAGTTCACTGACCACTCAGGTGCGTCAAAGAATACTATACATTAACGACAAGGGAGCATTCTTTGTCCCATCGTGTTTACCATTTACACAGATACTTTTTCTATACCATAATAACTCCCTACGTGGATGATAACGCAATTTTGTCTCTTGAATCGAACATCTTTCAAATGCTGGTGGAAAAAGCTGAGAACAAGAATGAGAGAGGAAACATTTACCCAGTGTTCATTCACAACCTTTACCTGCATCAACTCATTTTTGATGCTTAGGACTATACCTAGACTGTAGAAGGAGGTGGATTCCCAAAACAAAATTTAAAAGGCAAAAATTTAATTAGAAGACATAAAACAACTACGAAGTTCTTTAAGACCGAAATCTGTAACTAACTACAGAGACTGCTTTTTCCTAATGAACTAAACACTTTCCTCGAAGCCTCTGCGCGCCCTGCTCTTCGTATGAGAATCGTCTTGCTGATATGTTCAATAATAATATCACCAACGCGGATGATAGCGTAATTCTGTCTTCTAATCCGAATCCAATCAATCACCTTTCAACGACCAAAAACATGTCAGTTGTCAAGACTGATGCAAAAATTGAGGGACAAGGCTAATGTGGAGAAATGTATCCAGTGTGCTTTTACATAAATCCGTCGGGTGTACACAACTCAGTACCGGTTCCACAAGGAGCTACCAACTTCAATTCTGTCAGATATTTACTATAACTACAACACACAATCGCACATAAAACAAATAGGAGCACAAATTGACGGAAGATGGACAACTTGGAAGACTTTTGGGACAATGAAAGCACAACTAAGACATACAAGAACTGAGTGGTTTGACAAACTATCCGACATCCACCGCATCCAATCCTATAAATGAAAAGCCCTCACACCAATTGCCAAAGCTTCTTACTACTTAACAAACCTCACATCGAATGGACTGTCGATCCTGTTTCGTAAAGTTCTACAGCAAATTTTCAATCCATCCTAACCCTACATCCCGAGACTTTTTTTTAACACTTTCCTATCCTAAAACACTACCAGGACGCTTTAACCGAAGAGGGACTCAAGATCTCTCTCTTTAATCCCTCATATTTAGTGAGAGTTTTGGTTGTGTTGTGGACAAGTGAAAAAATGAATATAAAGCATATTTGCAATACGAATTTTAGGTTTGTGCAGGGTGCAAATAAATTATTTAAAAAATAGTTAATTAAGGGACAATGTATTTTGTAGTGCAAAAGTTAAAGCAAAAATAGTACCAATCTGGAATTATCTAGGGATCGATTCTCGTACTGTAATTCTAGCCTTTTTATGCCGGAAAGTCCCTTCTAAAGAAAGCGTTAATGGCGGGCGGAACCCGTTTGACAACAGAAAAACATCGAGGGTAGGCTGACCAGATATGATCGAATTTTAAATCCAGGAAGTCAAAATATTTACAATCTGAATTTTTTTTTAACGAAACAAAACGCTACCATTGTAAAAATTTTGTCGACGATTAAAGAACCAAAAATGGATTGAAGCAACAGGCAAAAGGTCAAATTAAGCTCATTTCTGGAAAGTAGAGCTGTTTCGAACAGAGAGGTTGGAAAATCGGATCGTTTTATTACAGTACTCAATACTTCTTACATGCCAATTGCTGCGTTCGGAATGTACGATAAAATCTCCATACAAACTACCTTTCCACTATCTTCTGCAAATTGTAACAAATACATTTTCTAGAGCACAGATCTCGGTGCTCTACAATGAAAGATATTATCACTAGATATATCTAACTTTTCCTCCTGAAATCCCTGGTGGCGATAATCTCTCTTTCTTTCTAATAGATCTATTGTGGATTGGATCCTCTATATTGGGCCTTTCTATACCCGAGAAAGTACCCTATCCTCTCTCGATGTGCCCAGAGAATCACTCAAAGATAGTTAGAAGGAAAGATGAGTTCCTCTAGGTCCTCGTGTAGTTGTGGTGGCAAGAAGATGGAATGTATGAAAAATACGCGAATGGACTGCGGCTTAAAAACTTGCCGAAGTTGGTCCTGACCCGTTCCCTTACTGCCTTGAAATTGTTGCTGTCGCCCATTTCGGATGACTAACGCTTTGCAGTTATACAAGACATACACTGATGTCTCTGGTATTTCATGGCAGAATCGGTATGTATATGCCTCAATTTATGATCAGTATAAAAACCTTTCATTTCCCTTAATTCCTAACTGCTGTGAGAGAGGAGATTTCCTGGTTGAAATGGAAAACTTCTTTCCATATTTCGTCAGCCTTTAGCTATAAATTACATATACAGAGTGTCACAGAGATATTGCGACAAGGTTTTTCCAAATTAAAGGTTAAAACCAATGCCAATAAAGCATAAATAACATCAATGGTAACATCTCAAGGATCATAAATTATCGAGAAATGTTGTTCAACAGTGGTATTAGTGTGCTGTTTAATTTCACATGTCAAATCCTTATCAGTGCATTAGGGTAATAATATGAAATGCTTAATATTTGAAGCAATAAACCTAGAGGGAAAGTTTGGAATTAAATATCTATAGATAGTAGTATATTTATCCGTCTTCTAAGACTATTACTGCTGTTAATTTCACTATTTTACTCGTTTTAACGGTTTAAAACTGAACCTAGTATGGGAAAAAATGTCAATTCGTTCCATTCGTTGATTGTTGATAAACTAAGAACAAGACACGTAGAATTGGTAAATTTTGCTCACGAGCTGATAATTATGTTCATTCATAACCAGCAATTCGTTTTGTTTCCATTTCATATACAGAATTATCTATACTAATGTAGACAAATTTACTTCCTTGCTACCACACCCGTAGGCAAACTAAAGTATATTTGGCACTAACGTGTCATTTCCTTTTTACTAGGTTGTTTTATGAATATATAAACCGTCGATAATATTAGAAGAACAATGTAAAGTAGTTCTACCCATGTTTAAGGAGATTGCAGTAAATCAAAAGTGAATGAAATAAACTTGATGGGTACCTTGATGTGACGATCGATTAGCCAGTTGAGCTCTATGTCGTCGTCGTCCTCGCCAAACGGGCCGATGAGTACCTCGGCCACTTTGAGCCAGCCGATGTAGAAACAGAACTGAAAAAAATGACCGGTAAATAAATTATCTGTCGTAAGACGAGGAAAAAATTTCAATTATTACCTGGAGGGCGGTGAAGAACGGAAAAAATATATCTACATCATCCTTGTCCTTTTCCGGATTGTCGACGAACTGCCTTCCCATCAGGGCCGACGTAAAGTAAACGTAGACCGAGAGAGTCACTACCTAAAAAGTAAAAACAAAAATGTCAATAAATGTTTATTCAGGTTTATTGAAATTCGATGACCTTATTTAAATAACCTTAAACGAGACCGTTCAATGATAATGCGCAATTTTATCCTCTTGAGTGGAGTCTTAAGTCATTGAAGTCAATAAGGAAAAATCTCCATTAAAATTGAAGAATAAAAAATAATCAGATGGTCAACAGGCAAATATTTTTGGTTTTGTATTTGTGATTTAATGGATAATCTGTTGTCACAATTGTCCTTCTGTCTCAGCAACACTTATAATTTGTGTGAAAGCGAGTTCGGACGGACTACAAACATAATACTTTAACGTTTTATTACAACACTTTCCAACCCTATTCGCGAATAAAAGTTTTCAATCTGGTCTGTAAATACTAATTTTTGACAGACTTGACATTTTAACATTGCTTAACTTTCACCAGATATAATAACGTCCCAGGGAGGTTTTGTCGAAGAAACAAAGACAGGACAAAACGGCCGGCACGGATACTCAGCCGAAACCGGATTCTCGAATAATCGGCTCGGAAGTCGATTCTGACCGGTTCCTTGTTTTTCTAGTCATTTTTCACTTCGACTGGATTTTACGCCTCTGTCTTCTGGCGTGATTTATTCAGTCTGTCTTAAAAATTACCATACGACTCAACATATTTTTTTTGTTTTTAAACACACCTTATCCAAGTGCGTTTCGATAGAAAAATACCATATACCACAATCGAAAGGGCCAGTAGCAATAAATTGCCTACTAAATCAATTAGATAATTTTTAAAACAAGACAATATATTCCACGAGAAATTCTAGGGTATCAACAATTTCAAATGACTCGAAAATTGACTAATTAAAATATTGATCGTTTCTGATAAACCTGGCTTTGAAGTACAAGTTTTAACATTTCAACTATTAGACATATAAGATGTGGAAATGTTTAATGAGTGGTTAATAAAAAGATCAGGGTTGACCACACGTTCACCAATAAAGATATATGACTATAATAAAATCGAAGAAATCAAATAATTACGTTCTAATTAACTTGATAATTTCAATAATTTATATTTCAACTTCCTTCCTCAGTTTATTCTTCCTTCCTTTCTTAAGTCTGTCTGTTTAACTCTCTATCTCTCCCTCTCTCCCTCCCTCGCTGCCTCCCTATTTTTCCTATCTCACTTGGTATATATCTATATTTATGGATATATCTATCTTGTGTACTAAATTTTAAATTTCCCAATCTTCTACAATCACAATTATTATTACTCTTCTCTTCTATCACTTATCTTTCCCTATTTCTCTCCCTCTCCCTCTCTCTATGTTTCACTCTCTTTCTCCTATTCTTTACTAAAATATGAAATTTTCCACAATCACAATCACTATTTTTGGTGATAAAATGATAGAGGGGGTATCTTTTATCTTTCTTTATTTCTCTCTCTCTCTCTTCTCTCTCTCTCTCTCTCTCTCTTCCTTCCTCTGATTTTGTGCTAAAATTTTAAATTTCCCACACGACAATCCCCCATCTATCACTTTATCATTCTCTATTTCTCTATCTCACTCTCTCTCCCTCTCTCTCTCTCTCTCTCTCTATATATATATATATATATATATCCCTCCCTGCCCCCTCTTTCTCTTTCTCACTCCCTTTATAATGATATCGTTTTAATATCGTTTTAATTATAGTGATTAGATCAAGTATCCAATCGCTACATAGAAATCCGTGATACTGAGCCGTGATTTGGGTTTACATTGGAAAATCATTGACTTTGTTGGGATTTTAAACGACCTGTAGTCTGTTATTAATTTAATTTCACTGTGTAATGGGTGGGCCGTCCGATTTCCGGCAAGTCCGTCTCTGAAAATACAATGGCACTTTAATTATTGGAATCCTTCCGAACTAACTACAGCCGTCCTTCTGCAGACTTGCGAGAATATTCTTGAGATCAAGGGCGGCGAGGGTACGTTCACCAATTAAAATTCGCTCAACCGCCCGCCCTTTGGGGACCTCGTAATTGGAGGATTTTTATCAACCCTTGGGCGATTATGAATTTATTACCAAGAGGATTCAAATATTTATTTTAATTGGTAGGAAACACGAAAATCGGCTGTTGAAGAAAACAAAACCAAGGCTTTATTTTTTTAAATGGGGAAGTAGAAATTAATCAATAAACAATTGATGTTATTGACTATTTCTGAAAGGACGAGCTACATCCGTTTCTAAGATAGATGTCATCTAGGAAATAGATTAATATTTTGTAAGGCCAACCGCTTTTTCGATTTAGAAAAAGGATGTCAATATCAAATAGATAACAAACAAACACTCGCAATAAAAAAGGACATATATATTATAACATTCAGACTTTTAGTATCAGTAAAATTTAAAAGATGACTATGAATATCACAGAGTTTTATGGCCAAGGACTTTTCGGCCAGTGAATTCTAGCGTTAAATGTGGTCGAATTAATCATTACGTAATAACAATTGGTAAATTAAAGAAACAAACGAGAACGAGTTATATAAAAGTGTACTAGCCCCGTGGTTGGAAACATTTCGCAGAAGGAATCAGTGGACACTTTCTATTCTAGAACAGCCGTTAAAACCAATTATCCTCATCTATTTATAGTCTATAATCACTACCACATCCGACTGAAGGGGAAAAAGATTAAAACAGACCTAGTATCTATTTTTATTGGCTTCCGAATCAACTTTCTTTGACGTTTTCTTTGATAAGAGAAATTTCACCGGACCGAGTTTTCTTTAAGAAGGAAGAACCATTATCTATTTTTTTTCGTTTTGCCAATAAATTATTTTTAAGTTTGATTTCCTGTTCAAACAATCATCAATATTTTAATTTGTGTAAGCAAGTTATAAATTATTAGGATCTAATGAGTTCTTAAAAAACTGGTTTTGAAAAAAGCATTTTTTCCGGTTAAAAACCATTGTCTTTCAGTTTCAAACCATTTTTAATGAGAAAAATCTTCTCCGTTTGAAAGGAGATGGGCAGAGTTGTTTTTGATATTTTATTACTGCGTCCCGTGGCATAACGCGGAGCATCCACACCGGATGTAAAAAAAAGTAATTTATTATGAACCTTCTTCATCGCGGGCCTCAGATTCCAGTTTATACTACGCACTGCTGGAAAGGTTAAAGGCAAAAATTGAGGAAAACAGACCAGGATTGGCCTATCCGTTGATTATTGGTTGGTCTTTCAGGCCAGACGAAAATCCACAGGTGGATAAATTGGCCTCGATGTCCTGGCTTATCTGCCCTGACTACTGACCTCACACCGCCACATTTTCACCAGCAACCCTCGACAAAATCCACTGGCCTCCAGCCAAAACCGCTTAAAAGGATGTCACGAATTTCGGGAGTACTACTCAGAAGAAAGTATAAAATATGTTCAGAATTTGTTAAAGTTATGATTTGATGTTGTAATTATAATCCTTTAACTAAAATATACCAAGATGGGTAATAATTTTATAAGTTTTGCTATTAAACTACTAGACCTCTAAACTCGTTTAGAATATTACCGATGTAGTTAATGATTAGCCTTCAAAAAATTCAAATATTTTTTTAATGGCATTCAAATTGGAGGCTTCAACCAGGGATCGACTGTTAAATATAAAATCAGTTGAAATTGTGTAGTTTTATAATCCTTTCATAATACAGGTGTCAGATAAGCCCATTAAAGATGTTTTGACGTCTAGGTCCTAGGGAATTGAATTGAAATACGGAATTTAACCGTACTGAACATAGTATATTTAGCTTGAAAGCCGTCGGGGAATGAAAGGAGGATGGTCGCCGTACGCCTGCAAACTTAATTTATCCAAATCCATTCTTCACACGTACACTCGCCCGTTGTCGTGTAAAAAAATAGGATCTTTCCGGTATACTCCGTCGGCTCTAATTGTTTTTAATATCCTCGTTCCTGCACTGAATTCTTGATCTCATACCAAATTTGAAATATTTGAATGGATCCAATGGACCCATATTACACTAGTTATGACGCTATGAACCTTTTGGTAAAACCAAGGTGATAGTGTGCTTTTCATGAGAATAAAACTCTTAAATGGTAAACAACGATGTAAAAACTGAACATTTATGTCGGAACGTTACGAACACATAATTATTTAGTTTTATTTATGAACATTCGTTCATAAAAGTATTGAGGTCTGACTATAAAATTGATCATTATGCTTTTTGACTTCTTCTTAATAAAAGTCTTCCTATTCAGAGAGTTCTGCAACGATAAAAATAGGATTCAGAAAGTGCGAGGTTGGTTGTAAGGAAGATTCGGAAAAACATCCCAAAAATTCATCTATGGGAACGACGTGTGCTGGGGTTTCGGGGGAATTTTGAAACATATCCCACCTTGTGCAAGTGGTTATCAACGCTTGATGGGGTAAGTTTAATAATTTAGCAATTTATAGTATTTCTTGTGAAGTATTCCCATGTCGTCTTAGACAAACTCTTATCAACCTTGATTGGACGACCGGCTGGAAATTGCCAGAACGAAATTTAGAAAATCACTTTTAGCACACGCGTTCTTTTAAAACATCGTTTCCACAAACGCTGCCTTTTTTGATGGGCCTCTGCAGAACGTTTTCCTTTTTTGGAAGAGGTTATTCTAACGTTAGTTGAACATACTGAAAATTCAATTTTTCTGAAAACAAAAGAAATTACAAAGGTTTTGAAAAATGTTACTATTATATAAAGAATAGCTACTACAATTTCCGTCGTCCAAAATGCAGTAATCTATATACCGTCCTAAATAAAGTCATTAAATATGTCAACTAATTTAAGGGAAAACAGATCAAAATAGTTTAAAAAATAGAATTTTCGGGAAAACGCGATTGTTCGACAAATAGCGGGTTTTCGGTGTTTGAATGGAATTTACGTAAAATTCAGATTCATAGTGTTAAAAAGATAATTTTCCATCGATGGACTGTTTCTTCCAAAAAATTTTCAACAAGTTTCATAGCGTTTTTGCTTAAGTTTTGCTGTGATAGTGCTTTGTGCTCGTGTTCTGACGGATACTTTTTTATTCTTTACCATATGGCACTTCTTATTATATATTTCTTAATAATAACGAAGTGAAAAGGAATAATAACGGATAATAATGAGACGCATTATTGGTTTCGCCACAAAATATAGACTAGGACCCATCCGCTTCAACAGCTCGATTTACCCATAGAGTTATTTTATTCATCAGGTTCCTGGTGTTCATCTTACTTCTCATTGGTAAAAATAAAAGCAATCCTGGACGTTTTAGTGTAAATATTTTATAATTTTAATAAAATGATATATTTGAATCCTGGACATTTTAGAGTAAATATTTTATAATGTTTAAAAAATGATGTATTTGAATATAACTTTCGAGCTAGGAAACACTCTCAACAGGGCAGCCTAAAATATCAAAATATGCCAATATCAATATCAAAAATAAAAATAAAATAATTGTACTTATCGGAATTACAAAATTATCAAACTCTTTTTTGACATTTTTATTTGTGCTACTCCTCTGAAATAGAAAAAGCTATATAACCTATTAACGGTCGTTATTTACTTCCATTATGAAAATATACTTTACACATTCGCGACTGAAAAAAAAATCACTAAAATGTTATGTGAAATATTGAAATTGTATGAAAAGCACAATAAAACAGTTTTTTGATGAACCAAGGGTCACTTAAAAATTGAAATACAATAAATCTTTATCTAATTAGAAATTGTAAATTTCAACTCCAAGACATCAGAAATTGGTCCATCTTAGATCATCTTCTATTTTCATGTAATCAATGATTCATCTTCCGTTTTTACTTCTCTTTTATTTAACCTGTAGATGATTGTCTCCTCTAGCTTATCTGCAATCTGCATTATCAATTTTAATTAATTGTTTAAATATTAATCCAACAAAAAAAAGCAATTGTTGCCTATCATGAAAAAAGTATTACCCCCAACTTACTTATTATTATCCAAAATATTTCAATCCCTTTTTTTTCGATTTTGTAAAAAATCCTGAGATGATAATCATTGAAATCTGTGTTGGCTAAACCATGCTAATTCTATCCATATGAAGGTGTATTTCGCTCTATTTATGCAATGATCAATCTTGACACCATTTGCCCATTTTATTTGATAAATCTCTGATTATCCCTTTTTTACTTATGATTTGCTGTTTAAATTAAGTATCCTTTTAACATAAACGTATCCTCAATAAATGAATAATAATGATGATAATAGGGTGATTTACCCCCTTTCTTCTACTCTTACAATTTCCGCATTTCCAGAAGATATTTACTTTATTAATACAATTTAGTCTTGTATGAAATAGCTATAATAGTTTATATCGAACACTTTTCACTTCGGTATATTATCTGTGTCATCTTTTAAATAACTATAAATTTCACTTTATTTAAACTTGTAATAGTAAACAAACCGAACACTTATTTTCTAAAACAATAAATTGAGTTTAATTCTGACATCTCTTATTCACAATTGGACTTTCGACGTAAAATGAACATACTTTATATTTTTTTCAAACAATTCTGGACTATTTTCTTAAAATTTACATTTTTTCGAATCCTAAATCTGTTTAGTTATTTTCTATTGGAAGGTTTAATTGGTTATGTTGGCGAAATTTTTTCAAGAGCAACGATGGTTAATGAGTCACCGACAAAAAGTCCTTGCGTTGTCATCCAAACAGATTTATTTGTGCACAGTTTGCCCAGACAATTTGGCGGAACTGGCCTTTACATTATGATGTAGCAGGAAAGGACTAACCTAACACCTACAAATGGATTTACTGCCTCTTCTAAAGAATTAGGTTATTGTTTTTAACTTTGAAGAAAACCGAAGCCTTTGCGCAAAGGAGTTGTTTCATTTTGTCAGAATTGTTCCTTATTTCTAAATGGAAAAATGATATTAGAGTTGAAGTTTTTGCAGCCCAGAACAACGAATATGCCCGGGGTTATTGTTAAGCTATATGGATTTTGATGTCTAACTGAAATTTAAACGTGGGCGAAAGTGGAAAAAAACCCCATTAAATCAAGGCTTCCTATGCCATTGTTTGCTTACGATTGGTCAAAAATACCAACAGCGCATTGCTCATTGCTACAAATTAGCCTTGCCCCCGATCCATTAGAACCTTTTTAAATTTTAACGAGTAAAGCTTTATTATCTTGTTTCACTTTTGTCCGGTGATTTTCCATAGATTCATTACTGAAAGTAGTACGGCTAGTATTATGTTAATCGATTATTTCACGGAGTCGAAATATAAATGTAGGTCCGCATAAACGGCGCCAATAGGAGAATATGGGTCGCCCGTTCTCAAATTGTATAGCAAATATATATAATTAGAGAGCTCTAAGTACGTATTTCCGAGCTCTAAATTATTAAATTACAACGGTCAGGGCAAAAGCCATTTATAGAAATAGTCTTAGTGGACGAAACATAGTCATGTACATAATTAAACTTAAGCCAATTGTATTTAAACTTCATTTTGTCTACTAGTCTTCGTGCCATTTCTAATAATCTAGTGCTGGACGGACAGCAGCATGAGGAGAAAATACCTTATCCAAAGGTTGAAAAATCCCAAGTTCTCCGTGGTTGAAATATTTATTCAATTTTGTGTTTTACATGTTAGTTTCGGGCCTACGGCCATCATCAGAAACACGACTATGCCATAGATACATATATATTTCCACCCATTTTGAGGGGATTTCAAAATGGTTTTAAAACCTCTACCGCTATCCGCCCTTATCCGCGTGAGCCTCCAGTTTTTAGATGGTGATTATTGGTTTTTTTTACCAATTTGTCAAGCAGGGGCGGAAAAAGCCTGCCCAGTATAGAAACGGAAATGGAAGTCCTGTTTGGACAAAGTTTCAGACCTTCATCTTCTCCCTTCATGAAGCTTGATGAAAATACAAAACAACTCCCGACTGTTGATAACACATTTTTTAAAAGAAATATTATCAATGGGTAAAGGTCAGTTGTCATTTCATTATTCAAATTTTTAAAAATTCCTCTTTGTTAGTTTGATAGTGAGTCTCATATGAAAAAGCAACCCAACAATTTTTGCTTGTGTATGCTTTCTTTAACTTGTGAAAATTATCATCTATTTTATTATCATTACCTAGACTCAACAATATTTTGATTCACTGGCGAAATATTGAATCGTAATTTAAAATCTAATGCGGAGGTCAATTCGCCTTGTATTCATTTCCAAATCTCGTTCTCCATGTCAAAAGCCTATTTAGAAAAGGTAATAGGCCGATTATATGCAATTATCCTATGATTAAACCAACATTAGCGAATTGATCCGTGTTTGTCCAAAGTCTCAATTACCAGTGGACGCGGTATCGAAACAAATTAGGCCCCACTTTCTTAACCGACCAACAAAAAATGAAAAATTGCCCAGCCAACCAGTTTTCACTGACGAAGATTGGATCAAAAGGGGGGAAAATACTAAAAACCTCAAAAGCTACAATGGGCCCGGGTGGCCGAGATTTGGCATATGTTTGCCAACTGATTCGTCATTAGGTCGGAATTTCGTAGCGGCCGGTAGCCCAATTGTAATTATGCCTTTTTCGATTGTGAAATGTAACCAGTTATTACATTATGGCTTTTTAAATATTTGAATATGTCTTTTTGAATCCTTGAGGGGACCATTCAACAACAAGGTTACATCCTGTCTTACAAACCACCAACGCACGCTTTTCATTGAATTCATTGATGTTAAATTTAGCATTTAGAACAAAATGAAATTTACACAAATAAATTGGGAAAAATGCACAGATACCTCTACAGATAATTATAAATAAATTTGGTGTATACACTTAAACTAAAATCAAAAAGCTAAGTATGATCACACTTCTATAAAAAAAAATTTGATTAAATGTATATCAGAAATATATGTATGCAAATGTTTCATTCAAAATTTCTAATAATTAATTGATCATTTTCACAAGCTTAAATAATCCTTAAAAATATAATCATAATAACAATAATGAACATAACCCATAAAATGAAGTCTTTCCTGTAATTTAAAATGTCGAGAATTAAGTTATAAATTGGAAGACGTTGGAATGGCAAATCAAAATTAAGTATGTATTCCTGATCAGTTACACAGAGGAAAAAACACATATAGCATAATAGAAGACTAGATTTCCTGGTTGTTTTCCATTCTGATTAATGCCTCGCTGGCGTTACCGGTCGAATCGATCTTTTAAGACTATTTTCCTAAGTGCATTCCAGACCAACGTACATGGGACGTTGGAACCAGGTGACTCCGATGATTTTTTTCTTATGCGAATTCCGGATATTTTTATATATCGGAATGTTAACTGTATTCCAGGTGCTGGAACTGTTACCATGTGGTGAGTTCGTGACAATGACCTTGTGAAGGCCGGCCGAGCGGGTCTGCCCCTCGTGCGGGTTTGAACAGGATTTTCTCACATCACACAATTAATAAATCTTGTATACTCCAAAAAATAGTGAAAACATATTCTCTCATGTAAAAGTCTAAAAACTAAGAAAACTAAAAAAGAATGAGCTAACTTTGGTTCATTCTACTCTCTTCAATGCCCTGTTCAGGTAAAGATTTATATAAAGTTCATAACGTCAAATACTCAATTTGGAATTTCCAAATTTATTTATTTATTTTTTTTTTTGAACCAAGAAATTAAAAACGTTTATCGTGGGTATCGCAGCGTGACAAGTTGCTATCTGCGAGAAAAATTAGTGTTAAATTGCTAGAAACGAACGTGATGAAAAACATCGAATGCACCTTGGGCCTTGGGCGCCAAGCACGTAACATTTACAAACATCAGTGCATTTTGAAAAAAATTTAATTAAAACAGATAAGCCTAATTACTTACAACCTAATTCTCCAAATCTTATCCAAAATATGGCTAAAAATGTTCTATTTCAGAAGTACATCAACTAAATTTTCCATACAATGCACTATTTATAAATCTTGCTCTGAACGTCATCAAGCATATAAAATTTAACTTTGTTTTTAAGAACGAACTCCGTTGTAATATTACTTCATCATAATGACATATGATAAATTTGTCGATTTACCCCTTCTATCTTTTGAATTTCATTCATTATATTTTAGGCCCAGGGCTTCCCAAATTTTTTAGACAGCGGACCCCTTTCACAGAACAAAGTCTAGGGCTCCTCTCATTCAAGCATTTAAAAGTAGATACTTACAGTATATAATAAATTAAAGTTTTATAAATTAGCTAGTCCGTTCCTAATTAGGTGATGGAGGGGATATATACTATGGAACAAACATTGGATTGACATACGTAACTTTACATACAAAATTCGGAAGACAAAAATCAAATTGGTTAGAACGGAATCAATAGTTATGTAAAACTCGAGCCAAATTCAAAAGCATTAATTTGAACATTACTGGGAGAGTAAGGGGTGCTTTAGTTTGCACAATTGTTGCTGGAGACGGATGTCCGGTTCAGCACCTCAACACATTCGGCATTTAGTTATGACGGATGTGTAGATAGAAAATCCGGATTCGTATAGGTAAGTTGTGGCAAATGGAAGAAGAACAAGTTTCGCTTTTTCAACTACCGAATTTTGAAATTTTTTGTTTTCCAGTCGGAGACAAAAATTAGGGGGTAAAGATTGGACTCGAAAGATTTGTATACATAGTTTAAAATAATGTCTATCAAAATTTATATTCACTTGAAGATAGACTGGTCAGCTTTGTCGAAAATGAAAATGGTTTGACCACCCGTTCATGGTGGTGCACATTGTTTCTCGTGTTGTTGGGAAGTAGTGCTCCAAGGACTTATCCAAACTTCAATTTCATCAATCAACGTACCGTTTACAAGCTTTGTTACGATTCAAAAAATCATTTAACACAGGAAAACATTCCACCTTTTCCTTCTCAACAGATTAAACCATAAACTGGATTTTTCTTTTGAAGGCGTTTTGCCATTCTTTGCCATTAGCATCGAAAGTTCTGATACTCTTCCTTTGAAAAGAAAGACTCATCTCATTCATTTTAGTGGAAATATCTGATAAATACGACACGGCCATTTTTCATAATTGAAACCGTTGTCCAATTGGACATCGTGGTTCATCATTAAGATTAGACTTTTCAACGTAATTCCTGTAATCGAGAGACGCCACCTCATTTCTGTTTGGAGAAGTAGCATTAAAGCTTCCCATATCGTCGGTATTGGGGGGGAAAGGACTTCAATGGTCAAAACGTTATACAATTAATCATTGGAACAGATTCACACAAAACTTTCTTAAAAGAGGCTGGCATTTGTTTCATAGCATGTCATAGCAATGACTGCTGCTGCAAAATAAAAGAAACTTTCGTTAGTTATTAGTTTTTTAATTTTATTTATTCATTCATTTATTTTTGTAAATATTAATTATTCTTAAATTCAGCGCGGACGCCCTAGTCAGGATTGGCGGACTCACTTGGGGTCGCGGACTAAATTAGTGAAGCCCCGGGTAAGCCTTATATACTTTGAGATAATATGAAAAGAAAGGCTCAGTCCTGTGATCAACCCTCTGCATCCCTTTGGAGGCTGTATGGGAGGAATGGGGCTACATACTCTAGGATTTTCTACAAAACCTTTTGGCTCGTTTTTAATCCAGGTCATACAATCATTGAAATAGCGGTGGACGAGTTGGTAGAACTTTCGACACGCATTTGCCACGCTAGTCGTTCAGGGTGCGAATCCCAGCGTAGCCTTCAAAGTGTAATTAATAATATGAAGAAAAGTATTATGAAATGATTCTGACCCCCTCGTCCGGACACCCAACGTTACAATTCGGCGTTGAACTTCCTATATTACAGGAATTCCTTTCCTTTCCATAAATTTGTTGTTAGTAATAGTACATAAAATTCAGCCTTCTGTGGTTCAAATCCTCTGGATATTACAGCGTCCACGGACAATGGCATATTTCTTATTCACGATACTTAGAATGCGTAGGGAGAATGGCCAGTGGGTGGATTGCGGTAGAAACTCTCCCTGGGCAGCCGGCACCGTGATGACGGTTTCGTTTCACGGATCATGACCTTGTGAAGGTCGGGAGAAAGCTTTTTGTCTCGACCGTCAAATCATGAACGGTTTCTCGGTAGAAATACATGGGACGATCCAGAAAGTGATTCAGTTTACAAGCTGATTTGTTAATGATTTCCAAAATGTGTCTAATTTTAAAGTAATGAAAACCCTACCGTGAAAGTTGGATGAACTTCCTATGCGTAAAGAAAAATATAGTTTTGTACTTATGTAAACAAATGTTTTATTATTTAATATAAAAAAATGCGCATTATCATTTTGGGTAATGTGCTTAAATGTCTTGCAGAGGAAAACTCGTTGATATGTACATGCATCATGCAGCATTACCTGTGTGTAGACTAGAGGAACGGTAACGTTGTCGTAGCCGATGAGACTCCCCAGTCGCCACCTGATGTCTGACATCTCTGTGAGCAGGGTCTGCACCATGTGGTCGCTGGGGATTATGTTCTCCTTCCGGGCACGGTTGATTATGTTAGTGGCCCAGGTGAGTGGTAGCCAGTATTTGGCCATCGGATGCCGTTCGTCCATCATCTCGAAGATCTTTTTTTCACTTTCCATCATCAGACCTGCTCCAGCCGAATGACTTAGTTTGGGGCTTTGTGATACATTGAATACCTGTTTACCTGTCGTGTTGTCACCAGACGGACTGAGCACCCGTTCCAATGACTTAAGTAGCAATCTGCACCATTTGTTTACATAGAATTTACGTGTGTTAATTAAACTACAAACGACAACACTAAACTAAACTATTATCGTGATTCTACCTTTCATTATTCCTTTCAATCACTCTCTCTCACTCTCTCTCTCTCTCGCTCCGTCTCTCTCTCTCTCTCTCTCCCTCTCTCTCTCTCTCTCTCTCTCTCTCGCTTTCTCCCTTTCCATTTCGTTCTGCCATTTTTCTTTCTTTCTTTCTTTCACTCTATCTCTCTCTCTATCTATCTATCTATCTATTTATCTATATCTAGATCAACTAACTCATACACTCTACTTTTCTCTCTCTCTCTCTCTCAGCCATTCTCTTTCTTTCTGCCTCTCTCCCTCTATCACTCACTCTCACACTCTACCTTTTATTCTTTCTTTCTCTCTCTCTCTCTCTCACTCTCTCTCTCTCTCTCTCTATCCATTTATCTCTATCTAGATCTACTAACTCATACACACTCTCTCTCTCTCTCTCTCTCTCTCTCTCTCTCAGCCATTCTTTTTCTTCCCGCCTCTCTCCCTCTATCACTCACGCTCACACTCTACCTTTTATTCTCTCTCTCTCTCTCTCTCTCCTCCCTTTCCACCTTTTCATTTCGTTCTGCCATTTTTCTTTCTTTCTTTTTTTTTTCTCTCTCTCTCTCTCTCTCTCTTTCTCTATCTATCTGTCTCTATCTCTGCCTACTAATTCATATACTCTATCTTTCTCTCTGTATCTCTCCCTCAACCATTCTCTTTTTTCATTCTCTCTTTCTCACTTCTTTTTACTTTTTATTCTTAGACCTTTTTTTATTTCTTATTTTCACTCTCTCCCTTTTTTCCTTCCTTTTTTGTGTTTCTTTCTTTCATTTTCCCTGTTTCTTTCTTCTTTTCTCTCTCTCATTTGTCTCTCCATATCTCTCTTATCTCCCTCTTCTTTACCTCTTTACCTCATTCTCTCTGTCTTTCACTTGCATATGCTCAATATGCTCTTCATTTCTCATCCACTCTCTCTNTAATAGTTATTAAGTTGAAGCTAAACTCGTACAATTTTTTTCTTTTTTGATTATTCTTGATTGATCTAATATAAAAATAGCCAGTATTCCTCATATGTATAGACATCAACAAGATTTGATCTTGAGAAAACAACTTTCCACAAACGGAAATAAATTTTTTTTTTCTAAGATTCTAAAATCGTTAGACTTGTTGGTCAACTTGACATGATCGAGTGACTGATGCGCGGTAGGTTGATCGTGAAGCGTCTCATTGCAACACCGTCGTACATCACACTTGGATCTGAACGATACGCATTTATCTCCGTATTTCATTTGGGCGTGAGGGTCTTGGAAATCAATTGATTACTCTCTGAGTGGAAATTGCGCGTGGAAAATGATAAAACTTGTCAATTAGACCGAAATATATTTTTGCATTGACAAACGCCCTTAACATAATCTGATCAAGGCCCAGCAAAACAAAGAGGTTTAGCGGTTTTGATTAAGGATGACAAGCTCGTAACGAACTTTCGAAACTATTCATAAGGATCATGATTTCAATTAATATCAAATACGTAATATATTTTGTAACGGATCGTGCCCTGAGAGACAATGGGGCAAATACAAAATAGGAAAAACACTATCGGGAAACGTAGTTTAGTAGGCAAAGGTTGTACGATAGTGGAGCCGAATGTAGTCCAAGATCGCGGCACCCTCAAGGAGAGGGACGACCTGAAGTCCGATAGTGGTGCAGAATGCTACATGAGTCGTCGGCCTTAATATGAAAAGCGAACGACAGACACCGGACATAAACGCCCGAGTCAAGTCCAATAAGAAATTTATTGACTTACCAGCAATAACATAAATGCTTTATTAAATCAGAATGGAGAGCGAGGAGAGGTCTTCAATTTTATATCCAACAGAAGGACTTTGTTATTGGTCTGCTTTTTGGTTTTGCTCAGGGTTATAGGGATTTTGTTTATTCAGGAAATATAAGGAAACACTGTTAACTGTCATATTAAATTCGTCGCCATTAATTTGATTATTTTAGTAGTTGTCAAAAAGCGTTATTGATTTTTTTAATGTGCATTTGACTTTGACTAAATTTTCTAGGTTTAAAATCGACTATGATGAAAAAATTGTTATATTACGCCTCTTTAAAACAACTTCATCTGAATTTTTTTAAATCAAAAATGTAATAAAATACTTGATAGAATGGTTTCAGACAATTCAGCCTGCAGATTGTACACTAACGATCGCTGCAGGATTTGAATGTCTCACTTGTTTGACTGAGAAACAAAGACCATAAACCTGTCAAAAATAAACAAAATGCAACAAGTTTGAAGAACCAAACACAAACACAGAACAGTTTAAACAGACACACGAAACAAACAAATAAAAAACCATATAAAAACGTAAAAATAATAATATTAATATGACTTGAAGGAACCTTATATCATGATACTATACATTATTGAAAATCCAGTCATAAAAAATCAAAACATGGCTTATCAGTTGAACAAAATCGACGTTCTTGGTTAAATTATATATTTTTTAAAAATTTCTACTATAGATCAAATCGTCACGGTTTTGCTTGTATGATGAGTTGCATCAAAAATTTTATGCGACATCCAAGCATATCATGCTTATGAAACAGTAACTATTGCCATTATATTACACCATATAATTCATACTTCAATTATATTTTCTAATAATTTTTTGGATCAAATTTTGAGACTTTTTCAAAATCGAACTCAATAGCTACTTTTCCAATTTTCCAACTTTTTAAACATAATTTTTTATTATTATTTTTATCATTGTTAAAAACAAATTTTTTAAACACTTATAAACGCTTCTTTGACAGACAGTGTACTGTTAGGTTGGGACTTGAAGGTGGGTAGCCTTCCTGGATGACCCAGAAAACCGCACTCCGTTCTTCAGGAGCTTCCATGGATTTAAATTGTCCGCAGAAACGAAATCAGGCAACAGCTAATAGATTGTTATATCTAAATATCAACGGCATTATTGAATCATTTTTGCACATATTTTAGTAGTTTCTTACCCCATTTTTTCATCCTTGTAAAAAATTCAAGGTTCTAAAACTAAGTTTAAAACTAAAGCTTTAAAACAAAGAGTTTAGCAGTGGGACACAAATTTTAATGTAAAACTAATTCAACAATACCGTCATTTATTGAAATTTTAAAATAAGATTTGTCTAGCTTTACAGCCATGCCAAGTATCGGGTTGTTTCACTTGAAATGTCCGTTTTTAAAGTAAAGATTCTTTATGAAGTCTAAACCATTCTATTCAAAATGTCTTCTTTTTCTACACATTCCTTCCAAAGTGCAACTAATTTTTAATTCCAGAACTGAAAAATTGAATGTTTAGAAAAAAAATCATTTTTGGAACTGTGAACCATTACATTTTTTTTTTTACTTTTACTGAGTATGTCCAAATTAACAAACTTTTAGGAGGTAACTGTAAATAATACAGTTTGTTTATTGCTTGGCTTTTGGTATATTTGGTCAATTTAATTCAGTAGAACATCAGTTTTTTAAATGTAAATTTAGTTTCGACATGTTTCGAGGCTTTTCTTCTTCCTTAACAAGCACTTTCGAGAGAAAAAAAAAACAATGTCTCATAAAGTATCTACAAATTGAGCTTCTTTAGGTGTCTTAAAACTATGGCTGAACTTTTATTCAGACTTGCGAGGATCCTTTAACAACTCTGAAACTCTAATAACTAACCTCTGAAATTAATCCTTTTTAATTTGAATTGATCCGTTTTTGAATTGAATGATTTGAAATTATATTTTTTAACTTCAAGAAACCATTTTTATTTGAGATTAACCTTTTTTCTTTTAAATGAACATATATTAACTTCAAATCAACCATTATAACATTAAATAACATTAAATTAACCATTTTTCATTGAAAATTAATAAAACTTTGAGAACAAGCTCAATTTTAGCCTACCAAGCAATAAAACGCGTGTCTCGTAAGGTACCCAAGATTCAGGTACAAATAAATCGAGCTTTTTCCATTTTTATTTAAAAGTCTTAAAACTTTGGGTGACCTTTTATTCAGACTTGGTGAGTCCTTTAACAACCCAACCTTTCATGGATCATCTGGGTGTCTTTTGCAGAATAACTGCTACATCGCCAAGCTTTCACCAAATTTTTATGTCAACCTGCATCATAGAATATATTTTCAGTTAATGCTCTTTGATATGGCAGCAAAAGGTGCAGAAAGTTTGGTAAAGTACGAATTGTTTTTAAAAAACCACCAAATGATTATTAAAAACGTCAATGAAAAAATACATTTTCTTAGTTCTTTGCTTGAAAATTGTTTTTTAAAACAGTAAGCTTAAGGACTTCGTGTCAATTAATAACGGAGCTCTTCCTCGAGACCGGTATTATGAGTACTCGCAAACCAAATGTGTCCAATAAGTATAAAATCGAATATATCAAGAAAACTTTATGTTTTTATAAAAATAAACTGCTTGTCATTAAATATAAACGTACTGGCAGTAAACAGCAGTTAAACCACTTAATCTTCTGCAATTATCTAAAATAAAAATGGACATTTCATATGAAACAACCGAATAGCATCGTATAACTACTTTGCTTGCCTTTTTTTGTAAAGGTTTTCATACCATAAGACGCCGGGAGATCATCCATTAAATTGCATTAGAAGTGTATTAGATGTAAGGTCTCCAGGTTACACAGACGATTCGTGTTAAACAAACTGAAAGCGAATTAGGACTAATACTAAAGCTAGACAGTACCAGGTCTTGTCGAGGTTATCAACTGCCTTTACAATAACGGCCCTTTAGAATAAAGTGTATATACAGTACCTTAGATCTTACTGGCAGTAAGATGTTTTTGTTTTTATAGCTAGTTCTAAAAAGAGAGCATCCTGTCCTAAGGGTCTGACTCTCTGGAAGACGTGCAACACCGCCACCTTCGTGTTTCTGCTTTTGCGCCCTTGGTACAAAAGATCATTTTAAGCTTGGATGATAATTGATTCCGCCGACTTCCCGGTGAGAGGCGACCTTTGCTCACGGACGGCAATTGTTTGAGCCCAATTGACAGGGTGTCCGTAAAGTCTCGAACTGCAAAATTTTGAAATTCGCGAGAGCACGTGGACAATACGACAATAGTTAAAATATAGATACTTCCAGCAACAATTTAAATTTCATAATTAACCTTACTAACTTCAATTAATTTTAATTTGAAATAACCTTTTTTTAATTTGAGATTAAACTTTCTTAATTTGGAATAACCCTTTTTAAATTCAAATTAACTTTTTTAAATCTCAATTAATTATTTTTAATTTATTATTAACCCTTTTATACTTCGAAATTAACCATTTTTAATTTGAAATTAACCCTTTTTAATTTGAAAATAAACTTTTAACTTCAATTAACCATTATTAATGTGAAATGAGCCCTTTTTTTAATTATAAATGAAAAAGTATTAATTTTAAATTAACGGTTCTAACATTAATTAACCATTTTTAATTTGAAATTAACTTTTTTAAGTTTGAAATTAACCCTTTTCAATTTGAAACTAACCTTTTTTAATTGGAAATTAACTCTTTATAACTGTAAATTGACCACTTTAACTTCAAATTAAACTCATTAAATTCACTAATTTCGTGGTCCGCTTGACCAATTAATATATTACAATTAATTAAGGTTTTTAGTTGAGATAAATGAAAATGATAAATGATAAATTGAAAAATGGCAAAAAGGAGGGAAAATTCAAAAGGTGGGGTTGAGATAGGAAGTTGATGTCCGAGTGGATCGAGGTCACGATAGCTCAAGTGGCAGAGCAGCGGCGAATCTAGCCGAAGATCGTGGGTTCGAATCCCGCTCGTGCCATTGACTTTTTTATCTCAACTAAAAACCTTAATTAATTGTTCAAATTAAACATTTTTGTGTTGGTATAAAACACAAGCATGTAGTAAAATTCATGTATATTTGAGAATTTTTGTTTTGGCCCTTAGAAGATTGTAGAAAGTATCGTAATGAATTTCTTTTCAAATAAACACTGACATAAAATTAAATATACGAAAAAAACTATTCTTTATTGAATTTAAGCAATATGTGAAAATCTGGCTTTTAAGTTCCCAATTATTTCGTATGTAGACAATCTTTGTTTTAATTTAATTTTATAAAATTGTAATTAAATGTAATATGGTATTCCTTATTCCCAAATATTTTATATCTGATGTTTTAAAAAGGGGGTTCATTTCAAATAAAAAAGGTTAATATGAAATTTTTAAAAAAATTGATTCTGAGGTAAAAAAAAATTTGTAGTTTGTTTGAAATGTAAAAGTGTTATTATGTTGAAAAAAAGGGTTAATTTGACGGGAAAAAACTATAAGATGAACTCAACCCATTTTTCACACGATGCAAAGGAATATTGTTATTATTCAATCTTTTTTTCCTGATAATATTAATAGGTGACTTTTGCATTGTTAAGTCCCACCTTATAGTTTTCTGGAGTTTTAACCATTGTGGACATTTAAAGAATATATGCAAATGTTCAACTGGTAATTTTATAATTGACGATTGAGCACTATAAATGAGAAAAGTTGTAGTGTATTGCCAAACAGAATATTATAAAATATGTATAACACGAATTAAAAAAACAAAAACATAAAACATCACGGCTACGTGAACAATCAACATTGCCCATCATTGATATTACGAACAAGAAAACGCAAAAAAAGCCCAACAATACATCGAACTAAAACCCAAAAGCAGAAACACAAACAAGCCCACACTAAAATTCATATAAAAAAACACCAATCATGCAGAAGCTAAAACGCCATGCATAGGGAAGGGAAGCCGGGATTAACCTGGGTGTAGACGAGCGGTATGCAGACGGTATCGTAGCTGATGATGGACCCAAGGCGTCGCCTGTGCTCAGACAGTTCGATGAGCAAAGTCTGCACCACGTGATCCGAGGTGATGAGGGCCTCTTTGCGAGCTCTGTTGATGATGTTGGTCGCCCAGACAAGCGGCATCCAATACTTGGACATGGGGCTCCGCTGATCCATCATCTCCACTATCTTCTTCTCGCTCTCCAACATAATCCCTACCGAGAATAATAACGTCCCCCCCTTTTTGTTCTAAAATACCAGCCTGGCATTTTCGTAAGACTTTGTTTTGTTTTTTAACGAATAAGTAGGCCAAGAAAATATAAATTCTAGTTTATTTTCTATAAAAAACTAAATCATTGCAAAATTGGAAGGCTTCTTTTCAATTTAAATACATAAATTTAAATAAAATGATAAATACAAAATATACTATCTTTTTCTTTTTTCCATAATACATATATGTATAAATTCGAATATCTATTGGGCCTTAAATTAAGAAACGTAATTTCTGTGGAAGGAACATACATGATTGCCTGATTTCCAAGTCAAAACAAAAATGCCATCTGGAGGAGTTTTTGCAATTAAGACGTACTAACGTCTTGATTTTCAAAGCCAAAATATGTTCTACGTTAGCTGTTCCGACGAAGTGAAACAAACTTAGAAAGCGAGTTCGGCGCCGAGAACACAATTAAGTTTATTTTGCCCGACTCGGTGTCAATTACATCCCGGGGACTTTCAAAGAAAGAAGAAAAAATTATGTCACGTTCTTATCGGCTTTCAAATGTCCGACCAGCTGCTGAAAGCAGTTATAAAATGTTTATCCTCTCATGAACTTTTCCGAAGCCTTCCAATTGGCGATTTTCACCTTACTTTGTTTTTTTATTTCATAATCGAAAATTTTCATTTAATTGTAAACAATATGGAAACTAAGTTCTTACCGGCGTCCACGATGTGCTGCAATGTGGGGAAACGCTTTTTTACACGTACGCTGACGTGTTTTAGTGTGATAACATACGCGAGCACGGCGTATCTTACAATGTTTCTCCTCATTAGCCTTCCTCGTTCGTCCTGAAAACAAAATATATGTAGATATAACTTAAACTAAGTCCTTACTTGACCAAGAGCAAAAAACGGAACTTAATAATTGAAAAACGGAAAAGATTTCAAGGAAATAACAACCGCGTTAAGAATAAATATTTGATTGAGATGTCTCAAATGAAGCTAATTATCAAATTTTATAGTTTATAATTTATGAAAACTATCATCGATTCGAGTGAATGATTCTACATTCACGGTTTCACATAACAGGGGCAATACACACTTGTATCGCAAGAGCGATGGAACCCCGTACTCGCTCTCTTACTCTTCCATATTCATGTTCTAGTGAGAGTATTGACAGGGGTTCTCGAATAATAACGTTTAATAGGAAACGAACTAGACCAACTTGACATAAAAAAAGGGACCACCCAGTGAACGAAGGGGCCCGAACCACAAATAAGCTTGAGCCGAAAAAACTCAAGAACAGGACAAAAGAACAAGGTTGAGGCAAGCTAAGAAATTCATACATCTCTTAAAAAGGCAAAGAACTCTGCTTTCTCAGCAGCTAATATATGAGGAAAATTATAAGCCTTCATCTGTTTTTTAAACTACCACCTAAATAATATAGACTAAAGCAGATACAGAAATATACCGACTGTAAACCAGAGGCATCAGCACTTCTGATGTGCCAGCCCGTTTGTGGTATAGCCACTTTGAGGAAGGCATGCTCACAAGAAAAGTGCGTGATGAAGCATGGTCTTAATCCTCTAGGTTAAAAATTATTAGAACTTTATAGGTCGTACTGGAGAAAAGTTTAGAATTATTAGGCTATACAGTACCTTTCAATAACTTCATTGAACTTTCACAATTCTGGGTAATAAACGTAGAAATTGAATTTCTGTATCGAAAATATCAGTATATTTTGTATTTCTGTTCTTTGGTTTTCTTACGACGTTACTAATTTGTAAATCTGCTTAATTATCCAAGTGATTGCTGCAAGAACATGAGCTCAATTATCTACCCGACGATGATGAGCATAAATTCGACAAGCATGATAAACAGAAATAGAAGAATAAAGGAAGTAATTATCATCACTGCCAATTAAACTGTGTGAAACAGCTTTGCAGATCATCATGACAAAAAATAAAAAGCGCGAAGAGCAGTTTGGTAATGCTTGACCAAATCACACCAATTTTAAAATTTCTTATTAGAAGCTGTTAATTAAGTGAAATATTTCAACGATTGATAGGTTCAAATTACGATAAACCATAAAAACAACTAATAAAAAAATACAAAACAACTATCATTTCCGATATTTATACGTTGTTAGTTTTTTGAACTTTTGAAACAGAAAAATATATTAAAAGACACAATTTTGTACTACAAAACCAGGATTTTGGAGAAAATTTGAAAGAAAAAAGTAAACTGAGTTCCCTCATCACGAATTCGTAGACCTTTAAAACTATTACTATTAATTAACAAGGTTAACGAGCACATATATAGTAAGAAAGAGATAGGGGAGCATGAGAGAAATGGTGATAGAAGAAGAAAAAATGTGTAAAGCAAGAAAGAGAGAGGAGAGANTTTTTCGCAAAATTCGAATAATTAATTAAAGGTATAACAAATCGATAAACAGTTAAAAATTGTATACTTACGACCCCTGGTATGGCCGCGCTGACGAAGAGAGCGAGCGTGTCGGGCCATGGTAGAAGCCTGTACTGCTCCCACCATCTTTTGACGACTAAACTTACGTAAAAAGCTAACACGAACGACATTGGAATATTTTCCGTATGTTTTGTACAATATTCCCTAATGTTTTCGAATACCCTGCAACAGAGAAAATTGATCATTTAAAAACTGATAAATCTACTAAAAATTATAGTTTGTGGTGATAGTTACAAAAGTGAATGCTTTTATATTTTTTATCGTTTTACTGTTTGAATTTATCAGTCAATATTCGAAATTCAATGCCGTGTATCTAGAATGATTCGAGAATTTCAAGATAAGAGAGAATCACCATGGTAATAAACATTAGTAAAAATTAAGCGCATAAACAGAAGAAGTAAAATACGAAAATCCAACAAAATTTAAAATTAAATTGCAGTTCTGTTGTGTTAATTTCAGTACCGACATTCAAAGCTAACGTTTTTGGCATTGCTTAGGCAAAGTTATTTTGCCTCTTTACCAACAAAATTTCAAAGATTAAGAAAAGTATCGCCTATCCTAATTAATCGCAAACACAGGGCAAACATAAATTAAATTGAGTTCACTAGAGATTCGTTTTAGTATTTGGTCAGGTGGACTTTTTGAGCTCATCCTCAGTCAATTTAACAGATTTTTGACTTTCTAAGAGAAAGGAGAATGAATAAAGAATGCAAAAGTGAATCTTTGACTTCCAATGAAGCGTGTCAATTAAGCCCCATGCCAGAAGCTTCTGGCTCCTAGATTCGTCCTAATATCTTCGACACCTATCTAAAAAAATGTAGTTTTTCTAACCTACATTTAGAAAAATGTACTTAGAATCACATACATTCCATCAGAACGAAAATTTTCCTTCACCCTGATGACACGACACTAAAGCCTAAAAAATCTCATAACCTTCCATCATCCCACTGTCCAATTAGTTTATGACATTACTGGCCACCAATTTTGTTTTCAGCGGCTATTCCACCATTCAGCAGTACCACTGGCAGAGTTGCCCTGGAAACTTCGACTTTCCCTAACCATCCCTTTTAGTTTTTACCTAAGACCTGATCTTCTCAACAGCCAGATAATTTCCACGCAGCAGTGGCTTCATTCTATCAGCCGGTAATAGCACATGCTTTTCACAATATACACCGCAAACATGACTACTATTTCTGAAACTAACCTTACCACCAATTTGGTTGATACATGTTGTAATTTGCTCTAATAAAGAAAGATTTTGTCATCTCAATACCGTGCTAACCCATGTACGTGAACAGTAGTACAAGAGGTGGAAAATGACGATAAACTTATAAAAATGTGAACATGCCAGCTTAACTTTTTGAAGAGTAACCAACCACTGCTCACACCTAGTACAGTAGTATACCACTTTCATCAAGTGGTCCGCTACTCAAAACCCACACGCAATTCAAAAAAAAGAACTCAACAGAGGCTTCGGACGTCTTAAAATACTGCTGGACAAACGATCATGACTACAAAATAAATGATCCATTTATAATACAGTTTTGGTCCTATTTGGGCTCTGGATGTGCAACAACGACCTTTGGGCTTCAGCCAAATGTTCCAATCTCTTACGTATTCTTACAATTCAAAATCCTCCAAACCATTGAAATACTCCTTTTTATCCAACCTTACCATTCGCGACGACTCTGATATGTAATATGACCTTCAGGTAGCTACTGACAAGGTATTTCAAATTTATCAGGTCACACAAAGCCTTGCATCCCGCACCCTTCCAGATCACTGTGACTGATGAGTCGACATGAGAGTTTCTGAATTGTACGAACATCGCAAAAAAAAATATTTAGGTCTGTATGGGTAATTTCGTTGGACACATTAAGTGGAGCACCAATGATTTTTCTGTGGATTATGAATTGCGCTTTTGGATTCGACGGATATTGCATGATTTCCAAACTTCCAGTCTGCAAACCCGTATCGGCCTTCGTTAAAATGATTTTTCTTAGCAAATAATTATAATTTGTTGGACTTATGAATAATGCATTCCCATAAAACACCAGTCATTCAGAAACCTCCGTTCTTGTTACTTGTAGTTTAGGAAAAACAATTTACAATTTGGGACTCAAAACAGAGAAAAGCATAAAACTGTTTTTATGATTATGACGAATTTTTATACTGATATTTTTTAACTTTGAAAATTAATAAAATTGTCATTCATATAATGATCTAAATTCCACGTTTTTGTATATGTATGGTCTATACAAATATTTTATATGAAAAGGTAAAAGATCACGGATTGTTTTTATATGACGACATGATTCGCTTCCTAAGTGCATTCAAGAAGCCTTCGTCCGGCCGTATACATCAGAAAGCCCGGTCCAGTACGAATCCTCCATGTTGAAAAGTAGTACAAGGATTAACGATTAACCATTAAAAAAATAAAATAGGGCAGTGTTGCCGAGATAATATTAAAATCACTTTCCATGTGAGGGCCAATCTTTAAATTCCATCGCTATTTCGTCCGTTTATCAACGGTTCCAATAAATACGAAATACGATTCAAATAGACCGATTATGCATAGATTCAAGACTTCGCCCTTGACAGAAACTACAGAGCATCTGGGAAAATTATCTATAACCTCAGTCACTATATGAGTTATAAATTAATTCATCAATGACTAAGCATTGTTTACATTTGTTTACTATGCTTAAAAAATCTTTAAAGGGAAAACCCCTGGTTTAAATATGCTTTATGTGCAAGATCATACATGAGCCAACGGGGTGACGTGCTATAACATTAATCTTCGGTAAAATTAAAAACCGCTCTTCATTTCCACCAAGTAAATGTTTTTATAATATACACCAATTTCTAAAAATACATATCTTTGACATTAATGTTTGCACTAAGAACATCTTTCACTCGTATAATCACTTCATCAATCAAGATAAGAGATTATCTTTTATAACGAACTGCAACGATGTAAAGTAAATTATCCAGTTCCGAAGTTTCGGTCGTGTGGTTTATTGAAAGTAGTTATGTAATTTACTGAACTATAACGTTATGGTAAGATTTGATAGGCGTAAGTTAATATGGAACAGAAGCGCCATTAAAAATCTTGTCTTGTGCATACCATGAAACCGAATAAAAAATGGGAAAAGTTTGGGGAAGTTGCAGTTTTGTACATTATAGTAAAATAGAAAATAATATTTATAATATAAGTAAAAAAATATATTAAAACGTACATTTGGTCGTTGTTTTACGTTCTTATTTTTGTTGATTTTTGTTATTTTGGTATTAGTAACTTGTGCATTTGGTAGTAGGTCTCTGAGACAAGAGCGATCCAGGACGGCGTTCCGCAAGGAAGCATTCTTGGTCCCTCCCTATAAGCAATTTATATTACTGACCTACCGTTACATCCCAAACCCATCTAACAACTTACGCGGAAGACAGCAACTTTATCTCTTAACTCACATCCTACCCAAAACATCTCCAATATCCAGGAGCATCTGGAATTCATTGTACTGAGTAAAACGTGAAAAATAAAACTACATAAGACAAATGCTCCCAATTTTGTTAACGTTAAATAAATAGCCTTTCCCACATCTATATGTTAATAGCAAGAACTACCGACATCTAAGCAAGTAGGCAGTAAACTGGCGTTAAATCGACGATTTGGACCACTACGAAGATTTATAGGACTGAAATCAGAAATGACATTACTTCAACATACAAAGATATACTGGAGCTTTTTATGGGGCGGCACAGCCAAGCCATCTAATATCCAAGTATTCCAGTCAAAAGTCCTCAGCTTCTTACTATTTCCCAAACCTCAGTATCCACATTGACCTTAACTACATTATGCAAATTATGGTTGAGTTGAAAAATTAGTGTCTAGAGCGGGCCTAGAAACCAAAAACCACCGATTTTTCAACTCAACCATATTTTGCGTAATACTTAAAGTAATTACTTTGATTAGTTGGCCCAACTAAACACATGTAATGGATTGACCTTAGCATTCTCTTCAGTAACGAATTTACCCGTTCCTCATTTATCGCTCCAATCTTTCAACCCATCCTAACCATACTACTCGAACCCTCTATCTTTCAAGCCTAGAACATTTCACGTCGTCAAAGACTCTTAACCACCTCCAAGTGTAGTGCTAGCCGTACTGGTGTTAGCATAAAGAACAATATGTAATGTGTATAAATATTATATTTAAAAATATTTAAATAAAATATTTTGGACCGGTATTCAATAAGCGTATCTGTTCATTCGGGAAATGTTCAATGTCAGATATTTCGGTTTTATCATCGATGACATCGCACATTGTTCTCGGTCTGCACCAGCGTTCAACCTTTAGGACAGAACTATCATTAACGAGGAAGGTTAGGGAAACACGCCTTATCTCAGACCTTATATCAAATACTTGGTGGATTTTTATTTTCTAATTGTCTATGAAAATGAATTTAATAAAAATTTGTTATCTCTGAAAAAGTGAGTATGATAATTATAGCTTAGAAAAGTCAGTGTCACGAGGGGGATTCGAACCCACGAGCCTCGGCTAAATACGCCGCTACTCTACCACTTGAGCTATTGTGACTTCGGTCCGCTCGGACATTAACTTCCCATCTCAACCACACCTTTCGAATTTTCCCTAGAAAAATGGCAAAAAGGAGGGAAAATTCTAAACGTGGGGTTGAGATGGGAGGTTAGTGTCCGAGTGGACCGAAGTCACGATAGCTCAAGTGGTAGAGCAGCGGCGTATTTAGCCGAAGATCGTTGGTTCGAATCCCGCTCGTGCCATTGACTTTTTTATCTCAACTGAAAATCTTTACGTAAGGTTCATTTGTCGCCGAGAACGAATAGATTACATGACATTCGAAAAATGGCAAAAAGGAGGGAAAATTCCACAGGTGAGGTTGAGATGGAATGTTGGTGTCCGAGTGGATCGAAGTCACGATAGCTCAAGTGGCAGAGCAGCGGCGTATTTAGCCGAGGGTCGTGGGTTCGAATCCCGCTCGTGACACTGACTTTTTTATTTCAACCAATACCTCACATAAAGATTAATTAACTGAAAAAAGTTTTCGGTCAATCGGACCACTAACTATAAAGAAGGTATAGCATAGTTTGAGATAGATATGAATATTGACTTTTATGCACTTTTGTAAAAATAGCTTTAACGCTTCCTTTGAAAATTTCCCTGATAGATTTTGACATTAATAATATCTTTCGATATAAATCCAAATGAGACAATTGTTTTATCCGATTGTATCACAACACTGTATAGACAATTTGAAAAATTGGTCAAGTGTTTTCATTAGTGATGACGTCAAAGTCCAAATAATGGATTGGCATCAATCATCATCAAGAACTTTTCATTAAAACTGCTAGGTCAACACTTCAAACTGGTTTTAGAAAGGCAACACTTTTTGATCAAATGTTTATAAATATTTTGTTTATTAGAGTTGAACGATCTAGAACAAAAATTATGACAGGATGTTGAGTAATTAGCCGCAAATGATAAAACGAGTTTTCGCTTTTTCATGTATAGAAATAACTCGATATTACAGGTTGTTCCGGTGATTTTCGATCTTAAAAATAGTCATTAGCTATCATTGCGTACTATTTAAAAAGCGTACTAGTTCGAAAATTACCATCTTGACCATTTCGATTCCTTTTGTGGAGTAGCTGTCTCCGTCTGCAGTTCTGTTCGAGTTTCTCGGAAGAAGTTATCGTTGGGAATATGCGATTTGCCGCCTGTCGGTCGCACGCGCTCTGCACCGTTGTACGACGGGTCGTATCCAGGGCTATAAATAAACGGGAAAGAAGAAAAGAAGTCCCGGGTGACCCGGGTTCAACTAGGAAACGGAGAATCCCACCTTGGTCCACTTTTTTATCCACGGCCGGCATCGTCCGGCTTATGCAACCCAACGTCAGATTCCTCAAGCTTTCTTACGAGACATTTTTGAACGAGGAATTCATCCATCATTACTACTAGCTAAGTCAAGGAACGAGCTGGATGTATTTTTTTAATATAAAATAAAGTTATTGTAATGGAAATGGAAATTAATAGTAAAATTTAAACAAAAATCTTTTTGAAAGTTCATGGTTTTTCTCCCTTAGCCTAATTAAAAAATATAACTTTTTATTCTTAGCAATATTACGGCAACTTTTGAGGCATTTTTATGATTATTACATTTTAAATTATTATTAAATAAAAATAAAATAGTTTAAACCACCAACAAACGGCTAACAACGTGGCACCAATCTTCTTTCAGATTTTTATGTAATTTTAAGTGTTATTTAACTTTAATTAAATTTTTACAATTATAAATAATAAATAAATATGATAAAAGAGCTGCGGAACGATGATGATGATGATGGGGAAAAAGCACAAGCAAATAAATTGCATTAAAAACTTTATTATTTAAGATGGAATAATAAATACCAAAAGCTTAACTTTTGGCCTTATACTTGAACCCACAAACAGTTTCTTACTAAAACATTTAATTCAAAATGATTCCTTTATTAATTTTATTAAAATAAATTTTTAAATGTATGCAATCTCAAAAATTTTTGTTATTACATATAAGGGTTCGCTAAGCTAAAAACCAGGGATATTTTTGCCTTATCGCATCCTTTTAAAAATTTTTAAGCAATCCACGAACTTTTTTCGTTTATAGAAAGGTTAAAAATGTTTGAAAGTACGCTGGTTTGATTTCCGACAAAAAGGACAATTGTGGAAACGTTCTGAGCCAATATAGTGAAAGTCGGGCTTTAAATAATTTGAGTGGATTAAGTCTTAAAGTTTCTGTCAAATAACTAAATTAAGACATAAAAGTTTGACGTTACCGATCCTCTCGGCCTGGCATCACGAAATAGCCTTATAATTTTTACAACTTTTTAAATATTTTTTAGTTATTATAAATACCAGAACTGTTAAATATGAGCATTGGAACATAGATCAACTCAGAACAAAGTTATTGTGAATAAAAAATCAGGGATAAGGCAAGTTTGACAAAACAGAACAATCAGTTCTTTTGTCAACTTTTGAAGAATATATCCCCTTCAACAGGAATTTGAAACTATTTCTAATTATTTACGTGGTTAACATTTACTTACAATATTATGGCATGTACCCCTTGCATACTTTACACATTCTCTATAATAAATACATTATCCCTAACAACTTCATTCTCGCTAATAAAAACATTCTCGGTAACAAATACCTCATCGCGACTAGGTACATTCTCGCTAATAAGTACATTCATGTCATCAAACACCGTGTCGCTAGTGAGCACATTCTCGCTCGTTAACATCGTTAACAACTAAATTTTCGCTGATAAATACATTTTCTTTAATAAACACACGTTAACAAACTTGTCGATAATAAATACATTCATGTTAACAAACGAATTCTTCCTAATAAATCATTCTCGCTAACAAATACATTCTGACTATTCTTCTCATTATTAAATACATTGTTGCTAATATACGCATTCCCCATAATAAAAACATTCATATTAACAAACATCTTGTCGCTAATAAACACATTTATCACTATTAAATACGTTCTCGCGATTAAATACATTCTCGATAATAAGTGCATTCACACATACTTGTCGACAATAAAAGCATTATCCTTAATAAATACATTCATGTTAACTAATACCTTGTCGCTAGTATACGAATTTTTGCTAATAAATTCATTCTCGCCAACACATACATTCTGACTATTGAATACATTCTCACAAATAAATGCATATCTCTTGCAAATACCTTCTCGCTATTAAACACATTCCCACTAATAAACGTACTCTCGCTAATAAATACTTTTTCGCTAACAAACCCCTTGCCGCCAATGCACACGTTCTAGCTAATAAACACCTACTCGTAAATAAATAAATTTTTCATTATGGATTTTCAAATGTATTTGTTAACCGAGTATGTAAGTAGAAACAAATTAAAATATTGAAGAAGGGGTTATATTCTTCTAAAGCTCGTTCTATACAAAGGATTGGTTTTTTTCTCAACTTCACCTTCACACATCTAGATAATATTTGATCTCCAGACTATAAAGGTTACGGAACGACCTTTTATAGCTTTATACACTAATTAATATTGTTTTAGAAGCAATTAAAGCTTGTATTAATAAAAACAAAAGAAAAAGTTTAAAAAGGCTATTACAATTCAGACTAAAGTCAAAAAAGGGACTTCAGTGAAAATTAAAGTAACGCATAGTTCTAGGTGTCGGTAGTTTAAAAGGCGTACAGATTAATTGATTCAAAGAACGCACTTCCTAATCTCAAATGCGAAAATTTGGTCCTGTACCGGTTCCTTTTGAGAGTGCAAAAACCGTCGAGGAGCGGTATAAAAACCACCGGCTCTTACTCCAAATACCAGAAAAGCCGCAGATACCATCCCAGACCAGAGTTCAGTGGAACATGAGAAGGAGACCAGCTAAACGCTATACAATTTACATAATTTATGAAAACGATCGTAGAGACAATATCCCCTTCACGCTGGCCATTACGCAATTAACCGGAGGATCCAATTTGTACTAATTATGTACACATCCGCGAGAACGTTCTGAACACGCTTCCGATCGGCAACAATTATGCGAGATGATTCTCCGCCGTTATACTCACGAAACAGAACGAATGGCTCGTAAACGTTAATTGATTTAAATTAAAATTTTCTCTGTTAGTTTTAACCAACATAATCGATCTCGGAAGTTTTATTAAATAGAAATTTATGATTATCATATCGTAAAATTTAAAAAGAAAAAAGGTTTTGCCAGCATTGAATTCAAGTTTTACTGCTATTGAACGGGGTGATAAACTCGGAAAAACGGGACAAGGCCACAAAACACAGTCCCAGCGACATCGATTTATTTTTCAGACGTCGTTCTCAACTCAAGTTACAAAATTATCATCAATTGAGTTCATTTTGTTGTACATATTTTATCCACAATGCTTCATTTAAATTTCAAGCTAGCTGAACGAGCTATGGAGATTTAGAAAATTTCTTCACCCCAAAATTCACCACACTCCTATATTCACTATTTTTTAATTAACCGTTTTTGTCAATAACGCCAAAACATTTTTAGCTTCATAACGTTTGATGCTTTTATCAAATGTTTTTTTAAAATGAAATTACCAGCTTAGTACTATGAAAGATTTAAAGATAAATAGTTAAATTATAGTTATAAATCTACTATTTAATAAAAAAACAAACCACGACGGGTTTTATCAAAGATTGTTCAGACATGTTAAGGAAAAGAACTCGTATCTCACGTTTTTTATCTAAGCTTTCAGGATATGATATTGATGCAAACGTGTTATTGTGAAACGTTACCACGAAAATTCTAGTTGATTGAGAAAAATAAATGCAATGCGTGTCAAAAGCAATAATTTTCAGATAATCTTCTTGATAAGAAATTAACCTAAAACGCTAACCTACAAAACATCATCACCATAAGTAAAACTTATCTAATAGCCACAAGAAAAACTCTAGGTAAATCCTAGAAACTTTTCTTTTTCTTCTTATTATTTTTAATTATTATTATGTTACAACAGCGCCAAGCAACTTTGTGCCTTCATACATTTTATATTGGAGCAATATTAGAGTAGAGAAATAATCCATACAGTCCTATCAGAGCATTATTCACTTTCCTCTCTAGGGTGGAAAACACAGGCCATTGGCGCTTTGGGCGTTTTTTGAGGATTGTGGGTTAGGTTCGAGTTGAAAATGGACAAGAGGGTTGGTGAGCTTTATGAGGTTCGAGGGTTGTGTGGAGGTGTTTGTATCGATGTCTTCCGTTTTCGAGAAGGAGTAGATACGATATAGCAAGCTTGGGAAATAGTTCGAAGGATGTTGGATTCAAGTGAGTGGATCCGTTGTAGGTTAGAATTCTTGGTTGAACCCCACAGTTCAAGTTCCAGCACCTAAATCTTGCAAGCTTATTAACTACAGTTGTACTGGGCACAAATCAAGGGGAGTGACAGGGCTCTATAAGTTGTATAGTTGTAACTGGCTTCTGCGAAAAAAAACCTACACAATTTGTGTATATTCAACGTTGAGCCCATTTTTAGGTTATGGAAGAGGAACAAACTACCACACTTATTTTAGATTCGAATGCAAACCAATTGCTCAAAGAAGATATAACCTAGGGCACCAAGAAGACCATTGGACAAGAATAGCAGCATTGACATTAAATGACCTCTACTGCTTAAAAGAGGGATTGTATCATTTGAGCTGACCTAAATAACTAGAAAAAGTACAATAAATCAAAAAGCTACTGTGCTTAGGGAATATAAATCCCAATTCTTAGTCATCATCACCCATTCATTTTAGCTTCTAAGCGTAAGATATCATCGCAAAAAATAGTGAAATTCCTATGGTAATAGCTTCTTACCTTCAAAGTAGGTAAAGCCGGTTAACCTACGGGTCCTAAACGCAAGAAAATGCAGAATTAGTAGTAATAGGTCATAAAATCAAAAACCCAGAACACTGTGGGTATGTTCAAGTCGAGGTACTCATTGTCTCACTTTTTGCTGAACAGAAAGTCCCAACATAAAAACAGATCAGGAAACTACCAGAGCAGGTAATACATCAGACACTAAAATAACGTAAATCGTACGATACAAAATGAAGCCATTCACTGAGCTCCAGTAGATTAAATAATTAATAAGCGGAAAAATGGGGTTTTTGTAATTAAAAAAAAATGAACAAGGAATTTTGTAAATTTTCAAAACAAAATAGCATTTTCTATCTGTTACAACACAAACTTTACAACGGCGAATAACATACTTCCTAAGTTCTGTAAGTATAGAACAGATAAGCACCGAAAGGAAGGCTTGTACGTAATTCGAGCCCAGCAAGTAAGAAAGAAAATTTCTCTCATCAGATAAAGCAAAAACGTAAGCCAACGTACATACCGCTAAAATATGACCCCCGAGTGTTTTCCACCTGTCATTTTGAACTGGGATCATCGACTCATGCCCGTTGTAACTTTTATTACGTGTTTTGGATGGCGTACCGGACTTTTCCGGAAGCTAAATCGGCACCGTCCTTACAGCACAATCTGAAGCTACAAAGTATAAACGTGCTATCTAGCAATCTACGTGGATTCGTAAGTGTCACGGAGTGCCATCCTACATAATTTTCACTTACGATAATCTTCGTGTAGACTATAGTTTAATATGTGAACAGAGTAAATGCATTCGAAAACCGCGCTTCTCTAGCTCGAATAAACGTTCAGAAAATGCCAATGGAAAGTATTGCAATTGAACCAACAACTACTTCTATGATAAACAGGAAGACTAAACGCTTAACTTTTACTACTATTCTCGAAATAAAAATAAATTTAGTTTTAATTTAAATTATATTTTATATTTATAATGAATAATTGACGGATAAAATATAAAGTAGGTTCAAAAACAAATCATATAACATTGTAGCTGGCACACCATTGATAACGATTATTGATAAACATTTATTTTTATTTTTAGTTCAATGATTCATTTTTTTCAGAACAAAACGAGTCCAAAACATAATTGCACATTAATAATAACGTTGGAATAATATTTTAGTTAACAATGACAAATTTTTAATTATGGCGAATAATTGTAATGCGGATCGTGCAGTATCGTTTTGTTTCATCATGTACACGGGTTGATTTTTAAAACTAAAAGAACGCAAAGATAATTACTGCACGAAAGAGGAGGAGGGTCAATGGGCATAAACGAAATCTGATCAACGATGACGGTATAACGAGGACGTCCTTTTATCGAGACGTTCCAAGAGGTCAGTGTTGTGTTTTCAGGGTCCTTGATCGATTGGGGGTCACAATCTTGTTTGCAAGGAGCTCACGCCGGGCGTACACAGTGGAGAATCTCAATTACATTCCTCGACGCCCTTCAAATCTTAAATATGTATCAAATTATTTCGATCGATTTTATCGATTATCGATTTTTAACATGAACCGGCGACTTTTGAAACGATGATATTTGAATTTTTTCTTCCTTACCTCTTCTGGTGCGGGTCTAGGGCGAACCTATACGTTAGATTTATACAGAAATATAAAGCTAGGTAGACGAGCAACTCCCGCCATATCAGTTTATACACGCTCCCTCTCCATCTGTAACAGAAAACATATTTTTCTTTATATATGAACAATAAGTGCAAAACTGGAAATAGATATACATTTTTATTTAAAGAATGTTTTTACAAACAGAGTTAAGGTTATTTTAAACATATTGGATATACAAATTGTGAAAATATTTTAAAACGGTGCCATTTAAACACTGAAAAAATGGCACCGGTCACAGACTGCTGTTTGGTACCATAGGGCTGTAGGAAATTTTAAATGTATATAGTGTTTATATGTGTTTGTGTAGTGTTTATGTTAATGTATTGGAATGAATGTAGTTTATTAGCGTGAAAAGAAGGAGTTATATCGAGGAATTTCGATTAAGGTGGGGAATGTGTGACATCTGGGGAGTAAGAGTAAGTTATTAGCTGGAATGGAGTAGGTTCAACTCCCACCTCGAAGATTATCGAATATTTTGTGACTAGTCTTCTACATTTGCACATGTGATATGTTTTTACCTATCGACAACCTGAGGTACAAATGAGAGGCTAGCATTCTAGGATATCAACGTAGTATACATTAAAGACAGAGACAGAAATCAGTTCGAAACGCTCAAACGGCAGAAAATTAAAGACAAAATACGCGTGAAAGACCAGAAAAATAGGAAAGCACAGCGATGACCTCAGCATTTTCATATTAATTATCGGTTACCACATTAAAATATCAAATAAACCAAATCTCTTAATTCAATTGTATGTACAAAGAACGTACATAAATTATTTACATCAATAGTGTCCGAGAGTATAGAGTAAAACCTATTTAGCCAAAAAAAACATTGATCTCAAATGATTCAAAGATGTATATATTCAAACCAAATGTTTCAATGTTGGGCTATTAATTAAGTAAATTAATTCCACATAATTTACAAATCTCAGAAGTTGCAATTTTATGAAATCTTACCAACAAAAGGGACCTGATTATATTATCCTAGCCTAGCCTTAACAACAAACCTCAATTTGTTAAACTTTGTTTTATATTTAAAATAATCTTTTATATTCACTAGTTTCGTGGTCCGCTTGACCAATTAATATCTTACAATTAATTAAGGTTTTCAGTTGAGATAAAAAAAGTCAATGGCACGAGCGGGATTCGAACCCGATCTTCGGCTTGATACGCTGCTGCTCTACCACTTGAGCTATCGTGACCTCGATCCACTCGGACACCACCCTCCCATCTCAACCACGGCGTATCAAGCCGAAGATCGTGGGTTCGAATCCCGCTCGTGCCATTGACTTTTTTATCTCAACTGATAATCTTTTATTTTACCAAGGTAGAAAATTATTCGATGTATTGTGAGTTTAGGGCTCTACTTATATCCATGGAAAGGTAGTAATTTTCAAGCTTGAATATTAAATCTTTTAACATGTAGCAGACCAACTTTAAAAACAAAGCTGCTCCGCTGGAATTATTGTTAGTAACTCTTTTAACTGTGCCGCCCAGTTTAGTTCGGCAGGTATCAACCCTTATTTATTATATACTAAAATAATACTTTATTTCGAAAGAAAATCTAGTGAATTCTGTTCTCGAGCAATTTTATCCACCACTTGAACATTATTTTAAACAAATATGCCATAAGATTATCACAACTTGTTTTTAACCTCACCAGATATAGGCGTTTATAGGTGGTGTAGAGGTTTGTTTTTAGGCAATAATGGATGGCACTTCAAAAAATGTGTGCGTACAGCTTCTACCCTGCAAACTCCCCACAACTTGGAAATGTACAAAAACGATGCTCTAACAATGGAATGGTACAATTTCATCTTGGGTTCCCAATTATTAGCACGAGCTTTGACGAGTATATTTCTAACCGACGAGGTTGCCATTATTGCTTTCTTCTCGAGACTTGTATCCGCTTGTAAAAATTTGACTGAGGATTCTTCAATAATTAATAAATAATAAAATCATCCTCAAATAACAGCATTAGGAGGTTCGCACCATTGTATATCTTTCCTTCAACCTCGTCCTGCCAAAAGAACAATACTAGGTCCGAAATGAAAAGTCTAAAAATTATCTGTGACAAAGATTCGCCCGGCAACACCCCCTTAGTTACTTTTATAATTTGTGAATACTTATTATTGTGATTGATTTCTAAATTTGCACGGCAGTATGATTTTTGTAGAATATTGATAATTTTGGCACCGATTCCGAGAGAACTCCTGGAAATGTACTGAGCAAAAAATCTTATCAATAGAGATTGAAAGCTTGTATAAAAAATGAAAGATTAGAAATTAATTACTCAAATTTCAAAACTAAATTAAATAAAACCTGCTTCAGACATCTGTGAGCAAATCTATAGCCTTCTCAAGTGTGTGTAAAGGAAAAAATAGAAATGACATTTAACAAATTAAAACGTTAATATGTTCAAAAGAGGCAAACCTTGTCATGGGACATAAATAATTGTACTAGCCTAGGCTTACCGTTCCACTCTTCAACAACTGAGTCCTGCGAATTAAAAAATCTCGTCTTCTTATAGGACTTTTTTCCTATGATTGTTTAATGGCACCCAATGGGCTGTTTTCGTTCATATAACGATTAACGAATATCAACCTTCAAGGGTGGATCGATTCTTTTCTATCGGAACATCATTATCGGAGATCATTCTAAAATTCAAGGAAAGATTATCGGCCCGTGTTTTTTTTTGTCCCAAGGCTCTCCCAGTTGTGATATTTTTCAATGACATTGGATCAGTCCTTAACAACTCCTTATTTTCTCTCTTATCTGACGACCAAAACATCTTTTGCCTAACTTCCTCATTTGAGCAATGCAGTTTACTCCAGGAGGATCTTGGTGCGGAAAGATTATCTTAAATAAAATGAAAATAAGTTCTTAATGGTCATACCATTGACGACGTTGGTTCTGTCTCGGACCTTGAAGTTATTTTTAATAAGAACAACGATTTTCTTGACTCCTTGATGCAAGAAGAAAAACTCATTTAAAAACGTGGCCTTCATTAAAAGACAGACGGTACATTTTGAAAATGTATTAGCAATAAAATTCCTCTACCAGTCAATTGTTCGTTGTCATTTTGAGTATGCAAGTTTTATTTGGAATATGACAGTAGTGACCCCCTGAATTTTGTCGGACTGGACTCTTTGGAAGACAGAAGGACTTTTTTTCGACTTTGTGCTTAAGGAAGATATTGAGCAATAGGATTGATATTACGGATATCTTGCCCTGCATTGGTATTAGGTACCCCAGCGACACTTGCTACCAGCTATTCTATGTTCCCCACCACAGGAAGGATAAGTATGGCTCGGAATCTTGTCTTTCTCGAACGTTTGGGCAAATTAATCAATATGGAGATCTCGCGGATCATTTCTTGGCATGCCGCACTTGCTCACTCTTTGCCGGTTTTCAAAAAGAAGATTTGGCTAGCATTGAAAGAGTACTTCACTGAGTCCTGTTTTTTTTGTTTTTTTTTTGTAATCCACAAGTTTGATTTTTGCAGGTCGTAGTCAACTTTTATAATTTTATCAATTCATTGCTAATTCTTTTCAGCTAATGTTAAGTTTTTATATTCACAATAGTTATTTATGCTTTTTGTACTTTTGACTGTTCAGTTTTGGGACATCGGTCCCGTTTGACCTGTAATAAAATAAATAAATACATGGCCTAACTTCCACCTCATAGATTTCATTCTTGTCTCAACTTATGTCACTGTTTCTTATGTGATCTATCTTTTTAATATTCAGTGTGCTGAGTTCCATCTCCTTATGAATTCAAGAGACACTCAGCAGCCTTTCTTGTAAGAGACTAATTGTAAGTTTGGCCAACATTAAAATATGCAATTACCCACTTGTCTAACTAATGTCTAACTTTCCTTCTTGTATGTAGGAGGTTGGTAGGTTAGCCAAGATATCGAAGCCATTCTTTGCACCCTTTTTTAAATTAATTTTTCCCCTTGAAGATCACCAGTTGACCCAAGTCCATTCAGTCTTGTCAAGCGTTTTTCGTCGAAAGCAACACTACTTTTTCTGCTTTTTTCGGACCGATTTGTTATCGCACATCTTAAAACTAGTTTTTCCACTTTTTTCGTTTACTTCTCCAAGAATTTCCTGTAACATGTGTCTCCCCAAAAATCATATCTACAAAATTTGATAATCTAATGAAGATTATGATTTAGTTTGTTTATAATGGCAGTTACCCTCCGCGATGAACAATAGCTCCAATTTTATACGTTGATGAGACAACGTTATTTGAGCGAACGCGAAATGTTCTTTTTCCCAATTCGCTTCAAATGATTTTAATTATTTAGCTAGGAAAATGGTATTTTATGAGACTGTCAAGGATTTTTTTTTTCAAGAGACGGTGTCAAAAGCCTTCTCCAGATCAAGTTAGATTAGCCAGTCAGTCGATCAACTCACGGAAAATCTTAATTGCAACATATTCATTTGAGATTAACTCGAAAAACTATTGTCGCTTGGTACTTTCTCCTCGTCCATGACATGTACTTGATTCTAATGTACTTAGTTTAGTTTAGTTAAACTTCAATACAATCACAATTATATATTTTCTATGTTATGAACGCAGATGTTCTAACAAGGTTAGATGATTAATTACATTAACCAATCTGCATAAATAAATTTATGAGTAAATATGATAAATGATGAGAGAGAGAGAGAGAGACATGGAGGAGAGAGAAAATATAGAAACACAATCTCATTTTCTCTTTCTCTCAGTCTCTCTCTCTCTCTCTCTCTCTCTCTCTCTCTCGATCTATTTCACGTCATCTTCTATCACAATCTCCATCTATCTATCTTGAATTAGCTTCTCTTCTCATTCATTACTTATTAATTTCTCTCTCTCACTCATTTCTTTATCTATCTATCTGTCTATCTATATACATTAAACTTATGTACTTTTGATGAGAGAGAGAGAGAGAGAGAGAGAGAGAGAGAGAGAAAGAGTGAGAGAGAGCGAGAGTGAGACATGGAGGAGAGAGAGAATATAGAAGCACAATCTCACTTTCTCTCTCTGTCGCTGTTTGTCTATAAAATCTGTTATATATATCAATATGGTTAATGTATGTATAAGTTTATGAGTGTGGTTGATATTTTGTTAATGGACCTAATCATCAAGCTCTCTTATGATGCCACTGTATAAAATACAACTTCTTTATTTCTTACTTAGAATGCACAATAATGTTTTTGGTATTTCTTTTCACTAAAAATCTGTAAGAATAGAACCAGAATAAGAAATTGAATGCCACTAAAATTAAATCAAAATACATAAAAGTCCAATTTGGTACTAAGAATTGGAAGCAGAATAGTGAAAGGTTCAGATTTCCTTTCGTACATCCGTGAACGTTACATCGTGAAAAATACGAACGTTTTTTGGTAGCAAATTAAAAAGAATTCGTCGTTCGTATCAGTGTGCAAAAACAAAGGTAATTAATAGTGTAGGATTTGAACTGTGTCCACGTAGGCTCGAAAAATAGCTAACAGCTTGCACAATCCCTTCAAAACTACGTTGTATTATCTATTGTTGAAACTGTCAGTAATTAGACTTATTTTTTAATGCCTGATCGGGATAACAATAAGCATAAAAATGATTAGAAAATACTAAAATTTTACTTAAAAGATGGTTCTTACAGTTTGTTGTTTTCAACGATCCGAATTTCAAGCTTAAAGCTCATCATCATGTTGAAGAATTTATAATATATTTAAGCACGTCGAGAGACGTGGTTGAAAATCTTTCAATCGATGATGAGCTTTGAGCTTGAAATCGCGACACTTAAAAAAAGATTAAATAGCATACTCACGCCACCATTATAATTTTGATTTTAAACTCTTCACTACATAATCAGATTTGTCTATAAATAAGTGTCTAAGTGAAAATCGTTTGTAATTAACATCCTATGTGAGGTGTTATTTTAAATTTTCCTTTAATAAGAATAAATCTCTTTATTACATTGGGTTGCGAATAATTAATGCGTTTGAAAATCTATTTTATTTGTCATGTAAACAATGCTAAATCCTCACGTCTAATTTATTGATCATAGTAAATACTTTTAACTGATATATTTAACCTCAATTTTTTCACCGCTTATAATTTTCCCCGTTCTTTTTAATTTAATATGTACACACTCTGGTACATTGACAAAATAATAGAAACAAATAAACTCAACTTTTATTATGCTATATTTATCGCTTTCACAATGATTAACATGTCTATAGATTACCAGATTATTCAGGAATAATCCATGGCACGGAATGAATCCGCCCAAGGACAAATAGTATGAAAAAGCGAACTTATCACACGTGTAAACGTTTTTCCTTTTGCTAAATCAATCATAAAATAGAAATAATCCCGCTCGCCAACAGTCTCAACAATCGGTTTATAAAGTTTTCTTTACAGGGAAGTAATTAAAGTCTCTGAACGAGTTGTTTGCTGTAAAGTCCCTCCCATAAAGAAAAAAATAAACCACTGGGAAACGATTTCAAAACGGGCCAATTGCGATTATCTTAGACCGTAACGTTTCTAACCTTTTTCCAAGTGTAATTTAACGCATACAATTCGCCAAAGCCTGACGCATCCACCGACAAGGAAGTTTCTCATAAATGTATCTGTAATCGACAATCGGGCCTTGACACTTGTCCCACCGTTCTTGGATATTCTATCCCTTATTCGAAAAATGGCACAGAAATATTTGTGCCTTCAGATACAATGATTCGGTCCCTACTTATTTTTAAAGCAGGATATTCATGCCACACACGCAACTAATTTTAAAAATACAACATATCGATATAGCCCATCTTTTTTAATGAAAATAAAATTAGTAAATTATTAAGTAGTTTGACCTCTCGTCCGCGATACACAACGGAAATCGTCGGACGTTATGTCAGGTTTTGTAATTTTTGTGTACTCTACTTTTTTTATTTTACTCTAGACAAATTTTCACAATTACTCTCTCTCTTTTCTCTCTCTCTCTCTCTCACTCTCTCTCTCTTTCTTTCTCTCTACCTACCTACCTATCTATCTGTCTGGCTCTGTCTATTTGTCGGTTTCTGTCTCTGTCTCTGTCTGTCTGTCTATCTGTCTCTCTGTCTCTCTCTCTCTCTCTCTCTCTCTCTCTCTCTCTCTCTCTCTCTCTCTCTTTCTCTATCTATCTATCTATCTATCGATTTATTTGTTATTGTTGAAATGAAAAAGAAGAAGGAAAGATTTTCACCTCTTGCAGAAATAAGTTTTCTATGTCTTTTTCGTTTAACCTTTAAACTTCTCTTCGATTACTTGTTAGTTTATCTGTTGGCAAACAAACATTATCTAACTCTTTCTCTCTCTCTTCTTGCTCCCTCCCTCTCGCTCTCTATCACTCTCTCACTCTCTCCCTCTTTCTCTCTCTCTACCTACCTATTTATCTGTCTGTCTGTCTGTCTGTCTCTCTCTCTCTCTCTCTCTCTCTCTCTCTCTCTCTCTCTGTCTGTCTGTCTGTCTGTCTCTCTCTCTCTTTCCCTCTGTCTCTCTCTCTCTCTCTCTCTCTCTCTCTCTCTCTCTCTCTCTCTCTCTCTCTCTTTCGCTTTCTCTTTCGCTTTCATTTTGCTTCTTAGACCATTAGACTATAGTCAATTCGTTGAATGTAACTATGTTCAGTTATGATCAACTTCTGCGTCTTTAAACGCTATTCATTATATATACTTCCGTTTAGCTTAAATATTGTATATCAATGTGTTAGTCCTAACATAAAATATATAAACATAAAATGAACATAGGTTTAACATATATATTAGTTTATTTATGTGGATTAGATTCGGTTAATGCACGGTTAATCATACAACTCTCTAAAGACACCATTATAAAAGGGTTTTACCTTTCTCATTTCGAAAGGTCAAAAGTGCATCTCGCCTGGGACCAGATATAGATGAACACGTCTCTGTCGCACGTGCTTTTATTTAAATTGTTAGAATATATTTACTGACAAACACATAAAGGAATACATGATTTTTATCAACGTTAAAGCTAATAAAGATCAATGGAGGATATCGGATTGGTTTACTGTTTGTGTTTATTCAATTTTATCTTGTTTCTCTCGTCTAATCGCTATAAGATTTATTTGTTATTGTTGAAATGAAAAAGAAGAAGGAAAGATTTTCACCTCTTGCAGAAATAATTTCCTTGTCTCCCGAACGGGGAACTTTTATGGCAAGAACCGTTTATGGAATGATTGCGCTTCAATTGGATTAATAGGATTGTTAACCCTGGAAAATTGTCCAAATTGGCTTACCTCTCAGCCTAAAACAAACCAGCTCGATTAATTCACTTTGTAATTGGTGATGGCCGAAATGAGATACCTGAAAACCTATTATTTCTCGATGCGATCACGATTTTTTTAATCAACCTTTTTGACGTGCCACACGGCTGCATTCACCCTTTGTAAAAATCAATCAGGACCTTATCATTTCTTTAAAGGAATTTTTTTGCTGAATTGCTTATTAGAGTGAAATAATGCATGCCGTGATCATTATATTTTTACTTGTTAATAATTTTTGATAGAACCTATTTCAAATTTACTGGACTATAGGATTGGGGTTGATGTGCGCAAAGGCAAATTGTTCGACCCTGACCATCTGTTTTGAAGGTGGCTTTCCATTACAGGGCAAGAAATGCTATCCATCATCAATGATTTTATCGACCAGCAGTTTCACAAGCACACTCTTCCTGTTTTTGATTTATGACCAACAAACAAAATTTAAATCGAGTCAACAAATCTGCAAATAAATTGTCATGTTTAATACAGTAAATCAGGTCTTTTCTTATACTCCTTTTTATCAGGACAGGCGTAAGCTTCCCACTCGTAAAAGTTTATCGACACAGTTGTAAAATTCCACGTTGATAAACATAAATCTGTCAAAGAACACTTGAAACGTTGTAGATGCGAACAAAATTAGAAATGATATAGCGGCTTTCTTTACGTATTTGAACATTCATTTGATCGGTCTTCCAATGAAATACAAAAGATTTGTCTCAATAGTTAAGAAAAAAGAAACGAGAAAGTACACGAGGAATGACTATCTATTTGAAAGAACGACTAACAAACAGTAAAACGTCCTCTCATTCGGATTTATAAACAGAAACAAGCGGAAATTCACTGCATTTTGACAGAAAAAAGAGCGAGTTTAGACGGATCAACTTCGTATAAAAGTTGTAAAATTCCCTGACGAACGCGAAAACATCGCTACGTCACAATTCATGATAATGCCCGTGAAGAAGAAAACTCTCCTGACTTATTTACATATTCAGGCAATGAACGTGCTAATATTTTTCAAAAAATAATTACTGTTATTATTTTCTTTACAATAAAGTTTTTCTATGCAAATTCTACATATGCAAAGTAATAATGGAATGAAAACAGAAATTAACAGCCCAAATGGCTAAATTTTCAAAACGTATTGCTGCGTTTTATATTCTCAGAACTAAATTAATTATTACATATAAACTGTAATTCTACTTTATACTCTATACCAGTAGAGTCATTTGAGGTAAACTAAGCCGTGGAAAATCAGGTACAAAACACTCTAAATATTGCAGAAAGATGTGTGACAAAATGGGTATAAACAAAAACCCTGAGAAAACATATCCCATACCTTTGCAAGACATAGGAAGCCTAATCCAAAAACACCTATGATAAAAGATTAAACGTTTGAGAAGAAACAAAGTACCTCGGTATAACCCTTGAGTAAAGGCTCAAATGGATAAAACACATAGACTCTGCATAAATCCAAAGCTCTATTAAGTATTGGCCTGAGCAAAAACTGGGGAATAAAACCCAGGATGGAGTATACAACCCAACGTTCGGACCCCAATCACATATGAAGCTTTAGAAACACTAAGAAGACACGGTACAAGTGACAAAATATGAAGACTAGCGTGTTTTAATATTGTACAATAGGGGAAAAGCATACCTGCCTCACTACAGCAAATGAAACCGCACTCTTCCTCCCACCCTTATGTGGTGGAAAGGTGGCTTTTAAGAGTGCCAAATGACACCTGAGATGCAAAGGAAAGGAGCCAAATCAAACTAGGAGCCATCGCAAAATTTTGGAGAGGGTTAAAATAAATGAGATAGCTATAACGGCTCATTGAAAATGGGAGAAGGTGTAGGATTAAAAGGTCCGAATACACTCTAACAAAACCCATTGGATCCCAACATTTTTCAAGCTGATGCCCATGCAATATGTGCGGAAGAGTTAATAAAGAAAAATATGAACAGGGCACAGAGTTACATACTCACAAACAGTCAAATAGCTATGAAAGAACTAAATATGCTCAATTCCCAACTTGTTTGGAGTGCCTAAATTGGCTAAGGCTCAAGGAAAACAACAATTTTACTCTTTTTACAGTTTCTTCTTTTCTACGGATCAATCTAGGTAGTTAAAAAAGCCCACTTTTCTTTCTACCCTCTGTTCCATAATTTATATAACATAACATGGTTTATTCAGAGAGGAGGCATTTCTAGCCACATAAGAGGAATACCGAACATGTCTGACAGTGTAAAACACCTAGGATATACAGACCAAAATAATCGGGAACGACTAATTTACAGGTTCGTCACCCCACAGACCACACACAGAAATCTCATAAAACGATTAGCAACATATAGGAGGCAGTCCAATTAAAAGCCATATCTTCAACTTTCAACTTTTGAATTAATAAACTTTCTGTCGACTTTGCTTGACATTGAAAATATTTAGACAGCTTGTAAAGAAAAACAACAAGTATTTGAGGATTTTTTTTTTAAAAACCTGCTGGCCCTGATAAACTCACCTTCTAATTTTCATTTAATTGTACAACCGATAGAATCGAAAGGCAGACTCGAGTAAATTTGAATAACTTTCGGAAAATGGACGACAAAACCATCAAGCCTTTATGCTTCTTTTATAGGAAGAGATAATTTTGGTATGAGGTGATAGTCCAGTCGTTTGTATATTCATTTCAATGTAAGACGTTCCACTTAACAAGTAATTTGCTTCGATAAAAAAATTTAAACATATACATATATACCAATTTCATTTATACAAAATAGAAAAATTTCTTGCTTATTGTATTACCGTAAAATTAATTAAAACATTAGGAGATTTATCGGGGCATAAAGCCGTCTGGCTTGGAGCCAAATATACTGAACCTAGCTCATGACACCTTTAAGGAAACATGGCAAAATTGATTAAAAAAAAAGTTGATATATGCAAAGTAGTTCCTGGCTTTTTTTAATTATAGGATATAAATACAAAATTAATATCAATACAATGTATTTTACTTCAGAGAAACATGTTCAGTTGTCGGGAAACCTGAGTAAATGTGGAATAAATTATGCATTACCACGAGTTTTTTTCTGATGTACTTAAAACAATGCCATACATTTCAATGCTAATGTCATAGTATTACAATTTAAATTGTATATTTATACAAATACATTTTTCTCTCTTATTGCATTCATATGAATTCTATTAAATAGAAAATTTTTTCATAAAATCTGACATTTCCAGGAGAATAAAACTTCAAAATAAGTCTAAAGATTGTTTGTCAGGGAGAAGAATAAAGTCGTAAGGTATTGTTTAACTGGGACAGACAGAGGCGCCAAATTTGCCTGATGATACGAGGAGCCTGGATGCGCGCGTGCGTTTGCGTGCATGTGTTTGTTTGTTTGTGTGTGTGTGTGTGTGTGTGTGTGTGTGTGTGTATCTGTCTGTCTGTCTGAGTGGATAGGGGTCAGTGGGCCAAACGACAATGCTCTTCGCTCCGTTATTTAACAGCCCCGAGCTGTCGTGCCCAATTCATTTGCGCTTCCTACTTGTCTCGCTACGTCCCAAAACAATTTCAAAATCACGGTGTTTTTACAAACCATTTTTGTAAACAAATTTAGATAGGGTTGTTAGTTTTATACAGTTGTTTATTTTCGATGCAAAAAGCGTGGAAATTTGAATTGATAGATTGATTATTAATATAAATAGACTTAGTACTACATGTCCAGAGTTATGTAAAAATAAACATTTTTTAATAAGGATCCACACAAATTTAGCAATGAGTAAGAAAGAAAGAATCTTATTTATCCAAGAAAACATCTCATCACGGATATGCTTATTATTTATTATTCATTATCGACTATTTATTAATTTCTCACGTCGCTTTTTATGGTAGAAGGAAGATATCGTCATTAAAGAAGGCTGTTCTTCAACACAAAATTTGTCTGGTATTTTAACAAATTGAACACAACGCGGGGTTTTGTAAATTTGTTTAAACTTGATATCATATTAAGAAAATACAAGTATTGCAATTTGACAAATTTGGTGGTTCGTTTAGGCTTTCATTGTTTTTCTTTCTTTCTTTAACACTATTCTTCTTTTGGATTGGAGGGTATCAGAGGTTTGGTCAGTCAGATATTTGGTCAGTGTGAAATATTTATCGTTTAAAGAGATGTATCCACGGCTTTTTTATTCGCGAATAATCTCGATCCTGGTATAGTCTGGATGAAAAAACAAATTTAATTGTTATCTGGCCTACTTTAAGGTTATCATCAGGTCAAAACTTCTTCAGCCAACATTGCCCAGAAGGGTAAAAGTATTGAATAGGTAATGTTGAAATGAACATCTTCGTCAGATAAGGGCAAAAAAATCTTAGATGGCAGCCCGATATTGCCTAATCAAAAGTTTTACACTCCTTGGCAATGTTGGAGCGATAGTTTTTTTGATGATGACCCTAAAATAGGTCTAAACCTTGTCAGATCCCAAATGAATTGGTTTTTTCTCACCCAGACTATACCAGGATCGAGATTAAAAATGTGATAATAAAAAAGTCCTCTTCACTTTAAACTTTATTTAAACTCTGATACCCTCCCACTCAATAGAAGAATGGTGTTAAAGAAAGAAAGAAAAACAAAGCAAGCCTAAGCGGACCACCAAATTTGTCAAATTGCAATGCCTGTAGTTTGTTAATATGATATCAAGTTACAAAGTTACAAAACCCAGTGTGTTAAATTTGTTAGAACACCAGACAAGAATTTTTTTGAACAACAGCTTTCTTCAATGATGATATCTTCCTTCTAGCATAAAAAGTGACATGATTTAATAATAAATACTGAATAGTAAATAATAATGAAATAATAAATAATGAATAGGATAAGATATCCGTGTTTTTTCATCCAAATCATACCGAAATCCGCATTGTTCGAAGGTATTTATCAATTGCCTATCTTTTGGTCGATATTTGGCCTTGACTAAGATATAACGTTGATGTATAAATTACAAAAGAGTCAACCATTCGTTATTAAACAAGAATATTTGTACGCCTGATCAATACATATTGATCCATTCTAAATTAAAAAGTTGATGGACAATAATTTCGAAATAATTTTTAAAATGCGCAAACCTCAAAAGTTTAAGTGTCAGATTTTTTTGTGAAGTTTACCTAACTTTAGCTACAATTTTAGACGTTTTACACAAAGATTGTGTAATTTATTATTGATTTACACGATTTGATCGATTGTTGAAAACGTGTAGAAACCAGGGTGTTGTTTTTCAATATTTCGCAAATTGGGAAAAAATCTGATCGGCGTAAAAACAAAGTTTGAGGGATTATTTCAATTCCAGGGCAAAGTGAGGTGATTAAATTCTTATCAAGGGTGTTAGTAAATGATTTTCGTTCTTCTAGTATATCATAAGCTCTCCTAGTTTCTCGGTAACCCGATAAGATATAAAAAGCTGAATCATTTCGAATTCAAGATTATATTTATTCTCCAATAAGAGAAGAAAGGCAGCAGAATTTTATCCGTTTCTCGGAGGAATAAAACCGGCAAACCTTCGTCAAACAGAGGGATGTTGGAAAATTCGAGAGACGGTCAAACTTGTTGCAGGGGCACGTCGTGGGTATTATCACTTCTTCCTAATAATAAGTAAACAATGCAAACCGTTTTTGGGCTAATGAACACGAGAAGACCGGCTGAGTCATTTTGGAAGCTTCTTTACATTGCTTCGTGTAACCGGCATCCGGCATTTCGTTGCTCATACTAATGACCGACGGCTCGTATAATCCGTTTCGCATTGCTGAATGGCATCTCGTGGAACAATCTCTCTTCGACCAAAAACAAAACATTGGTCGACCAGTTGAATAATAAAATTTGTGATTTAACCATAATTCAGATAAATTAAGCCATATTGTTGATGTACAACTGGTGACTTTCGAGGGGGGCCCATAGACTCCTGGGATAGAAATAAAGCCAGAAGTTCAACAGGCTACAAAAGTACTATAAAAGTGAGAGGACAACTCAACTATGACCTTTCCAAGTGGAAGAATGGAATTTATAGATCAAAAATAGAACTGAAAGTATGTGTAATGGTATAAATGATAGCACTACACCCTAGAAAAACTCCTTGGACTGATCCCAACTATCTTCCAAGCTGAGATACATGTAATCCAACTGGTTGGACAGGATTTAATGTAAAATAAAATGAAGGACGCAAGGATCTATTTGGACGCTTCAAGCACTAAATGCGACTTTAGCTTCAAACTAGTCTGCGAGTGCCTAATTTGCTTAATGGCACCAGAGGAACATTAAATTTCCTTGAGAGCCCGGGACATAAATACAAAGAAGAAAACGAACAGGCAAACCTATTAACCAAAGATGAGTTTTTCCGTTCACCCAAGAGACTGGAACTATAACTAGGCACGAAGCGCTAGGTATGACGTATACTAAGAGATATAAAACTCTCAAAGATGATATAAATCCTTTCTTTCAACAGGCAAGATTTGAGAAAAATAATAGTAACCTATACCTTCCAATGCTTTGAAACTACTGCCTAAAAATGGACAAAGGAGTAATAGAAAAATGCTGACTCTGACGAGAGAAACAAGAGAGGTTGGCATATTCCTTTGTAAATATGAAAAAAGGTCCTTCTGTCTTGAATGTCGACGAATTGAGGGAAGGCGTCGAATTTCATTCTAGTCATACATGCCAGCAGCTCGCCAGCGTGTTCATCGTAAGCCGTTCCTTCTAGCTTTCTAGCTTACATCTACTTTGGAAGACCTGAATGCTGAGCAAATGGGTTCTCTATAGATTGACTGAAGTAACAAGCTTCAGCTTCTATAAATTGCTTGCCCAAACGGTTCTCGGCCGGTCACCAAATCACCCTGACCCATTGACGCGAAAACCGAATATTCACCAAGAAAAGGTGATGTTTTGTGTTTAGTGTAGCATTTTTTTAAACTTTTGGAGCCACTTTTGGGCCGAGCGTTCACTTTCCGTTTCATCACCGAACGCATTTGAAAGAAAGAAAATACTTTATAATTTACAGTGAACTATTCAAGACGCTTTTTTTATGAACTGACGCATTACCCTCTTTTTATTACATGATATAAACACCTAATACTTTTATGTATCCCGTTGATTAACAGTATTATGTAAGAAATAAAACCGCGCGATCTTTTCTGGTCCCTGGTAATACTGTGTTTTATACAGTGTTGAAAATACTTTGACAGTGTCACAAAAAGAACAAAATGTTTATAGATAGAAATAAATATTTGAGAATTAAAGAACCTGTTTGACCTGCTAGGTAGACCTTGGAATCTTCCATCTTCTTCGTTCAGAATGCTCAAAAAACACATAATCTTTCATTTCTCAAATACATAAGTTCTTTAGTAATACGTTTCGCTAACATGTTTCTGTAAGAAAAACATATAAATAATAATAATAATATCCTGCCAGCCATAAAGCAATAGTCGCTCAAATATTTTTCAACACAGGACATTTTCGTACTACCAAGCCATTTACGTACATTGATCTAGCTACTTTATTTATATGAACATGACCAATTAAAATTTTTATTTACGATTGTTTCATTAGATTATTTGGCTGTGTTCTGGGGTTTATGATTTCAAACTCACGCCTCGTTTAGGCCTATGTAGGTGCAGGTTCTTGCAACTAGGACAGGAAAACCGCAAACACTAAGAAGCCACTGGCAATGTTATGGAGGTTAATCGACAACCTGAAGCTGGCCAGTGAGTTGCAAAAAACTGGGGATTACAATAGATTTACTTAGGTCGAGGTGCAGAAGGCCTTATGGCCGCCTCTTTTATCCCTATCCCCACGCGTCGTTTAGATATTTTAAACCGTGTATTTCATTTTTTCTTTATTTTTCTAACTTATATTGCCATAAAAACCAAACATATTTTTATATAGATGCAAGAAATATAACTGCAGTTTTCCATCTACTACAAAACCGTGGACATTGGATAAAATCCAAAAGAGTTATTCAATTTTTCATTGGAACCGTTGAACACAGAACAACGGAGAAAAAAAGACCTCGGTATTTTCAACGAGGGTTTATTAACTAAGGGGTTATATGAACCCTCGGTGATGCCGGTGTTTAAAAAAATCTTTTTAAGTATGTATGGTTGGGGGGGGGAGGAGTTTGATTCGAACCCGGGACCTTTACCTTACAGTTATGGTCACCGTGTCAACGCCTTAACCGACTCTTTCATTAAGAAAACGTATTTATTAGCAAGAATGTATATATTAGCCACAAGGTATTTATATATACATACACTCCCTACTTTTTAAGATATCTTATCTCATTTAATACAAGCTTGCACATTTTTTCCTTATTAAAAACCAAACGTCCGATATATACTTGAAATACATACAAAACAAATGAGGAAAAACACATTAAAACAATATAAATTAGAACTACTCTCACCTCGATAGACAAGAATGACACATCTACACAGAAGACACACACTGAAGATGACCTCAATACAGATTGAGGCGTTGGCACTCTAATGAAAATGTTTTTCTAAACCATAATAGAAAGCAATAGTACAAATTACTTTAAAAAAAATTCTACTCTCCTCGAGCTTTTTGGCACGAATACTTAGGCACAACCTAGTACACTCAAAGAAAAGTTTCAAAAATCGGTGCTCTTACCTCCATACCCTCATCTTTGAAGTTATTACAAATACACTCAATTTCTCATCCATGAAAGTCAATTTTATAAAGATTATTGTATTTTGAAAATATACCTATACCTAATAAATTTGAAATGAAACATCCGAATATGTTGATATAAACATACGACAAACTTTAACGATATTTCTGGGTTGATCGTAAAATTTAATGACAAACATAGAGGTATTAAAAAATATAACTTTTTAAAAATAAATAAGTAGTAGCCTGCAAATATCTAAGTAATTGGCTTGAATGGATCTGTATCTTATAGTTGTTGATTTGCAGTAGAGGCCAGAGTTTTATCAATGTAAATGTACATTGTGTACATTTTTCAGACTTGCCCTTCACTTTTGGCACACCGACTTTGATAAACTCAAGATGTTCGTGGTTGTTGAAGGTTATTTAGGTGAGTGATTGCGGTGTCATCGTTGATTATGATATTACTGGTTTATATAAGAAACACAGCAGTATAAATACCAGGGTAGGACTAAGATTGCTCCCTTGTGAGACGCCGGCCTGTATGGTTCTGATATACCTTTATTCGTTGACGCTTCTCCTACTGAAGTAGTGTTTAGGGAAATGGTGTTCCAGAATAAGTTAATAAAGAGCAGGTGGTAAGATTTTTAAGTTTATAAGGATGCCTAACGACACACTCAAAAGCCTGGGCCATATCCTAGAACACACCCATGAAATACCCTTTGTTTTCAAGCCTGCAAAGCCCGTTTCATTTTTATTTACAGGAACACTTGCGAAAACGTGATAGGATAACGAGAGAACCGCAGAAAAGAAAGTGCAACGGAAATGTCACTTCTTTACTTTAGGAAATAACTTAAAAATTCACCCGAGGTGCAACAGTTCTTGGAAGACTTAATCCAAGCAAGCATTTGAATTCGGCCGAAGTTTTAATCAAACCGAAGCGTGCTTACAAGCCGGAAGGACAGCGGGGAAAGCGCGCTTACCATTACTCTTTTAAAAAAGAGAAGGAATATCGGGGAGTTTACAAGGGAATTAAAAATTAAATAAGATTACATTATTATATAATATAATAATAAATATATATTATATCATAATAANATTATATATATATATATAGGCTGAATTTTTCTTGAACCACTGACGCTATAAAAAAAGCAATATTTGTTTAATATTATTTAGACTAGTTTCAAATTTTTAACTTTTTTTTGGAAAAAAATGATACAGTGAAACAGGCCTAGTTCAACTTCAAAATTTCAAAAACGAACTTATACATTTTGGCACATCATTTTAAAGGATTTTTTACGCTGAAAACATGGTGCAGTCGGATGTTAAATTGGTCAGAAAATTATAAAGTTATGTCAATTTTTTTTAGCGCCACCGTTGAAGGGAATTCGGCCGAGCCATCTAAAAAGGACACCCTGTATATAATCGTAAAACTACGAAAATTCGTTTCAGTCGATCCTGTGAGTTGAGTTGTGTTAAATTTTCAGTTTTGCAAGTAATCTGGCATAAATAGTTTAATATAAAAAATATTTAAAAATATGTTTATTGGCATAGTTGTTCAAATCAGCAAATCCCAGTGGTTTAATTTGAATTTTACTTACCGTACCCACGGAGGTTCATAAAATTTAACCGAGCTTACCAGGAGAACCCTTAACTGAAGTAGATCGGAGTGTCTTGGTGGTTCCATTTTTCCTTTCATATTATGTTCCGGTTCAACGACACTACCTTCCAAGCTAATTGTCAAGCTTCGTGTCTCCATTAAGGGAATTAATTAAAAAAAACTGCATTCGAGATGGAAGATAGGATTATGCAATTGCCTCCTTGAAATGCAGGAAACATATTTTCCTTCGTTAAACGGCCGTCGAATGATTAATTGTCATGTAATCGGCGGGGAAGAGATATTACATAAACCATTTCAGATACGAGACTAGGAACCGTTATTCTGCATTTTCGGATTGTTTGAATACACCTAAACCGTTAAACAGTCCGTTTATGCTACGACCCTAGGTTTCCGAACCTAACTGTGTTGAAAAACGTTTCTTTCATTCTCCAAAGCACCTTGAACAGTTAGGCAGTTAATAAAAAAACTGGTATCTGAGAACTAAAGAACTAAACAAGCCCGCAGTCGTTATTCTTATAAGGTGGAAGTTGTAACTTCCAAAGTCTATGTACATGCCAGTCACCTTCCTGTTTAATGCTTCACTACTTCAATATTCAAAATTTAGGAACGTTAGGTGACTTCCTTTCTAAATATTTTTAAAGATATTTGAATTCTGTCAAATTGCCAATGAACAAATTTAGTTAAAAATTAGTTCATTTGTGGAATAGCAAAATAACCTTCCTATCAAATTCGAGTAACATTCAATATATTGACACTAAAAGTAGCTAGAACACTTCGAATCTGAAAAGTTCCGTATTACACGTGACTTACCGACTTACACCACCTGCCTTATAGTTTTATCCTATTTTAAGAAATCTTTAGACTTTCTTTCTAAACGCGAAGCGAAAGTTATATTGATTCCTATTTATCGAGCACCGTTTTGATAAAAGAAATAAGTCCTTTTATGTTTTTTAATGATTAACTATATAATTTCAAAATTTGGTTTTATTTAATCATAATTATATATAATTTGAAGTTCCGACGAAATCGCAACCTTGGGACAGAACAAGTTGTTTGGATAAAGGAAATTTGATCGAAAAAGCAGGCAAGTTAATTTAAATAACGTTTCATTGTATTAAAAATTGTTGTGTTAGACGGAAACTATATTCCGGTAACAGTCCAATAAGGGTTGGCTTTATATTTGATCTAATGTTATATTTAACGTGAACTGTGCTATTTTTCTAACACCCCTCGAAATCTTTAGGTACAAAAGGTCATAGGATTCATTTTGGGCCAAGGAGCTAAGGATAAAATCTATCGATTTTAATTAATTTTTATGTAAGGTATTGGTGAGATAAAAAAAGTCAGTGTCACGAGCGGGATTTGAACCCACGCCTATACGCTAAATACTAAATACGCCGCTGCTCTACCACTTGAGCTATCGTGATTTCGATCCACTCGGACACCACCCTCCCATCTCAACCTACCTTTCGAATTTTCCCCCATTTGCTCAACCCGTCACCGTTCTCACCGTCACCCCTGTAGTTTTTTAACGCATCCCTTCTGTAAAAATGTATGATATATAACAAAATTATTTTGCTTTTGCTAACATGTGCATAATAAATCAATCAAACTGGACGGGAACTAAACACTTTGGGCACACAACAATAACTGACTACACGACCAGGAAACACTCTTTACTACATCCTCCAAACTTTCAACGACTATAGGAGAGAAGAGGAAATCACTTACAATTATATGTTAGAAAAATGACACCAAAACAAATGAAGCGACAGGATCAGGGTTTTTTTTTGTACAAGTCGGAAACATAAACAATCAAGTTAGGAGTCTTTCGCTATCAACGATTGTTCCTTAGAAAATCATAAAAAAGGCTACACTGACAAAAAGAAATTCTCATACGATCGGATAGCCAAGCAGTTATTAAAATCACATCCAAGACACAAGGGAATTGTGAGAAACGAAAAGACAGACAGATTAGCCAGGTGAAGATCTGCAAGACCATTTATATGCTCTGAATAAATTCTTGGAATATCAAAACCAAACACAGAATCCTCCATCGCAAAATAGTGGTGTGATAGGACGACATATGAGTTACTGGCATCTGAGAAATTGAAATATTCAATGATGACCCCAATTGCAGGTTATGCAATGGGGAAGAAGAAACTGCTACCCATATCATTTTGGAATACAAAAATCAACCGCTCAACGGAGAGACATAATCTGGGAAACAGAGAAAACCCAGGGAAAGGAATTTTAGCAACGACGGTCGATGACCTAGTACTTTTTAGGAACAGGATTGAGTTAATTTCACTGAACTAAGGAACCCGTAATGTACAATAAACCACAAAGCTGCAGGGCTTAGAGAACAAAATCCCCTCTTATTAGTATCCATCATCATCATACCCCAAAAACATATGATACATAGAAAAATTACTGTGCTCTCTGGTTATGTGTGAATTTTGCACATGTGCAAGCACTAAAATTGTATAAAAACGATAAAATATCTTTCGATTCATTGTGATATTAAGGGGTAGTTCAGAAGTGAGCGTGACTATCTAAACCTTCTGGCTAATCTTTCTTAACTGTTTAAAAACACTGAAAACTGGGAAATGCAGAAACTCTCCTGACAGACTGTTATGTTCCTTAAAGTTGGTATGGCCATTGTCTATTTACATGCCTTTATAACTTATTAATAAGTATGTGGTGTTTAGTGACCATTAAGCAATGATTCTTCGGAGATCGTGAGATGCGGTCTGGTGTGACGTAGGTTTTACAAAAACATTTTATTTATCGTGCCAACGTTTCGATCTTTATTGAGATCATCTTCAGGGCCTGGGATTTACAAACATTGTTTAAATTTAACAAATACACGTAGGATATGGGAAAAAATGAATTTATACAATACAATTTTTTTTTTAAATATTCAATCAAAGTACAAGTGAGTACAAATACTTTGATTGAATATTTAAAAAAAATTGTATTGTATAAATTCATTTTTTCCACAAACAATTCATCTATGTTACATCTCGTCTACAGATGGCATTTACATATTTTGGGTATAAAAAACGTCGTTCTTTGCTTGTCGTTTAATATCAATGAGATGTTTTCAATTTCGGTTGTATACAATTAAAATTCTAAGTCTTATTTCCTCAGCTGTGTAACTATTTATTTTCGAATAATTCAATGTCAAGGAGGTTTCCAGTTTTGTTTTTTTTCAAAACCGAAGTACGCGAACTCCTGAAATGCAAATCGCGTCGGCCGATACACGGGTTTCGTGCGACAATGGGCGTAATTAAATCGGCATTGGGCATTAGATTAGAATACAATCGGGCTTGGTTACCGGCTTTGTTAATTGCCGGTTCCGAACGGTCAGCGGGCATTGTTCCACCTCCGGTCGAAGGCTGCTCGAAATGCGAAGGATGAGCAGCGAATTGCTGGATGTAGGAAGTGATCAATGGAGCAAGGGCTTCAACTGTTAATTTTACGCCTTGTCTGATTGTATTGAAAACCGTGCCTTTGTACCCGGCCCAAATAGATTAGACTTGAGGACAAAATTACCATAATTGTCCGCCTTGTTTACCAAGGAGAGCTATTAAGATAAGGGCAAAAGTTATATTTTATTTGCGACTTTAGAAGAAACTATCGTTTCTACATACAATTTCTTGTAACTTGCAGATTGTATTAGTTTATAATTTGTAAGGTATGTATTAAAATTTGCAAACTTGAACAATCTCTCCAATGATGGACAGCAGTGAGTTTAAGATTATCTGATGTTCGACTAGTAGAAAGCATCTCTCGATTCATAGACTTGATCCAATATCCAAGATCGAACAAAAATAAAAATTTAATAAGTTATTCGTTATTGGACTATTACCTTAAGTAGTTACAAGTGAAGGCCACCGACGTGGTATCACCGATTTTAACGAAATTTTTATGGTGATACTAAGTCGAAAAATGTTAGACACGTTTCTGAGTGTTCTTGTCCAAGGGCTGGCTCCATAAGTCCAGAAAATATATTAAATTAAGCCATTATTAATAAACGTTTTTCTTCCTTTGTTCAGCGTGAATTTCAAAATTATTACATACGAGTGAACATTTCATCTAGGATAATAAAATCAAATCTATGTCATTCAATTAAGTTCAATATAAAAAATTGGAAAAAAAGACTTCAAATAAAATAGACCAGAAAATTTGTTTTTGAAAAATTAATTCGAAGACTTTTAAGCACATTGTGAAATCATAAAATATGAATTTTAGTTGGAAACAAGAAAATAGACATTTTTTTGTTGCATTAACCGGGGGAAATTTTTTTTCTCGCCCAGGGTTGCCCTTAAAAATCCGTAACTTATCTGGATTTAATCCAAATTAAACCATATTAAACCATTGGAAAGGTCCATTCCAATGTTACATTTTATGCCATTGAATGAAATACCAATAACTCCTCAAAAGTTTAATTTTTGATTCCCGGTTCTAAATTATTTACAGAGGCGATATTTATGCCATTACTTTTAGTTTATAAGTTTTTAATCCATTTTAAAATTCTTGAGTCCGCTATAAAAATAACCACAATTTTTGGAATTTTCGAAAAAAAAATCGTCACTTTTACAAGTCAAATTTAGAGATTTAGATTTTCCCAAAAAAATTTATACACAGGTTTTTGAGGCGCAAAAAACGAACATAAAACTTTATTTTTTCTCTTTAATTTTCGTATACTAGGATAACAAAATTAAATGCACGATTTTGTACAATGAGGTTAGATTTATATAAATAGTTGCTAAAAACCAAAAGACAATACAAATAAGGTAGACCAAAAATATTTTTTAAACTAATTCGGAATCGTTTTAACTATCTTATAAAACCACTGAATGAGAATTTTTTTCAATAAAAATATAATTATTGCTGGATTCACCGGGCTTATGGCGAATGTTCTATTTAAAAATGCATTACCCCTCTGGATTTAATTCAAAATTCAACATTATTGCAATAGTCGGAAAGCAGACCTTCTTTCAGGCTACGTCAACATTGTTTAGATTATATGCAATTATAAGTTAGAACAGTAAAAATAAAATCAACACAATCGTTTGTTTTATTTATTTTTTTATACTATTGTCATAATTTATCTGCAAAGGCGAAGTTTGTGTCACTAATTATGCTTTATAGATGTCTAAGATTCTGTAAAGTTGCTTGTAGATCGATGAAGTGGTTTTAATGTTATGAAAAAATTATGTCTTTTCGAAAAGTATGGGAGAATTTGAAAGGCGAAAGTTTATAAGAAAAAATATTATTTTTTGATTTTCTGAAAAATTTAATTCAAGGTGTGGTGCAGGGTAAACGAATATCAATTTTTTTAATAAAAAATTATATTTTACCCAACTTTGCTACATGGCTCGTTCATACATTATGTATTTCAATATCTACCATACCCCTGCAATGGATGGTTACTAGTGGACTTAACGAAGTTGGTTAAATTATTTTTCTGACTAGAATAGAAGATGAGAATTCGTTGTTGCAACCATAAAAACCCCTGAATACAGATTGTTGGAAAATCAAAAAATAAATTTTTCTCTCGTAATAACATAATGTCTAAACTTCGTCGACATATATTGAAAGGCGAATTACTCAACTTACCAACGGTTGTAATAACGTTAATTTTCGATAGAATCGAGAGATGTTTTAATTTTTTTAATGCAACGCCAGACAGTTAAAATTTTACTCGCCTAGCCAGTTCAAAAACGCATATTTTTTATTTCTAACGAAAATTCGCATTTCATGGTATTAAGGGATGCTTAAAACAAATCTGAATTGGGTTTATCAAAACCTATTTTGTATTCATTTTATTCGACACGTCTTTTGCTTTTTTTGTAACGTTTTATATATTTAATCTCAGTTCCTGCATATTATTTTCTTATCCTAGACCAAACTCCAATGATATAAAATAAAGTTGAAATACAAATGCAGCCAGAAAAGCATATTTTTCTCGGCTCCTGCGGTTTATTGGCATGCTCGGACATAAGTGCAATATTTTTCGACCTAGTATATATTACAAAAAAAAATTAAACTTGATGATCCTACATCCGTAGCCTCTCGTTCTGAGTACAACAAGTGCAATAGATGCTTCAGTATGCAAATTTTAGGAGTTGAATTCTGCTAAACGGCAGTTCGTAGCAAACGTCTGATTTGTTATATTGCTTATATGGCCACAATACATAGATCTTCAGTTTGTCGGGGAAAATCTGCAAGAATAAATCTCTTGTTTTATTGACTTGATGAAGATCTAAAAATAATTATTTAAATTCAAAAGTTGTTTGTAATTGGTCTATTCTTTGAACGATGTTGAGCCTGTTGAAAAATAGAGACATATAGTTCTTAGACGGCCATGATGAGGAACCTGGCCAGTTGGAATCATATGATTCATCCGAGACGAGCGGGCATGACCTTCCCCTGCCATGTGATGGCCCTTACATAATCCGATATACTTTCCCCCGTCTGCAGCTCGGGGGAGTCCCCTCCGTTTCGTAAAGGTCCTACTTTCCCTGGCCGAACTGGGACTCGCCATCTACGCCCACCGGATTCGCAGAATCTCATTTTTAGCCGGTGTGAAATTTTTAGCGGATGACACGACCTTCACGTTTCGAGAAGATATTAAACGGTTCGGTCCATTTACGGACGCAGTAGCACATATGATGATAAATTGGTTTTCTTAGAATTGCAGAACAGGTTTAAAACACCGGGAAAAAACAAGGATAAGACAACACATGTGACTATCACATAGTAATCTTTATAAATGTATTGTCAAATGTGGTGAAGCCATACATACATACGTATATACTCAAGTTGTTGTTTGATCCTGTTCATTTTGGTCTGCATATTCTCGTTGGTTTTGGTCATAAACAGACGCGTTTATACTTCTCATGTGTCGGGTGATTTTTGACTCATCATTTCCGCTAGTTTTAGCAAATTAATAAACAGTTCATTGGGAAGATACACTAATCTAAAAAAATTCCCGATTAGTGTGATTTGAAAATATTGATGAACAAAATTTGACCTGCTGGATATATTTTGAGCAAGTAAAAATTATAGGATATGTTTTGTCCATTCAGAAAGCAGAATGTTTTTAAGGAACTGTTTAATGAAGACACAGAACAATTCATACCTCAGACCTTTCAAAACAGATCGTTTCCTGTCTACATGGTTTGCCTACCCTCACTGTTTCGGTCTGTCACACTTAAGGACTGTAATCACACATTTCCAGAAAGCTTCGCACATACTACCGACCGTTTTCAGCTAGTTAACGTCCATAAATATTTTAATACATTTTTTTAATTATTTTAAACTACAAACTTTTTTGCACAGAATAAAACGTGTCCTGTTAGGCTTCGAGCTTTAAAAAAGCTTCATACTTATTGATCATATTATTATATGAATAAAAATGAATTTATGAATAACACAACCTTGGCATATTTTAAAATTTCCACATAGTTTCTATTCCTGATAGCGTTGAACGGTTGTGTTCCTTGGGGCTATGGGTGGTTGATCGGAGGTACTAACTGTATTCTAAGTATTCCAGTCGGTGCTAAGGGTCAATGTAGGAATTATACAACATTGCTGAAAAACGATTTTTGACAATTGAATTTCAACTATAAAACGAGTTTATGTTACAAAAAACAATAAAAGTGTTTACTTGCAAGGCTGGTACCCAGCAGTCTGCTCTTTCACGACCATTAGTAATAAAAGAGGTAAACAATTTCAAAAATTGCTAAAAAATTATTAATTTTTTCCTTAATTTAAAGACACAAAATAAGATATTTCCTTGTGCTTTATAGGTTGAAATAAAGTGATCATATTAAAGTTAATTGATTTTTTTAATTAGTCTAAACGAGTGTGGTGATGGAAAGAGAAAGATAGAAGAGAGAAATATAAGCAGAACTTAAGTTGGAGAAAGTGAGAGAGAAAAAGAGAGAGAGGGGAGAGAGAGAGAGAGAGAGAGAGAGAGAGAGAGAGAGAGAGAATGAATCTATTTATGTAAACAACGCAAAGTTAGGTTTCATGGGCCTTTCTTACACATTATATAATTCAATGAATTTAAATGGATAAATATAAAATGTTACCATAGCAGTATTTTTTGAACAATTTGACAACGAATTTTACGATAATATTATCATATTACAATAAAAATGCTACACACTAAGATAATGCAGAGGAGTTAATGTGAAAACTTGAAATTGTGATTTTAAATGTATTTTCTTGACAGGTAATCTTTAAGTTTCACGGTGAACTATTTTAAATTTTTATTTCGTAAAACGTGGTTGGGTGTGGAGTTGATTTTTTTTATTATTATTTTTCCCCCCACAGCAGAGGTCTTATAAATCTATGTCAGGTTCGAATGCAGAGCCGCTGGATTCGAACCCGGGACCTTTACTTTATAGTGATGAGCGCCGTATCATCGCCTAAACCCTTGCGGCCACCAATTGTGATGCTTTGGGCTGCTTTCATTTTGAAGGAGTTACAAATATAGAGGAGTTTTTGTGTTATTTTGTGTAGAAATATTGAAATAGAACAGAATTGTAAATATTTTATTTTTAACGTATTTCGTTGAGAAGTTCTGTTAAATTCTAAAAGAGAGATAAATATAAGATAAATATAAAAGATAAAAGATTTAGTGTGGTTGTAGACATGAAATAAACAACAAAATTTCTAAAATTTGATCATACCGATTATCTTGGTGTGACAGACCAGTCTCGTCTTCTTCAGTCTGCCTGAGTGATTCTGTTCAACCCTAAATCGCTATTTATGTAAGTTCTGCTTATTGTATAAATTGATGATTGGAATATTTTTGGCTATGGTTTTGTAGGTCGAATCGTACTCTGGAGAGGCTACTTTATAAATATGGCTAATAAATTGGTAGTGTTTTTTTTTTTGAAAATTAATTATATTTGACGGTTATTGAACCGATTTGAAAGTTCTTTTTATAAATTCTTTTCAACGTTCAATAAATTACAAAAAATTAGTTCTATTTAATTTCATAATCATTATTATTTATACTTATTATTTATTAATTGAAGGCTAAAACTAATGTAATCATTTTATTTTTAAATTGTCAATTTTCAGACGTTTTATTGTGACATGCCTTTTTCTATTGGAAATTAATTAGTATTCATTTATACTAGAAACTACATAATAACTTTAAACTAGAATACAAACATAATAAATTTTAATAAATATAAACGTTGAGGTAATTAATTTATCTCTGAATTATTTGTATATTGTATGTTTTGTAGAATGCGATATTGATTTATTTTATGAAATGCTTCAGAATGCAGACTTTCTCTTTTTACTAGCTCTTTCACTATTTTTATTCAATTTTTTTCTCTGTAAAAACAATTAGAATTTCAAAGTTATAAACAATGTTTAATTAAAAGTTGTAAATAAAAATAGCTATGGAAATTTTTAAACATTATTTTGTTTTTATGAATGAAATTAAATCGCGAAATCAAAGTGTCCTTTCGTTATCACGATTTTCCATTTATATGCTTATATTTTAAGAAACGGAATGTCGAAAAATCGATGTTGTTTTTGTAAAAAGATATTTATGTGCTAATGGATGTTATGCAAAATGCACATCTATGTCGCAACAATACGAATCAATAGGAAAGCTCGTAATAACGTAAAAAATCAATATTTTTCGAAAAGTTGCTAAAAATATTCGCAACACTGAGTGGTTGAGGGAATGAGTGTGAGAGCGATATAGAGATGGCGTCCTTGGAGCTGGTGAAAATAAAATGTTTATAAACCACGGTTTGCAATGTTGGTTCCCTTACGGTCGTTCGCGGCCCTCGAAGGATACAAGAGCCTTTCTCTCGGATTGGAAGCTGGTTCATTTCGAAATCAAATACAACACGAGCCGACGGGAAATTCGAAACGGGTTCAAAGCTATTATTAGCTGGAGAATTCGCGCTTTTGCTTTTTTTCAGCTCCTCTTCAAGTCGAACAGAACTAGTGCTAAGTCGATGCAGTGCAGTGTGCACAATAAAAAATAGAAATAACAGTAAATTGAAAAATTTTAAAAGACGAAAACGTAGTTTATTTGGGTTTTCGTGATATTCAGTAGTTAGCTTTAAGAAAAAATTGAAGCTGTCTGACAGCCTAAAACAGCTAGGATAGATAGAAAAAAATTAACGGAAACTACAGACTATAGGTTAGCCTGCAGGCATCAAGAATAAATCTCTGAATTTGCTCCAACTGTTGTAGGTCGGTTTTAGAAAAAACTCAAAAGCGTCTGACAGTTCAAAATATCAGGATAAATAGACCAAAATGACCGAAAACGTCTAAGCTACCATGCAGACTTCAAGAATAAATCTACTAATAATCTCAATGTGTTCAATTATTAATTATGGCTCAGCATTTGAAAATATATGGAACTGATCTGATAGATCAAAACACCAGGATAGATTACCCACAATGATCGGAAAAAAATTACATTTACGATAATTTTAATTTATTCTATTATCAGTGGTGGGCCAATATTGGCAAATAGCTGAAAAGCGTCTGAGTGATGAAAACAGCTAGGATAGATAGAGAAAATGACCGGATATGATCAAGAAACAGGTTACTATGCAGACTTCAAATATAAATTTTAACAGTAATTATTCTTTTTAGGTAAGGTTTTGGTTGAGATAAAAAAGTCAGTGTCAGGAACGGGATTCGAACTCACCACCTTCGGCCATATACGCCGCTGCTCTACCACTTGAGCTACCGTGACTTCGACCACACGGTCACTAACTCCCCATCTCAACCTACAACCGTTCGAATTTTCCCTCTTTTTGCCATTTTCAAATGTCGTGTAATCAGGATTGTATTCTCAGCAACTTATGAAGGGGCCCCGGGGAGCTGTTTAGTGAAGTGATACTTCTTTTACTTATTAAATATTAATCCATTTACGTTTTAGTGGTCAATTGACCATGTTACTTCTTTCAATTAATTATTCTTTTTATATAAGGTTTTGGTTGAGATATAAAAGTCAATGTCACGAAAAAGAATAATTAATTGAAAGAAGTAACTTGGTCAATTGACCACTAATACATAAATGGATTAATACTTAACAATAATCTTAATTATCAGTGCAAAACGCTGGTCGCACCTGATAAACCAAAACAGGATGATTACCGTAAGACCTCAAAATTAATTATCACATTGATCTCAATTTGCTATATCAATGGTGGGCCAACTTTAGCAGAATGCTGAGAAGCGTCGGACAGACCAAATATACGTATATGTCGACCGAAATGATCGGAAACTACAAATGTTTCATGTTTTCAAGCATGTTTTAACATTACAACGCATACTTGGAAGTGGCACTGGGATTGCCACCCCTTGCATACATCCAGAGGACGGATACAAAAGTACAAAAAGTTTTTTTTAGAAAAAAATAAATACTTAAAATTAAACCATCATATGAACCTAATAAAGAACAAAAAATAATGAGCTACGTACAAAAATATTTGAAGAAATGTTAAAAGAAAATTTTGGCAATCTACTCTAATTAAAGATTTAAATAAAAGATGTTTGAAAGGATATAAACCTTGAAATTAATATAGGATACTTGTTATACACATGGATGAAAAATAGAACATGGAATGGGGAAGAGGGTCTCAAGGTCTCAAATTTTGACCTAGCAACATCTTTAGACCTCACACCATCGATGTTCCAATCAGTATGTTCCCATTAGTTTTGTCTGTCAGACGAGTGTCGCATTTCATTTGACTATTTAATTCATTATTTGGAGCCAATTTGTCGAATACTCGTCAGTCAAAATGCATGTCTCAAGTCTCTAAAAACCTCTATTATAATTCCTTGTCATCATTGGTGGCTAAGCTCTGTAAAAAAAACTAAACAAGAAGACCTATTAATGGATATAAAGACCTCAGAAGAATATGATTGTCCTTCTCATTTCTATGTTGATCAGCTTGTTCTTGCTGATTTTGTCTTTTTGAAATCTTTATTTATGGCAGTTTTCTTTTTGAATAGAAAAAACAATTTTTATGAAGACGATCGCGACCCTATATTTTGTAAGAAAGGATTCACTGTCGATCAGAAGGAACTGGCAAAATTGGCAACAGTTAATCTAGTTTGTTGTTTATATGGAAACTTCCTTAAATCAAAAATCACTTTTCATTCTTAATCAGTCTTCTTCTAAGAAATAATCCTATCAGCTTTGATTGCTGTCAATTAGCTTGTTAAGAATAGTTATGCATTATTTCATTTTAGCGGTAAAAGGGTGTTTTTATGTGTGATTTTTAACTAACGCATTAGCTCTGTTCTAGGTAGTATTTTGAAAATTATCAGGTTTTATTGCGCAATCTTTTGAAGACTTGTACAATCTAGGTATCAGTCTATGTCAGGTTAATTTGTAGAAATTGATTATATCGGCGGCAAGTCTTTTAATTAAAAAACAGTTTACACAGGTAAATCGAGTCGTAATCTGCTGGGATTCGAATGTATGAAGGGCCATGATTCAATAATACGAGTCATCCTGCGTGGTGTTTTTAACATAATTGGTGTTTTTAAGCTGAAAGCTAGTTTCAATAATTAGCAATTATTTAAAAGTCAAAAGCGTAGATTTAAAACGAAGACGATTGCCCTTGGCATTGCTTCACGGGAGAGGAGCCGGGCGAAATAATAGTCATTTCCAGGTCCGGGACGAGCGCAGGCACCCAGCACCTCCCTATCGCGCACGAAAATCAGGAAAAAACGCGAGTTCCATCTTTTATTATATAATCTCTGGAACAGCCTCCTCGGAATTATCAAGCAATCAAAATCTAATCTTGAAGGACGAATGGTTGACAAAGAAACAAATAAGCACATTATCGGCTGTTTATGACATTCCGAAACTAAATATTTGGGTATTAGGTACGTGTCAGACTTGCCCTGGAATGCATGCTAAAAACATAAAAAACACAATATGATAATATGAAAATAAGTCAGTTCCTTTCATCTCTTAGATATGTTTACTGCTACCATGATTTATTTCTTAAAAATTGTCACACATTTTATGCTGTAATTCAACGAATACGTCAATATAGTTTAATAAAATTGACTCACGGCTTGGTTGGAACAGGTAGGAACGTGTTTTGACAAAGCTAATTTTTATAGTCAACAAATTGCGTGAAGTAAAAGATTCATTATTTGTTCATTTCGTTAGAGGTAACTAATACTTTTTGGACATTCAGAAGACAGAACTATTGCCTCACTTACAAAGGAAACCAATTATGGAATAGAAGGGTGTTAAAAAACGGGGCCAACTTCTATACAATTGCATGATTTCTTTTTTATCGTAACCAATAGCAGAAAACCTAAAAAATGTAAAGGGTCATAATAAAAACAGAGACGACTTTCTGAATTGCTAATAAATATCACTGGTTGGACTGCTACTCAAAGAATAGTTGGCGATAATTTGCTAGAATTGACATCTTCAAAAAAATTTCTCTCGAATTAATGGTTTCCTTTTCTCTTTCGTTTTATACTATGTATTTGGGTAACATGTCTGGCAAATTTACAAGAGGAATGATTTAAACGGCGAGGTGTGACAAAGTTAGAAGATAAAATAGCAAGGCTTTTTTATCAAATGCTAATTACGAATATTAATAAACAAACTTAAAATTCGCACAGTCGACCTTAGAGAGCAAATTACCGAATCAACTTTCAAATTGGATTTTATTTTTAATCGCTTCGTTTTCAGGAAACAAGCCAACAGTAATTAGCGCCTTTCTTCGTGTGTCCAATTGCTTACTTCCCACAGGATCGGAAGTAATCTTGAATATTGACTTACGAATTTAGGCAGCCTTGGAGCCGACAAGGCCCCACCTGAATCATTGTCAGTTTATTCAGGACGATTTATTACCTAACAATCTTGCACCTCGATAATCACTACGGAAAGCATATAGAAATATATATTTACTTGTATGCTATCAATTGCTATGTAAAATATTAAAAAGACTTTTATTTGAAGAAACTAAAAAGAGAAAAAGCACTCTATGTTTTTTGGCACTTTCCGAAACGAATCTCAATGGACAATTTTTATGTAGGTTAGTTGGTTTCAAAAGTTTGATACACTTGTACTTTATGAAGAAACCAGGACATTGATCATGCACATTTTCTTACAGAAGACGATTATTCTCTGAATAGAATCAACTTGTAATTTACGATCGTAACAGTAAAATTACTTTCGTCTGTCTGTCCTCGGTGGGTTGGTCTGATACTTGTTTCGGCATTCAGTCATTTTCAGTCTGCGACATGTTTACACGACGAGCGATACGATATAATATCGAGCGAGTAGAAGCTTAAATTCCATTGAAAAGAGATCTCATACATTTCTCATTGACCTGCATGCGATCTGTTTACACTACGAGTGATGTGATACAATATCGCGCGAGTAGAAGCTTAAATTCCATTGAAAATAGATCTCATACATTTTTCATTGACCTGCATGCGACCTGTTTACACTACGATTGATGTGATACAATATCGCGCGAGTAGAAGCTTAAATTCCATTGAAAATAGATCTCATACATTTCTCATTGACCTGCATGCGACCTGTTTACACTACGAGTGATATGATACAATATCGCGCGAGTAGAAGCTGAAATTCCATTGAAAAGAGATCTCATACATTTCTCATTGACCTGTATGCGACCTGTTTTCACTACGAGCGATGCGACAGAATATCGCGCGAGTAGAAGCTTAAATTCCATTGAAAAGAGATCTCATACATTTCTCATTGACCTGCATGCGATCTGTTTATACTACGAGTGATATGATACAATATCGCGCGAGTACAAGCTTAAATGCCATTGAAAAGAGATCTCATACATTTCTCATTGACCTGCATGCGACCTGTTTTCACTACGAGCGATGCGATAAAATATCGCGCGAGTAGAAGCTAAAATTCCAATGAAAAGACATCTCATACAGTTCTCATTGACGTCCATGCGACCTGTTTACACTACGAGTGATGTGATACAATATCGCGCGAGTAGAATCTAAAATCGCAAATAATGGAGATGTCGCTTTGCATGGCTCAACGTTCGACCTATTATAACACCGCGTTACAAGCTTTTTTGGTAAGAGTTCTGGACGAGCTTTTATGATAAATTCTTTATAAAATAGATTAAAAATAATATGTTAAGTTGAAGAGATTAAGAAATTGTCTTTCCTTTCAAATTTACCCCTGATTTTTCATGCAAAATTATAAAAAAATAATTCTACGTTAGAATGTTTGTTATTTTATTTGTTTTTACCTATTTAATTTAGAGAAATAATAACCATTTCTTTTTCACCTTTCCTCCAGTTTTTATTTTCTTAAAAAAAGGTTGTCTTTCTCTCACCCTTATCTTCTTTTGTCTTATGTGGAGTTATTAACATTACGTTCAATGTTTAGCTGTTTTCGAGGTCAGTGGCTTCGCTTGGAATGTGGATATGAATGCTCGTATTCGCGCCAAGCAAGATTAGGCGGACCCAATGCGATATTATTATCAAAATTTAATATGAGCCTCATTGAGATGTGTGCCAGTATTGACCTTAACCGTTGATCAGGTTAGAGTCAAAACGAGTTGATTTTTTGTTCATAAAAAAAATCACTTTTTCTTATAATTTTGTCTTGACGAAATATTATAACATCAAGGGTCAAAAACTAGGTTATCATGAGAAAGAGAAAATCAGGAAAACCCGTCCGTACTTTCCCTAACAGTTCGAAGTTTTTTCCCGGTGGATCGCCTAGGGATTTTACCTTCAGGAATGCCCCACTTACCTGGTCACATATTGGATTGTTTATTTCTGTCTTTTTGCTCCGTTTTAAATTTAGTTAGAAAATTAAATGTTTTGTAGACCACATTATTATAATCCGACGCACAGTTTTGAAAAAATAATTGAGAAGATTTACGAAAGATCTGTGCAAGAATGTTAAAGAGTTTTATATTTACAAGTTGCAAATTCGCCCTTATGTGTAAGGTATGGAATTAAGTATGCAAATGTTATTTTTAAGTTAACAGACTGAATATACATTAAATATGGCAATAACCATTTTGGTAACGGTAATATCAGCATAAATTATTAAGAAAACATTGATAAACCTATCAAAAGATTTTAAATTTTACATATTTGTTCGGTTTAAGAAGTTTTATGATAAAATCAAATTTTTCTTCAGAAAGGTAATAACCAAATACTGGACCGTGTTGAGTGATAAAAAAATTATGAGTAAGTGTCTCAACAACTGAAAGAAAATGATAAGAGATTTTTTTGTCCCTTCTTAAGTTTATTGGTAAGAATTTCTTCTAAAATTAATTTCCACCTCAGAACAAGTATTATTGACATACGATAAAAATCAATTATATATTTTGAGGAAGAAGGAACAAATTGCCATGTAATCAGCTTACATCGCTTTCTGCACCGCCTAGTTTTAAAAGTGGACCGGTGATAAATATTCACGAACGTATCGGAATTTCAAGTAAGGTGAATACTTCGCAGGAGAAACAATTTCTAGCTTTAGTCGAGCAGGAAATTGCCAGGAGATTCTCTGGCAGAATAGAACTGTTGACTAACCTGAGATAAATAATATGTTGACCAACTAAAAGACGTGAGAGGCCGGACAACAACGGTTTGCCACATTTATCTTTCACAGTGAAATGTTTATTGGGAATTTTTATTATAAATTGATACAACCCGCGTTTGGAGAACCAGTTGAAGGAAACATCCATTGGCGACATACCCAAGGGTCAAGCACCCTCGGTGTACCAAGTTGTCCACAGGCTTCCGACCATCAATTTTACTTTAAGACTACTTCATGATTTACAGATATAAATTTACAAATACTTGTTAAAACCGGCCTCTTATTACCGGATAACGACATTCAACTGGCGCCCGGCGCCAATTTTCGCATTTGACGCCAACCGGTTTTTGGAAGCTTGTTTAAACAAGACAACATCGGATAAGACAAACATCTCAGCTTTTCAATAATTTTAATCAATAAGATAAATATGGAGGATAATCATGAGGAATGAGGAATCACATGAATATGAGGATCAGAAGAAAATTTATTAGTAAATATTTCGGATTGTGATAACAAGAACATTTACTCGGTCAGCCAGGCGTCACTAGAGACAGCTACTTCACACTAAGTCCAAAGCTGTTTGGGATTGCATCATGGCTCTGGCACACACTAGGAAAAACGTTTTTATTTGTATTTATTTATTATTTTTTATTACCTTCTGTACAAATATATTCATAGTGTAATGAGATACAATATTTATCTGTATAGTTATTTCAGATACATATACAGTCCCATACTGAGGGGAATAAGCAACCGTTGTTGCTCCCCCAGCTTTCTGAATAGTAATTTACGCACCATTCATAAGAAGGGGCTATCACAACCTTAATCGCTTTATTGGTTATAGGGATGGGTAATGTTTAACATGGATCAGGCTAATGTGTTAGGATGTGAGCGTGGTTTTTCATGGAATTTGAAAAATTTGGTGAGGATTAGTTTATTTACAAAGGGTATTTTGAGGTCGTTGTGGGGAGTGATGTTGGAGACTTGGGAACGTTGACTATGATTCTGAGGACTTTGGATTGGAAGTACTGAATTCGTTGAATATTGGTAGTTGCAGTTAGGATGTCGGAGGTGTAGCAGAGGTAGAGGAGTGGTCGGGGAACACTGCTAATGGTAATGCTCTTACGGGACAGTAGTCGGAGTAGTCAGACCCTTGGCGAACTCGAAAGAATTGCCCTGTATTGAAGGGGCCAAGGATTGGCGGTGGAGGTGTTTGAAAGAAGTGCTTTAGTTTGTGTAGAAAACCCTCATGCCACAAGAGGCCAAACTCTTGCGGCACGTCCAGGTAGGTACAGTATGCTAGGAGATAAATACGTTGAATACAACGCGAAGCACTTGTAGGGTTTTAAAATCTTGGGATGGAGAACCAAATTGGTGGTCTGGGAAAAGGTTGAAAGAATTAAGTATAGGGATCAATCGTTTTAAGAGGATTTTCACAAAACGTTTTGAGATCAGGCTAATTGTACAGTAGGAAGATGCATCACGGGCCCCTGACTTAGGAAAAAGGATGGTGGTTGAGTATTTCCAAAGCCAAGGGAAGTGTAGTGTGGAGTATACTGTACTGGGAAAACGATACAATTTTGATTACTAGGGCATTAGCCATGCTAAATTGTCAAAGTACGATCGCCTAAACTACCATCAGAACTTATAAACTTAAGAGTGTAAGAACTAGAATTATGTTAGGGCTGTTGACTACTGACTTGACACTGCAGACTCCAGAGGCATATATACAGTTATCTAGCAGCAGAACCAAACTTGTTCCGATATCACTAGGAAAAAGTTGAAACTGAGGAACATGTCCTATGCTGGCGCGAAGCTTTAGTCAGGCTGAGATGACTATTTCTGGGAAAGGAAGTATACAGAGTGGAATGATTGCAAAATTTCTCCTCGGCTGGACGATAAGTCAGATATTATTTTGCTAATTTTTTAAGACAGGTTGATTTATGAGCCAATTTAACGTGAGATAACTTGTGATTGAAAGATTCGCAAATTTAAAATGTTTTCATTTTAATTTTGATCAATTATTTTATAATTAATAATTATTTGAACAAGTTTTATTGCCTAATTTATATAATTGATAAATTAAATGGTAGAATGTTTTTAAACTCAAAACTAAAAAAGGATTGGAGAAAGCTACCTAGACAGATTTTTTCGACGCGTAAGCATTTAAACTGGTCTTACAAATAACTTCAACTTCTTCAACTACTTGTTCGTCAATAATGTTAATTGGGTGGATTATAATTGTGAGAGTTTTGTTTCAGTTCTCCTGTTGGTCGTCTATTACTACAAATACTTTTTTCTTTTGAAACAATTTCAAGCACAGTTAAACAACAAAATATTCACTAATTGTTCCCTGGAAGAAACTTTTGATCAAGTGTTTTGTAAACATTTATCATTTACATGTAACACAAACATCAATTTGCATAACTAAAGAAATATTTTATTTTCTAATTGATAATCATTCAGATTTCCAAGAGGTACAATGTTAAAAAGCCAGTTAGTACAGTTAGTTTAGGCAACATATCTTGGAATGTTGAAATCAGCAAGCGATTGCTGCCATTGCTGCACCCTAAACTCATAATTATTTATTTTTGCCTCAGGTCCACACCTCGGGAAACCGTAAATGTTATCTTGTCGGTTACTTCAGCTCTTTAAAACCATTCCAATGCCTTAAAAGCGCCGGATTATTGTGGAATGGTTAAATTGTCATTTGCATGCTAGTCTTTGCACGCTGCTTCTTAAAACATCGTTGCGATTTCATGGTGGACTTGATACTACTTTATTTTTCGCAGACAAATAACCACTTACGACTTCAAAATTTTTTGTGGCTTAAACGATTGATATAAAAAACGTAATAAATTCCTAAATCCGCCCAATGTTTGAAACTTCGTCCTTCCATTTTTATTGTTTGGAAAAGAAAAAAACAGATAGATATAGATGTAATATAACAAGTAATTGTAAACAAACGATAGCAAACAAATGGAACTTGGATAATAGAAAAAGATTTATAGTGAGAGAAAGAGTGTGTGTGCGTGCGTGTGTGCGCGCGTGTGAGGGAGTGATAAAGAGAGAGAGAGAGAGAGAGAGAGAGAGAGAGAGAGAGAGAGAGTGAGAGAGAGAGAGTGAGAGAGTGAGAGAGTGAGAGAAAGAGAGAGTGAGACAATGATTGCTATTTTATTTAGTGTCGCGTAATTTGATCAAATACAGTACAGACGCAATTCATACAGTAAATACAGAGAGAAGGGGTATAAGAGTAAATAAGAAAAAGAGAGTATGAGCGATAGGAAAATAAATAGAGAAAAAATGATCGAGAGAAAAATAGATGGGGAGAGAGAATGAAAAAAAGAGAAAGAGAGAGAGAGAGAAAGAGAGAGAGAGAGAGAGAGAGAGAGAGAGAGAGAATGAATGAAAATGGGAGGATAGAGTGTGAATGTGTGAGAGAGAAAATAAATCAGAAGGGAGAAAGAATGAGAGAAAGAGCGAGAGAAAGAAAAGAGGAACAGAGAGACAAATAGATATATAGAAAGAGTTGGAGTGTAGAGAAAAAAGAAAGAGAGTGCGTGAGAGAGAGAGAGAGAGAGAGAGAGAGAGAGAGAGAGCGAGAGAGAGAGAAAAGAGAAATAAGGAAAGAAAAAGGAATATTACAATTACTTAGGCAAAATTACTTTCAACTTTGTGCATCTGAACATGATTGTTGAATATGAGAAAGTTGTTTTACGGCAGTACAACATTATTATTGTAAAAATATTTTGAAGCATTCCATAAGAATCAATAATCTCGTCCTTCTTGTAGTTCCTTCGTAGTCAAATTTTGAACCCGAATGCAAAAACGTTTGCATTATTCAGTCGATATGAAAGTAACCGCACAAGTAACCTTATTTCGGAACGGCCCACACTTAAACAAAAATAAAACTCTATCTGCGCCTCCATCTAAAGCCAGAAAGTCTTTACAGAAATGATGAAGGTGGGTTGAGTATGTACTTTTTCCATCGCTAACGCGACATTCCAATTAGAGGCTGGTTTTTAGCTGAATATTGAACGTGCGAAATACGTAAATTACAACACTGAATTATCTTAATAAATTAAAAAATAATTTTAAATTAGTGATTAATTTGCATGTCAAATATTATTTGGTTCATGTTTAAAATAGGAGGTAGATCAAAATCTATTATATTATTTAGGCATTTATCCCCATGTTTAATTTTAAATTTTTTCTTTCAAATTTCTCAAAACAATCTCGTTTCCTCTCTTTGTCGAAACAGTGTAACACTATTGTATTGAAATTGAAATTGTATTTTATTACATTTGGATGGTCTTTAAATTCAGAAAATCAAGGCACGCTTTATGGAAACAGCAACATTCGACCGGGGAGAGTCTTGGACATGGTGCCGGGTACGTGACTTGACGCCCATTTCGTATCCACTTGGCACCACCCTGCGTAAAAGTTAAAAAAGCGGTGCGTTTGCTCTGTGCAGCTGAATACAAAATAAGATCTGGTTCGTTTTCTAATCCAGTTTATGAAGAGCGAGTGCCAGAAGGGCGGATAAACGCCGACTGCTCTTGGATCCGTTCGGAAAATGGGACGAAAAGATAACAGGGAGAATTTAAGAGATTATTTAGAAATGTTGTCTTTTCAGATCGATACGGGGCAGCGAAAATCTTTCCAAGTCCAGTCCAGCTGTATGGAAATGGTCTCGTGGCTTAGTGAGGCTCCTGGCAAGTACTTAGAGAAGAGCCTGTTGTTCGGTGGTGCCCTTAAGGGCGTCCTTTACCGAAAGCAGGTAACTCTAGGGTGTGGTTAGAAATTCCTCTTTAAACGAAACCGCGGCCGGCATGGAACCGGTAGTTTCGACGATGGCGAGAGAGATAGAGTTGTCGACTCTTTCTAGGGAGCGCTTTGGGAGACCGGTATCATTTCAGCCTTTCAGGCACCCCTTTCCGCGCGGCAGTAGGTTAAGTGCACAATTTTGACCCACCTCTTCGGAAGAGGCAAGCGGGATAAGTCGGCATGTCTGTATGATTAGTCTATGATGTGGCTTCTACACCGTACCTCATGGTGTTCACTCTATCTACCGTGAGCTGAGGAGAGTTCCTCGTAACTAGAGGATCTTAACGTGCGATAAGGCCTAAGTGCCAGGTGCGCACGTTAAAGAACTTTGTTGTCTTGACATTGCGACTCCCACTGGGAAACATATGTCTTTGCAGTCGAATAATGGTCGAGATTCAGGCCGGTTCAAATTTTCTTCAGGAGTCATCTCTCACCGGCTTTAATGAGACAAATCAAGTCTCCTACTTAGGAAATACTACTTGCATAACCGCAAACGACTTAAGAGGCGATGAATATGTATACAAACCGGCGAGTGTCGTTCTGCCCTGCTATTCTCACCATCTTACAATATCTTGCAAAGTTTTTCCTCCTTCTAAGAATCATTCTAAACGCCATTCCACTTTCTCTAAATTGGACATAACAATTCAATCATTCTATCCGATATGACGAATAATTTCTCTTTATTATCGGTTTTGGAAATCAGATAAAAGGGAATAACGGGTATGAAGAACGACTTCTGGTCGTGATGCCGTTTAAACTGAAATCATTTCCTGGACGGCCATGGTGCTTGTAACTAGACGTTAACTCTCCTATTAAATACACGCTCATTTAATAATTAAAATTTTATAAACCCTTATTTTTATTGTTTAATTGAATAAAAACCATTAGAAACCTTTTAAAAACAAGACAACTATTAATCAGAGTTCAGTGTTAAAGGATCAAATTCGATAAAATTACCTTGCCGAGTCGGCCTCCAACCGGAGATGACAACGCTATTTCCGCCTGGTTTGGCCATTAAAAAATGAAATATTTTTTGTTTTAAGGCTAGTCGGTATAGAGTATTCTATTGATTACTTCGATTCCTTATTCTTCTAACTAGGAACTAGAACTAAGCACCTTTAATCTTAAACAAATGGACTTCACGTTTCGACTTGCTGACATGTTGGATGAATGGAAACTGCTTGAACGTCTTCAATTTACAAATGATCAAATCAGCAATAACTAAATAGTAAATCACGATGATACTTATATATATAATTATATATCGGTGCTCAGAGAGCGATAGACTCAGAGGAGATGGATTTACAAGCATTTTCACCATTGTTTTCAGCGGAAAAATTGCTTTCAAATGATGTGTCCGGTTGGTTCATATTTGATATTTTTAAGTTGAACTGGGCCTGAGGTACCCTGTATAATTTTTGTTTACAAAAAAAGGTAAAAATTTGAACACGTATTTTTTTTTTTTGGTTCAAGAAAAAATCAGCCGAGCTTATTAAAAGGATACACTTTATTATATGTATACTTGTGCCCTATACAGATTTAATTATATAACAAATCTGATCATTGTACGGTGTTCTTATCACACGTTGACAGCACTAGCACCAATGCCAGACTTGCACCCGGAGAGATATGAGAATCCAACCGATGCTGGCACTCAGTGTGAGGAGGTCTCGAGGCCATTGTCGATTAAGGCGACATGGCGGATTCTTGGAATGTTGAGGTCGTTGTGGATAGTGAAGTTAGTGACGTAGTAAGGAGTTGTGACAATTTGAGGACTTTTGATTGGAAGGATTGGCAGAACCCCACAGTTATATCTTATGCCAAAGTGGTCGCAGTAAAGTCTTGTATAATGTTAGTTGAGTTTGACGATGATAATAATTAATCGTTTTATGTACGGTTTTTGGTTAAAATGAAAAAGTTAGTGTCACGAGCGGAATTCGAACCCACGAATCCCGCTCGTGACACAAACTTTTTCCTTTCAACCAAAAACCTTACATAAAAAGATTAATATATTGAAAGAAGTAATTTGGTCAATAGACCACTAAATATAATGGATGATAAAAATTATGAATTGTTTTTCTATAAATTAAAAATTAAACTCGTTCTTCTATTGTCTCCTTTTGGAGACGTAGGGATTAATTCCATTTTGCACTTAAACTTACATACATTGTTTAATGCTGTGCTCTATACTGGTTCCCTTGAAGAGTTTCGTTTCTTTAATGAAACAGCAATATTTCTTAGGGGCATGGTAACGCTCTTTTCTTTACACTAGAATGTTATTCATAGGAACCATAGCCTTTATATTTACTGACTGCACTTGAAAACTTTTGGTAGAATAACATAGCACTTGGATTTTTTTTGAGCAAAGATTGGTCCTCTTATGAAAATATATAAATTTTAATTATTTCAATTAAGGTCGTGGGTTCGAATCCGTCTCAAGACACTAACTTTTCACCTCAACCGAGACCTTACATAAAAAGAATAATTAATTAAAATAAATAATTTGGTAAACATAAATGGAACAATAAATTTTAATGTTACATTCTGTTAACATACGTCTTACTTTTGTGTGTGGGTTAGTGTTATTTGAGTGCTAATTGACTTGTTAACGGAATTTACATGGAACAGAAAATTGTGAAAGCAAAGCGAGTGTCTTTCCGTCCTAGATATACTTCTAGACAATTGTTTTACATGTTTCAAAAAATATAATTTTATATCATATTTTGGTACGGCATTCTATATGTACGATATGTAAACGTGTTTATGTTTTGCTGTTGTTTGCGTTCAATATTAATAATTTGTTTTTGTTTTTCAGGTAAGTAAATATATTTTGCACCAGTATCGATATATTACACCACTAGTAAGTAAACTTATAATATAAAGCACAAAGTAGGTCGATTTGGTCTTATTCTATTATAAAGAAGAGTGGATATTGGGATTTGGATGGATATACGCAATTCCTTGAGTGCTTAGAATCGTGATAATTCTCTTTAAATCCTAATGGATCATTGCCAATTTAAGTCCTTTACAGTTTAATTAACTTTCAATTACCAGTTGTAGCAGATTAAAATGTATATTTAATTAGAATAATTCATTTTAGTGCCTTGAAATCAATTTTTCCTAGAATTATGAGTGTGATTAAACATTAATTTTCCACATAGCATGCTGTCGAATAAATTATAAAGTTTTGATCGAAGAAATTGTATATTTCTTTGGAAAGATTAAATCAAAGGGGGATGCGATGATTCGAAGAAATAACAGTCGGACTGGAACAAATTGCCTGGATGGACTATAAATTTTTACTCTGTTTTAAAATTATGGAACTCACGATATTTGTAATAATTTATTTGGTTTTTATTTTTTTCGGCGACAGATGGTTTAACAGTTGCCAGAGAACCGGATTTTAATGGTGGATTTGACGGTCCATTCCGACTCGTTTTGCGTGGCTAATTCAAACATTGTTTTTTTTATGGTTTTGATCTCATACAATTCAGACATGGTCGTCTCAAGGGTTGTGCGTCATTCTGAACTAACTTTTGTTTGTTTGCTAGGTTTCTTTGTTTTTTTAAAAACTTCTTGTTTTATATTCGGCATAATTTTATTTGCCCAAGTGGCCTAGAACCAACAAGAGACTCAAAATGTGTTCCTACAGGTTGACAAACGGTCATTGAGTCTATATTTTTTCCACTTTTTCAGCGATTATCATCCTGGGACACTTAAACTTCTGAATCTATTGGGTTGTCCGGAAAATAATGCAGGATTTTAAGTTTTCNTAAAACAAATTACAAACAAACAAACCGAAAGTGGAAAACGCTAGGTGAAAATAGGTACGCATGTATAAATTGTATTTGTAATTTGTCTGTTTTTTTATTTAGTAGTTCACAAAAATATTATGGTTAGTTTACAGATTAAATTTTTATCAGCCTCATCAGAATTCTGTTTTAAGTTATTTCGTTCAAGGATTGTATTTGGTTGATGCAGTGTTTGTAATGAGATCGTGTAGTAATATTTGAACATTTGTCTCCCCTCTGGTAGAAAACACATTTTACAGGTTTTACAGGAAATAGCATTGAATTTTTTTATTAACGAAACTCAACTACTATACAAAGCTCACATGAAAACCATACACAAATGCGATTTAGCGATTTCAAACAAGATTGCCTTGGCTCTGTGCAAATATGTCAGGTGCAATGGGCGACGGTTTTCATCCATTGTTGACCATCTGACAAGAAAAACATTTGCATATCTCAATGTGATGTGCATGTCCACGGTGTGTCTTTAATTCTCGGTTACATTTTCCTCGTGGGGGATTTAATGGAATAGCCTTATCTAAACGCATCGAGGAATTCAAAACGGCATCGCCGTGGTAAATCAAGTCCTCCTGCAGTCGTTATCGTTGGTAATTGCTTACCTTTGCTCATTCCATACTAGGCTTCTCAATGTTACGCTATCCCGTAAGTTGTTTTTGTTCACCGAAGTGGTTTAAAACCTTAAAACAACCTTTAATGTTATTAACGATGGTGACAGAAACAAAACGGTCAGGATTTTCATCTATGTTAAATAATGACCCGTCCAAAGCTTCGTTCTCATGATAAGAAAGTATAGAGAAGGGGTTAGCATGAATCAAAAGCTTGATGTGGAACTTATAAGTCGAATAATTTAGCTAAAGTTGTTGTGTATAGTGAGGTTAGGGAATAGTTAAAAGGTATGGTAATTTGTCTCAGGACTTTATTGGAAAGATAGGGTTCGCTGGACATTTGATGGCTCGGTGCAACCACTGTTGTCCAGAGTGGTCGCAGTAATGTATTATGGATTTGGAAGAAAATTCCTCTGATGTCGATATAGTCCTAAGCATCTAACTCTGGAGTAAATAAATAGTTTTCCACATTCAATGTAGTCCTCCAATTTTTTTTCTCAGTCTTTGATAAAACTCCCCTTGAGTGACTACGAATTGTATCGGTCTGATATCTGAATACGCTTTGCTCCATCTCACTCAGAAACAGCGGCCTGTTAAATATGATTCTAAGATAAGGTGATAAAGGGATGGTTGGAGGATTTTAAATTAATAAAGGATTGTTGCTTGACTCTGTCATGTCTGGGACACATCTAGAACCCGTCTAAGGAATAATGTCGGTACCCTAGAGTGGAGTAAATGGCTTCATGATAAACTTAAATTGAATGCTTTTTCAGTATCTGTTTATGCGTTTTATACAGCATAAACGAAGAATAGAGTCATTATCCATATAAAAGAATTTTTGTACGATTTTGAAAAGAATTAGTTAGAGTATGTTTTTTTAATACAAATTTTTATCAAGTCAGATATGATCATATTTATTTTAGACAGACCATATTTCTACCTACTTGCATATAATTAATTACAAATATTAGAAAAATACTTTATGTTTTATCTCTACTTCTCACCAAATTCAATTTCCCTTTGGGCCTTTGACAATTCAGCTGTTTCTTTGTAAAACTTTGAAAAATATCATTATATTTTATCTCTTTGTTTTTCTGGCTAGGTTGCAAAGAAGATATTGCAATTCTTGCAATGCTGATACTTGATTAGGAAATCGATTTTGCAAAAGCCATTTTGCAGTGCAATCGTTCTGCCTTTTGCGTACACCATGTTCTCTTTCAACAACCTTTTATACTGGTTTGTTTAAGTTTCCTTTTAGTTAGTCCTCGACACCGGTCTTCCTTTTTGCAGTTGGAATCTTTATTTGAATGTTTGCTGTCTTGCATCAAAACATTTTTATACTATGAGTTAAAAATAGTTTTTTTTTTGGCATGTCTTATTTTTTGTTTGAATAATCAGCAATGCATCATAGAACTTATTTTTTTGGAAGTTCTTATCTTTAATCTTTCTTAATAATTGCATACCAAAGAAAAAACATGCATAGATTTCTTAAACTAATAATAAATTCAATTGAAAAAATAAAGATTAGCAAGTCTTCAAGCTTGTTTTGCTTTTCAAACTAGAAATTTCACCCATCATCTCAAAGAACGCGTCTTATTAAATGTTTCCTTCGTCTAAAAATTTCCTCGCCTCATTTCAAACAAGAGAAAGTAGAGGAAGTCGTTTTCCGTGTATGACATACATGTCTGTAAATCTTGTGCTTGTAAAACGATAAATTGACACATTAGTTTTGATATTTTGAAACACCTAGTACTGTCCACTTATCAAAATTACGTTTTTATGAAAAGACGATTTTATTATTATAATGGTAAATAACAGTCAAAATATTTCTTATTGATGAAAACACGACTAAAGATGACGATATTTTGTTGTTAATGTTCACTGTTTAACCGTGACCCCGAACCTTAAGAAACCTAAGGAACTTATGATGATGATAATGATGATAAGGGAATACTATGAAGCGGGGTGTTTGAACTACCCTAGTACTGCAACCTTTTGGTACTATTCCTAGTTCATTAGTTCAGTTCAATTGATTAGACCCTACTTTTCAGAAATATAAGGTTGACGGTCATGGCTTCAAATAATTTTAAGGGGAGGACATACTCTCGGTTATGTTTCCATGAGCAGTTGTTTCAAATATGGTAGGGTTGGCTGTTTCAATCACTTCATTGTATAACCTACCTAATGGAGTCATCATTGATACCCATGACGTGTTGATGTTTTATCATGCCAGTGACCAGTAGCACCATCACTCGGTTGAGTTTTAACCTAATTCTTTGTCTTTTTGATGATACTGTGTTTGGCACCTGTGAAGTTCATTTTTTGTGGACCCATTCTGAAATGAACACTATGCTTGATATTTTATAGGTGTTGGTCCTATATACGGTTTTGCAGATCCTCCTTAGGCCAGGTTGCCTGTTTTTGGTTCTTTTTCATTTCCTTTCTTTTTGCCCTGACACCCAAGATATTGACAGGTTGGTATGTTATTAGGTTTTGGAGGCTTGGGATGCATACACTATATTAGGTGTGACCTGTTTACGAGCAATTGATATTAGGACTGCTTGGATCTCTGATCTTTTTTCCGCCGTTTTTTTTTTTTAATATCAAATGTGTACATACGTTACATTTTTTTTTTACTAATAATGGCTTAGAGATATCGGAAATGTTATTAATCGTATTTAGTTCACTTGAAACCTTCCTTGTTTCTTATGGCTTACTGCTTAGCCCTCTTCTTGATTATGTTGTTAATTATGAGGGAAAATCCAGTCGATATTTTCAATGCTCACTATCGAGGTTCCATAATTGATGACATCTCGACCTCGATTTTTTTAAGAGTTGATATTTCCTTTATACTATTGCCCCATTATGAAAATAATTGTCAGATTATGCTTTTTATGAAAATTAATACGGGCAATTTAAATGTAAGGATAGTTGGATTGGGTTTTTTTAATATATCACCATTCACTGAGGCTGTATTAATAACATAAAATCCGATGCAGTCTGGGTTTTTTTGTTGAGATTTTGAGATATTTTTCTGCAAGGCGAACCTGAAGATTAAGATTGCCTGAGCATTTCATATTCCTATAAGCATCCTTGATTTTTAGTAGTACCCTTGTGTTCAAAGGTAGAACGTTTTGACTGCATGGCCTGGAACCCAGGTATAGATACCCTATTTGAATCTGATCTAAACCCGTTGGAGTTTAATTAGAGGAGATTAGCCACAGCTGGGTGTCATTAGTATGGCTGCGTTTAGTCTATTGAACAATGGGGATCGACCGATAAAAACAACAATCACGAATAAAATACAAACAAAAAAAACCTTTTGCTACGTTGAGCGGACAAAAGACGACGGAACGCGACGCCCTCGCGGACGCTCCGACAGATTTATTCCTTTACTTCAGATTAGTCTTAACTGGTAATGAAATCCTGGGAAAGTTCAAGGTTTCCGCTCCGACCGTTGCCCTTTCCTCCGCCCTTGGGAAAGGCTGCGTTTATCCGGATTTCGCCTTTTACCACCGATCTGATAGGCGGGCTATCACTAATCTGCGTTTCCTCACAAACTGCGGAGATGCTTTGTTATTGGTTTTTTATAAACCGGTCAACCACGGATCCTGAAGAAAACAACCATGCTTCCCGTCAAATTATTTCCAAATACTTTTCTGTCTTTCAGGATAAGGTTGGTTCATTAAACGAGAACAAGAATCGTAGGTGATATGGGGATCAAGGATGTAATCTTTTTAACAAAGAATTACTATTACAATCTTGCCAAGCATTAGATCTTTTATTTGATCTTCTTCAGGACTCTACAAGAATTATATTCACACGAATTAATTTAAAATTGGGCGGATGAATATATATAATTTATAATTGTAAATAACTATTAGTCCATACATTTTTAGCGGTCATAATTGACCACGATAATTATTTCAAATAATTATTCTTTTTCGCAAAAATTTTGTATGATTGCACAAATGGTTAGAGCAGCGGCGTATTGAGCATGGTCGTGGGATCGAATCTAGCTCGTGACACTAGCTTTTTCATCTCAACCAAGACCTTAATTATAAAAAGAATAATTAATTGAAATAAATAACTATGTTGGCTTCATTATGTCAGTGTCATCATGTTGGTATCTTGCCTCCTCAAAAATGGTGGTCATAATAATTAAAAACTGTTACATTTAAAATGATAATATTAATTATTTTAAATATTTTAGAATAGATCAGGGTGGTCAGCTCGTCGTGTTAATTTTTTTGTGACAGTGCAACTAAAGAGGAGTACCGTTAACCTCATGGTTTTATTAATAGTTTTATTAGTTCACTTTTGTTCTAAAAATTGCCAGTCTATTTTCAAAATAACTGCACAAATATTACGAAATTTTGGAAATGGTAATTTTGGATGAACATACTTAAATCGTATCTACCTTACATTACATTTTTAAAACTGTCAAACCAGCAAAAAACATCAACATTTTATGAGCTTTCTAACGGTCTATTCGAAACGTTGATTATTTTGATAAGATTCGACTTTCAGTCGGAAGTTGGGTAAACGAGGTTCGAGACTTATTTTTTTCGTATAATAAAACATACAATTTTTCGGAATTTAGATGAAACTGATCATTAATGTTTCTTCGCATACAGTTTAAATGTTTGTTTTTTCGTAAACCGGTGAACCACGGATCCTGAGGAAAACAACCGTTATCCTGCAATTAATTTTAGAATGTACTAACTGCCTTCCTGGATAAGGAATTTCATGAATTCTTAAACATTGACATTAATGAATTTATGATGGATTATGATGGTGATTTATGATATGTATCTAAGAAAAATATGCTAATCGAGTCAAAAGCGTTTTTACTTGAATATATTTTTTAAAAATACAATGTCATCAATGTATAAATTGCCAAGTATATTTTCGGGAATATAGTCAATGAAGGGACTATCATTCCAAAACATTAATATTTTTCAATCTTTTCAATACCTCATGGTTAAGATAAAAGTGTTATCTTGTAATTTTCTTTTATTTTGCCAATCGAGGCTAATTTTGAACATTTTTTCTTGATGTTGTCTAATTTCATTCATTTATAAACTGTCGAGGAAAACTTTGGGAATTTGGGGAATGCTTGATATCTAGATATCACCAAACTTCGTTTCTTCACATACAACTTAAATGCTTGGTTTTTTAAACTAATGAACCTCAGATCTTGAGGAAAAAACGATGATTTCATTCATTAATTTCCAGAATGTTTCTTCCATTGTCATTAATCAGTTTATGGATTATGATGGAGATTTATGATATAGATCTAAGAGAACTCGAAAGCGTTTCTACTGGAACATGTTTTTGTAATCATTTCATCGATCAAAGGCAACATTGGGAATTTAGTTAATAAAGCAATCATTATTATTCTACAATAGTAAAAAATTAAATCTTTCATCACCTCTTCATGATTGACTATTATTATGTAAATTTATTTCAATACTATTCTCTTGCAGATAATAGCTTTTGTATTTTTTCCCATGGTTGCTTCTGTCTTCATCTGCTCACGTCGTTTTCCTCCCAGCAGACAAACAACCGCGTCGATGTTCTCCGTGGTCACGAATGTTAATTTTGATCTTTTTCGTCTTATTTTTACCCGCGGGATTCTTCTCTATCATTAATCCCGTCCTTGGTTATCGGCCGATTGCGTGTGTTCCAAACAGCGTCAAAAGTCGAAAAAAAAACATTTTATGGTCTATTCTCGGGGTGATTTACGCCCCTCGTGCCACGGTTTTGATTTGTGGCGGCCTTAACAATCGCCACCGTTCAAAACAGGTTGTGGATGCAATGGGAAAAGGCTAGGCCGGAAGTTGACAGGCCTTGATACAGTTAACCCATCGCCGGAAGTGCACGACACTGTTTGTCGGCTTACTCGTAAAGACCCATTTCAATATATTTTATTCCTAACATAATGCAATTTGTATAAAATTCGGTACAAATAATAAATTATGAAAAACAATTTCTTTTCTACATAAAAATTTGTCTAGACTTCAGCACAAAAGTATTGAACATTCTAAGTTGTTCCTCATATCATTCTTTAATATTAAATAATTAAAAATTAAAATGAAGGCACTAGTGGGCTAGGTTCTACATGTAACTAAAATATGATAACGTTGGTAAATGGATACTAGGAACTGGGGTTTTTGTTCCCCATGTACTACAGCCCCCTACTAAGGCCTACTATGTCATTGACTGTCCTTGCTTTTTCATTTCCTTTGGTTTTTTTAAATATACCAGGTTAAGTCTCCATTGAGCAGTTGCTTCGCATTCGAAAATAATATGGATAGCAGTTTCTTCCTTCTCAATGCAAAATCTACAAATGGGATCATTGAATATGCATATATTGTGTAGACTGATTCGTAGATGTCAGTGTCCGGTAAATAGTTCTTTCACTCTGAGTTTAGTCTAGCTTTACACTGGCAAAAAAATTCTCGTACGAACAGATAGCCAAACAGCCATTAAAGCACTAGCATTTAAAAGAATTACATCAAAATTAGTCAGTAAATGCATCCAACCTGGGGAAAGACAACAACCTGATGGTATCTTGGGTGCCAGGACACAGAGGAATTTTGGGCAAGGAGAAAGCAGACAGACCGAGGAGCATCCGCACGATCATACATAGGCCCCGAACTTATTCTTGGGATAAGAAAAACAAATATAGAATCCACCATCGCAGAATGGATCCAAACAATACAAAAGGAAAGCGGATAAACTCTAGCGGTGCTAGACATAGTAAACTTATGATGAACCCTCACCAAGACTGGCAAAATCACTGCTGCAACTGGAGGGGGCTAAACTCAGAGCCTTGAATATGCCTATGTTGTGTAGATGTTTTCGTAGATGGCAGTGACCGGTAAATAATTCTTTCACTATTAGACCTTAAATAGGACTACTAACCGGTCACTGGCATCTGAGAAAACATCTACACAACATGGCCCTATACAACTATGATCCCATCTGCAGATTATGTAATGAGGAGGAGGAAACAGCCACCCATATCATCTTCCAGTGCGAAGTAACACCTCAATGGAGTTTCAACCAAACATACGAAAAAATACTTAGGGAATGAAATTGTAGCAGCCACAGTCAATGACCTGATACTTCTAAGCAGAAGGATAGAGTCTATTGCACTGAACTAAGGAACTAGGGGGGTACAGTAACCCAGAAGGCTGCAGTGCCTGGGGTGTACAAACCCCGCTTCCTCGTATCCTTGCTACGCTTCCTAGTAGTACCATACCATACCTGAGTTTAGTCCTCTCGAACAGTAGCAGTGAGTTTGCCTGTCTTGGTGAGAGTTATTTTAGCAAAGCCTATTGTCTCTAGCTCCTCTCGAGTTTATTCACTTTTGCCTCTTTTGGATCCATTCTGTGAAATAGGAGTTTGTGTATGATTTTGTTATTCAAGAATAGGTTCAGAACCTACGTATCGCCCACCCACAAGAAAAGGGACAGGGCGAGACAGGACTATGTGAATAGAAGGGAACGTACTGTCACCATTCATGAAAAGTGGCATATCTTAGTTCTGTGTCGAGCTTTAAAGCATCGGGTATTTATCAGAAAAAGTGGCCTATTTCGAGTTACGTCAGTTTTTTTCTTGTTTAGTTGTTAGAACTTTATTCAGTTCCGGAGTCACATCTTTAGTTTTGTCACTGTGATTTATAACTTCCTGTTGTTATAATAACCGACAATTCTTTTTAACGTTAATTAATTTAATGATAATATACGTGTCGCAGGATCAATAATCGCAACTTCGAGCATTGATACATTGATGATTTAGAGTCTATTTGCATATTATATATACAATGAAAAACAATTGTTAAATCAATTACACAAATAAGTTTTCATAATGGGAAATGAATATAGGCGCTGATGATGACCTTAAGATAGGTCGAAACCTTGGCAGTAACAATTGAATTTGCTTGTTTTCTTCAAGATCATACCTTGATCTAAATTATTTTAGTTTCATTTCTTTTATTTTTAATAATGTTCTTATGAACAATATTATTTTTTCATAATTTTTTAACAATGTTGTATTTTAACTTTACATTATTTTATAGTTTTAACTATGTTTTAAATGTTTTAATTGCCTTATTTTTAATAATCAATAAAACCTCTATTTTAATAATTAATTTTCTATTTTAAATAACTAATTAGCCATGACTCAAGGTGGAAAGCATATTTGGGTCAAAAATAATCGTGGTAAAACTTACTCTATGGAACTCTATGGATATTTATGCTCATTAGTTAGGCTTGGATGTTGTAAAAAAAATGAATACCCTTTACAGTCAATCATTGATCACGATTATCGTTATAACAAACAAAGTTAATTACTGAGATCCAATATATGCAATAAAAATGTCGCAATTAAAAAAGGAGCAGTTTTTTAGGGGCTTTACAGCTGGATTTTTAGAGTTTTGTGTTCTCGTTTAAGTCTTGGTAAAAAGAAAGACAATATTGATGAATCATGACATTTTTTATTACCAAAAACCGTAATTGCATGTACTTAATACGTAAGCAAAAAAGTAATATGTGTTCTATATGGCCTTGCAGATCTTCCTCTGGCACTACGCCTGCTTTTCCGTTACTCAAAATTCCCTTATGACTTAATACCCAAGATATCATATTGTTGTTTTCCCAGGTTTTGGAAATTTCGTATGCATTCACTGACTGTTCTTCACGTGATTTTTTTACATGCTTATACATATAAGCTACTTGGCTATCCGATCTTATGAGGATTTTTTGCCAGTGTGGCTTCTTTTAAGATTTCTAAGATTTCCAAGCCACAAGTTGATGTATTTCACCATGAAAAACCTATGTGTACATCCCAAATGAGTTTAATCCATAATGAGTTATATTTTGGACGTGAACAAAACTAGAATATGATGTCAGTTGGCCTTAAAATGTAGACAGTCGATATTTCAATATGAAACTAGATTGGACTATAAAAGTCGTAAACTTTAATAAAACGAGTTGAAATTATTCCTCATTTAATTTATAAGCTTATAGTTTTTAATTTAATTTAATTTTAATTTATAATTTATTTTATAAATTCGGAATCCTCCTTGGGTATCGTGTATCTCGTTGACGAAAAATTGACCTTTGGAGTAATATTTCAAAACAGGTTTTTCCATAGTTTCTCCTCTGAAGGCCAGAGAGAAAATCTGAACATGATCTCAGTCAAAAACGTGCTGCATATAAAATATAAACAAACGATAAAGCAACAATTAAGATTTTTTCTAATGACCAAATCTTTTTTTTTCAGATTCACTGTATTGCACTGTAGGTTTCATTGATCTAAAAGTTTTGAATATGTTTTAAGCTGAGAGTCTAACAAGTTATTAATGCTTTTTAGTCGTAGTTGACAATTCAATTATTACAGTCGGCACATAACCGACACGTAATCGTATTGCATCTCCGTCTGTCACCATTACCTAACCCGAAGTCTAAAAACGTCTCTTGGGTCGATCCAAGCCAGGACAAACGGAGTGAAACCGACGATTCCATTTCTAATCAGCGTACTAGGGTCGGACGAGAAAATGGCGAATAATACATCAATCTGTGGATAGTTGTTTATTCTAGACGGAGGCCGAAGGTGGAAATGAAGTGGGGATCGTGAATGAAACTTCTTTAATTCAAGCCGGGGAGACATGAATGGCAACTTTCACCGGTCTTGGCGTAACCCCAAAAATCTGCGAAACGCTCGCGAGCAAGTCGACGGAGAGGAATGACGCGCGGTACCGGTGTGGCCTAAAAAGATATAACACTTGAAAGTAATTAGGGTAGATAATTCTACTTACAATATATAACTTAACGTTTTTATTCTGTGGTAATAGTTTCAGGCGTTTGCGCTGTTGTAACGTAATAATAAACCAAAATATTTGAGTTGAAGTAAACTTTCAAAAATTAAGAAAAATCAAGCCCTTCATGTTGTTGCGCATTATAACAACCGTTAAAACCATTTATTTTTAAGCAGCCTGTGTAATATCTGAATGTCCTCCAATTCGACACTCCATATCAAAGAAATGGATAGGCATGAAACTATAATACTCGAAAACGAAAAACTAGTATATTGTGACTTAATATTTACATATATACAGATTGCAACCTGATTCTTTTTTCATTTGTGTTAGAAGTGCGAAAGACACTGGGCTTTATAACCTTCTACGACCTTAACAATTTAATCATTTTGTCTTGTTTAGCCTGTTCTGCGTCTGCGGGGAAAACTGATTATAAAAAACCCCGCTGTAAACTATAGTACGAAGCGCAGCTAATAAAATATGAACAATATGAAATTGACCTACCACAGCCACTACATAGATTTTGCTGGATGGCAACATAAAATTGAATACCTCAATCTCCATACATCTTCACTGATGGAAGCAAAATAGAGGGTCAAGTGTAGCAAGTGGTATTCAGCACAAGAATTTTTTTTCGTTTTAGCTGGCAACCTCGTGCCCAAGAATCAAACGAAATTATTAGCAATATTTAAAAGATTTCCATGTACAGTGTGCAATGAGGTTTTTTGGTGGGGGGGGGGGTTTGACACGAGTGGCGCACTATCCACTGAAGCAATGCGATAGTGATGCCACATGACGCGATCTTAGATCGCCCGATACGACTTTTATCGGCGCAACACTCTCGTGACAAGCGATACGACGCATACCGTAGTACCTTTTTACATTAAACTGTCATGTATGTTTTTGGTGTGGTATTACTGACAGTCTCTCTTTTGTGTTACAAAAAAAAATAAACGATTTAGAAATGCATTGAGTCTACTGGAAATCTTATGTTAAAACCGCTAAATCAAAAACTATGATATTTAAAAACAATAAACGTAATTTACCACCAAAGGAAAGGTGGGAATTTAAAAATGAAATTTTAGAAATAGTTGAAACATATAAATATTTGTGGGTCTCATTGATTTCTTAAGAGTGTAAAGGCATAAATTGTTGCGGCTAATCAGCATCCTCGTCACATAAATCCTTCGGTTGCGATCCTACATAAGCATTTATTCACAGTTAAATTTCACGATACGTTTGATAACCAGCCTAACTACTAGCCAAATTAAGCTTTAATAGAACTTGGCAAGTTACGCAGCGCAAATTTGCAGTGTAGAGAATATAGAGATTTAAAAGTTAAGATATAAAAGCTTTAGTGTTGAAACGTATTGCGTATACTCTCAAGAATAAAACATAAATATAAATTATATAATTATTTAGTTTTTGGTAGGTTGATAGGACAATTGGCTGACTTTTTTTGCCCGGATTTTATCACAGTTTCGTAATAGGTAAGACCAGAAGATCAAGGCCGTACAAGGTAATTCTACACGTAGTCACACCCCGGCGAACAGAATCGCTCGGTGGAGCTAATCGCGGGGGACACAGGCGAGGGAGAATCCCCTGGAAAAATACCCTGTCGATTTTTCACAAAAGGGAATATGACACAGCATTTCCCGCCGGGATTTCTCTGCAGTTGGCAAAAAAAGTCGGGTTTTTGGACAGGGGCGCGCCCTTGGCGCACTTCTTCCTATGGGTACGCCGCCACTCGAGAAAAGCCCCTCGGACACGGCAATCAGGCCGTTTCACGCTCACTTTTTACCTTTTGTCCCCGTCGAAGAGGAAGGCACCGGAACGGCAATGGCTTCGGATTAGGTTGTTTGTGGAAAACAGTGTTTTTATTTAGGAGCTCATTGTCAAAGGGCAATTTAAAAGTACAAAAAATTTACAACATATGGTTGCTCCGGGGGAAGCCAATCGCGTATTCGTTAAAACTTTTTCTTTATCACCCTAAGACATTAATTTGCCTTTAAAGATTTCCTATGTTTAGGATGTAGGTAAAGCACTATAGAATAGTGTACTCTATACTAGCTTTTCTAGGTTTTTCACTTCGTTGTGCAATTCGATTGGTAACCGATTTCCTACTTCCTGCTCTGTGCCATTAAAAACTGCAATTACCTCGGATAACAATCCCGCATCACTTTTTATTTTTCTTTATTTTCAAATCAAACTGCTCAAAAACGAATAGGGATATTACCAATTTTGTAGTATTTACTTTCCCTAGCATTTTTATTTTAATTTTATAAAATTCCTTTAAAATTTAATAGAAATTATATGTTTTTTACTGAAGGAAAATTTAATTAAGCGATTCTGAAAAATAACAAAATAAAAGGTTTTACTTCTATTATTTTGTCTATGTGTCACAATAATTTTTAAACAATCCAGTGTATAATGTCCTTTGTCAGCTAAAACCTCTGTCCACCTGTTAAGCATAGTTTTAATAAGGCTGTCACTAATTTTATAAGGAAATTCACTCCATAGATGTTTCAACGTTGCACTCATTTGTCGCAGGTCTACTGGATGCGGAAGGTGATCGAAAAGCCTTCTCTGCAAAGCATCCCACATTTGCTCAATAGGATTAAGCTCTGGAGGCAATTTGGGAAGGGGCAGATGGCAAATTTCCAGGTTTTCTAAACATTGATGAACAACTCTGCCTCTATGAGGTCTGGCATTGTCATCCAGTAATCGAAAATCCCTGTCAATGAAGCCTGGTTTCAAGGATGTATTCCTCAAAAATTTCATGGACATAACGGACTGCGGTGAGGTTACCTTAAAAAATATGGAGTCCAGTTCGTCCTCCAGTATAAATCCCAGCGGAGACCATTACGCAGCCTCCTCCAAACTGCACTGACGGGAATACGAACTGTGCCATTGTCAAGCGCATCCCCTGTACTCGGTAGAATTTGACGCCGAAACGCGTCATTAAACATAACAGCATTCCAATTGGTGTTCTCTTCTAGCCGCTGGCTGCACCATTTCTCCTGAGTTGCTGGTGGCGGACTGTTGCTGCAGGTCGTCTCAAAGGGGTAAACGATGTGAGACCAACTTCCCACAAATTATTACGAATCGTTTGTCTTCATAGAAACCTCGAAAAAACATCTTGTACTTCATTTAGGATCTGGCGGGCACTATGAAATTGGTTCCGTCTTGCAGCAATCCCTTAGCGCCGTAGTGTGCCGAGATGCACTACCAAGCATCCTATTGGCTCTTCCAGTCTGGCGTACTTTCAACACCAGAACATTCATTGGACCACATCCCCATCCTACCAAATATATGATTGAATAACATCTGGTCGATCACTTTTACAAGATTAACTGTTCTTGTTTAAAAAGGACATTGGTCTTTTTCCGAAAATCCTGGGCAACCCTTTAAGTAATTCCCATACTATCAGCCTTGCCCCAGTTGAAAAATCTCTCCGCCAACAACCGATCTGAAATCGAGATTGTTTACGCATGTAAATTGATACATTTTGAAATTTCCAGTTTAAAATGGACAGAATAGCAGGAATTTCACTTTTGTCTCGACAGCCTCTGACACCGCTGATCTATCCACTCAGACACCAACTCCCCATGTCAACCTACAACCTTTCGAATTTTCCCTCCTTTTGCCATTTTTCAAAGGTCGTGTAATCAGGATTCGATTCTCAGCAACTTATGTAGTGGCCGCGGGAAGCTGTTAATGAATTTATTACTTCCTTAATTATTATATTAATTCATATATGTTTAGCGGTATCCGTATTAATTATTTTTTTTATCTAAGGTCATAAAGTCTCTACCAAGACCTTTCGTAAAAATAATCATTAATTGAAAGAAGTAACTGGTTCACTTAGACCACTAAAACATAAATGGATTAATATTTAGTAAGTAATAGAAGTATCACTTCGCTAACAGCTCCCCGTGGCCATTTCATAAGTCGCTGAGTATCAAATCCTGAATTGCACCACATTTGAAAAATGGCAAAATGAGGGAAAATTCGAACGGTTGTTGGTTGAGATGGAGAGTTGGTGTCCGAGAGGATCGAAGTCACGATAGCTCAAGTGGTTAGAGCAGCGGCGTATTTAGCCGAAGGTCGTGGGTTCGAATCCCGCTCGTGACGCTATTTCATCTCAACCAAGACCTAAGATAAAAAGAATAATAAGTTGAAATTATTAATATGGGAAATTAAGACTACTACACATATATGGACTTCTATCTAATAAATACATATTTGCTAACAAATACCTTCTCGCGAATAAATACATTCTCACAAATGAATACATCCTTGCTGATAAACATTATTCTCGCTGCAATGCGTTTTTTGAAAGATTTCACGAATTCAAGTCAAATATTTTAATAAATAAATAAATATTTATTTCCCGGTGTCTGTTATTTTAATAAGATCACTTTTAAAGAGGTCAAAAGGGAGAAATACTTTCTAAATATCAAGATAACTCTGATTACTCGTCGTCTATAAATGGGAAATAACAAACTGTTGTAAGTATAACAGGGTGTTTATTTTCTGAGATTAAGGATCAGATGTTTTATTTTGGGGATGTTTTAGTTTAGACCACAGTTTGGCCGTTCAGAACTACCAACTGGCAGATTGATATTAAATATTAAGGTTATCTTTTCAACGTGTCTTCTGCTGGGAAGTGTTGTTTCTACAATCGTAATATCGTATTTCCAAATAGGAAATGACTAGAATTTCAACTAACAGAATTATATCCGCAGTACAGTAATGATTAATTACATCCACTTAGAAAATATTAGGTAACAATAGGACCAGGATTCGAAGAGATAGCTCATAACTGTACCATTTCTATGAAGGGAGTCCTTTTGAAATCCGTCCCAATTATCGTCCGAGTTGATCCGGGTTTCTTACTAGGAAAGTGATGTCCACTGGAGACACATATCCGAGAACACGCCTATAAGGCCGAGCTTTTTCCCACTGGCATAACTCGTGATGAGTCGGTGTGATCTTTGTTGTTTATTTCGACCTGATAATTCGCTTTGGATGCGGTAACCCAGGGGCGTGCCGTTTTGTTCTTGGCCTAAATGCAGCCGGCACAATGCGCTATTGTCTCTCATTAAGCATTCAGAAAGCGCCTCGGCGCTTTTTTTTTTCACTCGGTACACCGCCCCCTTACAAGTCATGTTCTTTGAGCTCTTGTGACATTTTTTTCTGCAATCATTCGATTATTAAAAAATTTTCGATTCTGAGTCATCACCTTTGGTGTCCGATCGCACAGACTCGTAATATGAAGGTTTTGATTAAATCCTTTTCCGATTCGCATGACTTTTTCTAATCCATACCGAAAAACCCGTGTAAATCCTTTATCGTTCTTATATGAAAAAGTTTTAGAGAAAAATTCTGTACGCGCGATAAGAAAAACATCCTTTAATTGATATCATCTAACCCCGTCCTCGACCCGAACTTGAAAAACAATTTGTAAGGAATCCTTTCTGTAGATAATTACACGATTGTATTGTCGCGTTCGACCGGTATCCGTCTCATCTCTGATCAACGGTAACGAGCAAGGACACTTCCTCAACCGTGCAAATGAGCAGAATCGTCATGGTGTCAACTTACGTCATCTTTCATCTATGAAAGGTGTAATCTGGAATTCTTCTTAGCACACGTATCATGCATCCATTAATATAACGAGTAGAACGAGTTACAATGTAACGGAAAATAGGAAAAAAGCGTTAGTCGTTCGACATATTGATGTACCAGGGTGTTTCTCCTATGTTTGGAGCTCGTTTTCCCTTTTTCTGCACGTCCTTGTCTCTTTTCTGAAAATTTGAGCAAGCCGTGAATCATTTAAATGGCAGTTCGATTCTTCTGATAATATTGCAGGAGGGCTTAGACCGGGCGCTCGCCTTCCGAAGAAGTCCTTAAGACAAAAAACCGGTTGAACTTTAAAATGTCAGTCTTATTATTCCTAAAACTTTTTTTCCATAACGAATCGTGATATCTGCCTTATCCAAGTACGAATTTCATTGTTACTCCTTTGAAAGGTGAGCGATGCTTCTAGCTTAGAAATAAATCAAACATTTCTAATCTGCCACTCTGACCTTTTTTTTTTATTAGTACATAGTTACTCTCTAACATAATAGCTTTCCTGGCCCAAATGATGTCAGGATTTGGAATATATTAAGACCAGCTTGTCTTCAAAGTCGAGCAGGTTTAGGCTTCCTTCGCAGCTCTAAATCTGCAGATCTCATCATGTCTTCCTCTGTAACATGCTTTAACTGTTACCGACATTCATATACACCAACAGTGTGTGCGTTTTACAGTTTTAAACATAAAAATGATTACATTGCGTTAATTATACTATACGTGATTAAAAAGACGATGTGTTTTGTGAATTTCACTGTCAAACACGGCCTTCTAGAAAATCTCATAAAATTCTATGTTGCATAGCGATGTCATTCCCAAAAAAGCTCTACTTTCCAAACTTACATTTTTTACGCTGTACTCCGTAACACCAATTTTTCTACTTTTTGAAAATTCTGTCTTAAAACTAATTTCTAAACCAAGCACACCTTTGTACGTACATCGCTTCATCACTTTATTATCCGTTCCTGGCATAATCTTTGAGAAAATCCTCCTCAAAAGCCTTTCCTATGCAAGAATCCCAGTCAATTTTGAGTTTCGAACTAACATGGCCTACATTCAAATAACGTCCCATATTGTGAAGAAGAATGTTCTTTCTTTAGACAGGAAAATAAGTCAAATTTGAATTTTAACAACTTATGAATAGATGAGACGAAACAGATTTCATGATGAAAGTTCAGTTTGAAAAATTTGCGACTATTCACATTTTACGCTGTTTGAAGAGTTTGGTCTTTTATGAACATTGCAGTTCAAAACTACCTTTCTGTGCAGAAACTTTGTCTGCTAAGTCCCTACTTCAAGAGATCGTGTAATATTCTTTTGGCGGTAATTGGACAAAAATATCAGAAAGTCGCTTCTCCATACCTCTTCAACATATTGAAACTAGTATTTTTTTTATTTTATAGACTAATAATAGATAAACAATTTTAAATTAAAAAGACCCAAGGGTGGAGAAATAAAACTGTGCTTAAATAAAAGGCGTAGAATTTGGTCATAATTTTGAGTTCTTGCTAAAGATGAACTATTCGTTAATTTTTACTCCCCCTAGCTTCAAATTACTAGTATGTTAAGCAAAATGAAAGAAGAAAACATTGGTCGTGATCGACTAAAAAGTACTTTGAGAAAATTGTACCGAAAAATGTCTACTTTTAGGTTTCTCTTTGAACAACTAATGACCTTGATTTTTTTAAAAAGGGCTTTATGATTTTATATTAACCACGGCACTGTTGTATGTTGTATGGTGTATACCGTATATTTTTTGGGGAAAGGGATGCGTGAAAAAAGGGCAGTGGCGACGAACGATCTGCGAGAGTCTAACTAGGACTACCGTCGTCTCGAAAAAATTGTTGAAATACGGTAAAATTTTAGAGTTTTACTTAAACATATCATATTTAGACTCTTCCGTATGAGAAATTCGTATCAAAATTAAAATCCATTAAGTAAAAGTGTAGTTTAGAATATATAGGAAAAACAGTTTCCCGTCTAAAAAACGTCGCTACATTCTTAAAGATTTAATGAAGTAAAATATCTAACTCCTAAAAATGGAAATTAAATATGTAGTGCAAATTTCACAAAATCTATACTAAAATGCAAATTAAATTGAAAATCAATTATGTTAATAATAATTAATACATAATACGAATAATATATGCAGTTTTTTTGTTCCAAGTCATCTTGGTATGTCCAACTTCCCCGTTTTCCACAGTAACCAAAGGTGTTCAGAGAAAATTAACCACCTTGAACCAAGAAGGAACAAGTCCAACTAATAATAATAAATCTTTATTTGCAGGAATATCCATTACATATAAATTTACAATAAAAAAATAATATTTTGATACAACCCTGCCTGCAGTGAAAAAGCAAAGCTTGTATACCAGGAGTTTTTGGAGATCATCAAAGAAATAAACAGAATATATGTTTACAAAAGCATAATGAAAAACAAACAAATAAATAAACATAATACAGAATAAACGTGTAACATGAAAAATAATATTGAAATCTTGGCTTTAAAATATTTTAACTACAATTTGAAACTTTTGAAATTATAAATTTCTTGCCTGCTTCGTCGTTTTGAAATTCTGAATAATGATCCTCTTTTTATAAAAAAGACAGAGCGCCATATTTAATGAAAAACTATAACATTTCGTAGTTTTTACGTAGTACTAAGTAACTAGTTAGTATATATATATATATATACACACACACACAAACATGACCATTTAAGAAAGATTTAGTATAGATTCATTACTATAAATTTACTGTATAATTTTTTCGTATTATATCTAGGAAAATATTGCCCTTAAGAGTTCAATTTTCATAAACTTGTGTAAAATTCTAAATTTAAAAAAGAGCTTCTGAGATGGGAAACCAAAGAGTCAATATGTAAATTAAATCTCAAATTTGAGTTTAATGTCACGTATCTAACGCTGTAAACAAAATGGATAGACACACATAACTATCATCACAAGTATAAAAAGCAAATTTTGAGTTATTAGTATTTATTTTGTTTTTACTAGAAACGCCAATTTGTCAAAAACCTTTGGATTCAAATTGAATTTTTTTCTCTAGTTGTTAGACATGGCCCCTCTTGTGCTCGGACGCAAGATGAGCTCGTAGTATGGTAGTTTCCGATCACTTTGGTTCCTATCCTCGCTGTGTTCTTATCAAATCAATAGCGTTTTGGGTTCTCATACACCAAAATAGCTAGGATAGACAAGACATGAAGTTGATAAATAATATAAATTTTTCATATATCAATTTTCTTTATTAAAACGCGTGTTTGTAATGTTTGTTTGTGTTCTTTCACGTAATCGGGCCAGAACACTTCAATGTAACACTTTCTATGATTGATTACAAAGTTAACATCTTTAAAATCAAAATAGCCATCCATCTTGCCCTGAGATCCACGTCGCCCGGCTGACAAGTGAAAACAAACGTTCCACCACTCCATTACGAAGTGTGTCATAGGATATTAGTAGGAAACTCATACAGACGGAAGAAGTACTTTCTCCGGTGATCAGAATGAATTCGGGTTTTTAGAAGGCGGCGATCAATCAGCTGGCCCGGATCGTTGGGAAAAAAGTCACCTTTCAGGCGAGCGTATGATTTGAATCGACCATTAGACGATGACAATAGGGCTTTATTTGGCGAACAATTGTCCGGTCCGTCCATTAATCAAATCACGAATTAATACTAAACCCTTGCATGGAGGTGAAAGACAAACAGGGGAAAAGTGAAGGATCATCCAACGATTGGTCCAGCAAGGAAGATTGTTAAGAAGAGCCACAACTGTTCCATCTTTGTCTAATTTATAACTTTCATCCCTTAAATGCTAAAAATGAGGTAGAAGCTTGGTTGATAGTTTGGTTCCCGATTACTCATCGTCAACAAGACGTTGATAGTGTGACAAACATGGACTGGAACCAAGAAGTTTTACATTACAAATGTAAAATGCTAAATAACATAAATTTGGCCAATGTCATTTGTTGACGAGAATACAATCCTGATTACACGTCATTTGAAAATGACATAAAGGAGGGAAAATTCGAAAGATAGATTGAGGTGGGAAGTTGGTGTCCGAGTGTGTCGAAGTCGCGATAGCTCAAGAGGTAGAGCAGCGGCGTATTTAGCCGAAGGTCGTGGGTTCGAATCCCGCTCGTGGCAGTGACTTTTTCAATTCAACCAATACCTTAAATAAAGATTAATTAACTGATGTTTTGATGACTGTTTTGTGACAAAGAGAGAAAATTAACTTTTTTATTATTTAGGTTTTAGTATTTGAGACTTAAACTATAAAAATTATGAATTTCGGTTTTACCAAAAGTAGTACTGTTTGTTTAAAAAGAACAGTTCTTACAGTTTGTTATGTATGTTTTTACGAATAAGGATCTTTATTTAGGACTTAATAAGTCCTGAAAATGGCTCTACGATGCCGTTTGCGAATCCAACAGCGAAGTTTAATAACCAGTTTGAAGTATATTTGCATTTCTAATTTTATCCCGTTCCCATGTTAAATAACTACATTAGATTGGTAGCTTCTCAAAGATCATTCCATTCTCGTTTTCAAGTACCCTTATTAAATATTCGATAATATACAAGTACGGAGATAAGAAAAAAAACCTCTCTTCCAATATTATTACGCAATCTGGCTCAAAATTATATCATCAATATCGAGAAGAAAGCTCTGCAAATATTTATTGCGTGCGCAATCCTCGAAAAATTATGTAAAGCGGTGGAATTTAGAAAACCACCAGCAAAGGGAAATGGCATTTCACTGCCAAAATCGTTGACAAAACGAATTAACCCTAATTGATACAAATCAATCATGCTATTATAAAATGCTACGGTACGAATTTAGTTCTACTGCTTAATGATAAGGAACTCCCCGAAATATTTGTCGTAATACGGGCACTATCATTACATAATACATAATAAAATTCCCCTTCCTAAATAACGTTTCAAAACCACCCTCAAAACCCCCGGGCCAAGTTTTAAATGTTATATGGTACATATAAAATTTTTTACTTCCTGCTTTGAATGACCTTACCTTGCCTAAGAAATATATTTCTACGCACACACTAACAGGTAAAAATGTTGATGTTGATGTTTTTTTCATTTTCTCGATAAAAGAAAATTCTGCCCTTAATTTGTCTCATTGATTTACAAATAAATATTTGTTTAAGCTACGTTTTCAATTGGGAATATCAATATATCGGGAAGCAAATATAACCCTTAATCCAAAACATGTATAAAGGATTTTTCAATGTTTACTTTTTACGGAATTTAATATGTTTATTCTTCTCATTTAAATTCTGAAGCAATAAAATGTTTCGTTTTCATCTTTGTTTTCTTAACTTCAATTTTTAAACTTAAAAATGCCACTTAGTTCTGAGGTTGTTGGGCGTGGTGTGGCACTTATTAATCGGAGTTCCCTACGAAAATCTGCGAGACGCCGTTAGACGTTTTAGAGAAACTGGGTCCTACTATAGAAGACCCGCCCGGTTCTGGTCGCCCTAAGATAACAGGATGATCGTTTTTGAGTTTGAGAATTTTGCGAAACTCGCAGCTTAGTGTTGTTCAACCGATTCATCAGCTCCAGGAAGTTCGAGGTGTCCAAATTTCTGAAAGCGCTGCTCCAAGAAGATTAAATCAGCATGGACTGATGGCTTTTTTTTAGTAAGAGGACCAGAATTGCCCAGAACTCAAAGAGTTGCACGGCTCCCATGGCTCGGGAATACAGCCATTGGTCTTCGGACAATTGGTCTGCTGTGCTTTTTACAGATGAGTGTAGATGTGCTCTACCATCTCCAGATGGGCGTGAAAGAGTGTGGAGAAGGTGAAACGAAAGGTACGAAGCTTGAAATTTTTCCCAGAGCCGTTCTTATCAACGTAGCTCAGTGATGGTGTGGGCGGGAATTTCAATGGAGAATCGCACAGGGTTGGGGATTGTTTATGGAGGGTCTTTGACGGCCACTCGCTATGTGCATTGGTACATCTTGCCTATCCTCGATGAAATCGGCGACAAACCTATTCTAATGCACGATAATGCCCGTCCTCATGTCGCTCGCATAGTACAAACCTACCTTTAACAGAATACCATTAGCCTGGCCAGCCGTTCTCCAAACTTGAACCCCATCGAACATTTTTGGGATAACCTCTTGAAAGGTCTCTTTGCGAAGAATGGGCTGACCTCCAGCAAAGAGACATTCCCAGACTGGTAGAAAGTATGCCGAGGCGTTTTCGCGACGTACTTAAGGCAACCTTTATCATGCTGAATTTTGACTTTTTGAAGTCATTAAGAAAAATAAGACTGTTTAAATACAAAATTTAACAGACTACAATGGCTATGTTTTTATTTCTTCTAGTATAGTTAGACAAAACCCAACAATAACAATTTTATAATTTTAGCATATAATACCGTGAATTAATAATATCGACAATCTTTATTTTTCTCTTTTTATGTTATATAATTATTTATATAACCACAGTTTTTGTTAATATAGGGATAATTATGAGAAGACTATATTTATCGCGGTTTTGACCCATTGGCCCAGATTAGGATAATCATCTGTAGTTTAATTACCAATTTATATTCCCAAAATTGTTTTCTGCCGCTCAAACTATTATGAACAGTAAAAAAAAGTTTCCAAGGCTCATCGGATCCACAGAGTGAATCGACCCAGATAAACACTGGATCAAGGCTGAAAATTCGACTAAATTCGCATTTTTTGGCTTGTCCAAGGGAGCGCAAAGATCGAAAGGGTTAATTCACACCTCGTACGCAAAAAAATGTATAACTGAAGGAAATAAAAGACGGAATAAGATGTCTTAAGTTTTTTCAATCATTTTCGTCTTCATTACAATTAGGAACGTGTGTGACACTTATTCATCAATTATCAGTGGGAGTCGCACTATTTAAAAAAATATAAATAGAAATATCCAGAGAAAAGTGTAAAGTACAATAAATTGTTTAACATTTAGGCACTTTTACTATAGCTATACTACTGCTACTAGTCTTTGCTATATAATTTTTTAAATTAAAGTATGGTAAAATAATCATAAAGTTTAGAACTGAAATATGTTTTAATTGAGGTTGAATAATCAATAAAACTTGATTTTTTACATTTAACTTTAATCCATTGTTTGTTCATAACTGAAGGAGTCGTCTTAAGAATTTTGCTTAGCTCAGTGATCCTTTCCTAACCGAGAAAAATCGACCTCGGTAAGGCCGGCCATGCCCTGACCCTTGACAATGGCTAAGCCCATGGCGAATCGTTTGATTGGGGACCCGATTGGGACAAAGATCAAGGAAACGCGAAAAACAGGGCCGCCAAAAGGGAAAAAGAAGAACAAGGACAGCCTCGGGAAAGTAGAAAAACAATGGCGAAAAAGGAAAAACGGCCATGCCTCGTTATATAATTAATTACAACTTTATTGGTTACGCTGTGTGAAGTTCCTCGGCTTATTATATACGTATATCTAGAAACGATGAAGGACTTTTCCCAGTGTTCTTACAGTTGTTTAACAATTGTAAAAGGACGCAAGTACATTTGAAATAAAAACTATTTGGAAATTAAGAAAACTTGAAATTACAGAATTAAATCAAAACTAGTTTTCAACACTATCTCTTTTTCTTGGCGGGTACAATTTTAAGACATTAGAGGATATGTACATTATGAGCTAAATTTAACATAGTTTCTATCTGAAGTGTAGTTATCCATATTCCTCCATCAATCTTACACGTACTACATAAACCTACTTGGTATGGTGGAATCCATCTTGGTGTAATAGTGAGTAATCCAATCACCTATTCTCGCACAACACATTCACTCTAATAAATGCATTCTAGATAATTATCAGTACTATCCATAATAAAACAGTATTTTTCCTCCAAAAATTTGAACAGGAGAAAACTCTCGGGCTCTAGCACAAGTGTCATATCGGGTGTCATTCCTACACGCTCTCTATATATAGCCAAATAACGAAACCCTCAATTAAGTAAGACACAATGAGCCTTGCGTCCAAATGTAAATAAATACAGGGTGTATCGGGTACTCGTGTTTCAAATTTTGCCAGTAGATTTTACATTTAAAATGGAATCAAAAAGTCCTAATCAACTATGGTCCTAATTTCAACAGTTTCGGTTATTTCACTGTTTATAATTTTTTAAGATTTCACGACCTTACTTCACATAAACAATGATAACTCCAAATTTTAAAGTTTTGGACAAATCCATTGATACCATTGAAAACTACGTTAAATTTCCAATAAGATGTAATCAATACTAAACTTGTAAACGTTCGTTAAATAGCTTTTAGAAGCGAGAAAAATAATTTTTTGTTTGAAAAATTTAAAAAAAACTGAAAAACGAGTACGTTTGGTAAATAATAATACGTTTGATAATAATACGTTTTCAAATTAATATTATATTAATATTATTAATAATACGTTTCAATAATACGTTTGATAAATACCATAGTAATGGTGATTCTAAAATACTATTTCCAAACCTAGAGACCAGAAAATTTCAGACAACGTACTCCATTTAATATTGATTTTAATGGTGCAATTGCTTTTTTAATTACTTTTTCAAAGATGAAGAAAATGATGAAGGAAAAGAAAAAACTGTGATTAAAGGATTGGTAAGGTGGAAAGATTAATAATAATAATAATAATAATAATAATAATAATAATAATAATAAATAAAACAACTTAAGGAAATTTTGAAAGAATTTATTGCACGTTTTTTAATTTTTGATTCGAAATGCTCGAAAATTGACATCATTTTGCTCTATAGCGGTCTTATTAATAAAAAGACATGAAATCGAATGTCAATTTAGGAAATTCTTTTGGATATAATATTGCAACTGGTTGAAGGAAAACAGCACAAGTTAAAACGTCACTACTCCGTTTTGTTCGAATAGAAAGTAGCAATGTTTTCTTCCCAATCATAATTACAATATTTTTTATATTACAAAATGCGCGAACAAGCACTTCTTGATCTATTTTTCCTTCCTTTCGAAATAAAAAATATAAAATTACACTCCCAGATAACAGTCGGTGAGTAGTTTAAGGGAGATATAAAAACAAGCCATTATTCTAATGTGTCTTAACAACGATCCTATTGTTCTTCAAACTGCACGGATCGTTATCTTTCCGGATTCCGCAAATTAACTACAAGGACAAAGGTTGTGTGCCAATTTAAAAAAAAGAATTTTTAAAAATCCCACCTAGGCACAGTGTAGTTTGAATATGAATAAGACCATCATCAGTACCGCGTTAGGAGAAGAAAGTTGAGGTTGACCAGGTTGGATAGGTTTATTATACGTTTTTATGTCCATTATGTTAACGTTATGCCATCGTACAAGAAAAGAAATACTATTGTAAAATTTCCAATCGATGTTGAACACTTATTGGCACTACGGGACGAGAAATCGTTATTTTTAAAACAAAGCCTTTACATGCTTTTATTCTTATAAATTCCGTTTATTGTAGTCAATCATTGTCCTTTGTAATTTTTTCAAATATAAATTGGTCAAATTGTATTTTTTTATTGTTTTATAGCATATTTTTTTAATTATATTTAAAATATACCAGTAGTAAATGGAGGACCACAGTGGCCGAGTGGTTAGGACGTCCGACTAGTATTTTCCAGTGGATTCTGGGTTCTTATCCCGAAGGATTTTAATTGGAAATAATATAAACGTATTCTAAAGTACTCTCACGTATCAAGAACACTGTCGATACGTCATCGAGAGGGTCACCCTCCCCGATTGAGAATAGGCCGTGCGAGGACTTTTGGGTCAAAGCGCACGCAATGTCCGGCAGGTAGATAAAGTTGGTCGATGTGTCCTGCATAGTTAAAGGTGCGATTCCTTGGCTCCATATAGAGAGCGTGTAGGAATGCCACCCGATATGACAATCCTACTTGAACATGACGACGTGTATCTCTCCATCGGATCTCCAATACCCGATGTAGGGAACAGAATTGTTTTACTGCATATAACCCAAAATCAGGTCTAATGCAATTGTTACTGCCAAGCTTTCGACCTATTTTTAAGGCCATCATCAGGGCAAAATATATTGGCATAATTAAGTTTTTAATAGACGATTTCAAATTTATTCCTTACATTGACAAGTCTGTGGTCCACATGACTATATGCGAGTAAAAAGTGGTCGATATATTTAACACTTTAGACGGGAATTATTGTATAATACTGATTGTTTTGTGTCCCTAGCGTTTGTTGAGGGTGAATGTGTAGTGTGGGGAGGCCGATGGCGGAATATCGATCCTTAATTAGGTGCAAAGGATGATGGAGGAATATCAAGCACTAAAACACACTAACTGAGCGAATGGCATATAAATAACAAAGAATTAAAAGAAATAATTAAAAATTAAGAGTGAGTTAGGGTGTGACTGGGTTTGGTTTAAAGAACTGATTTGTGGCTGAAATGACCTAGCTGTTGGTAGCATACAACCTCGGCGGCTGGACGGATAAGACCGAGGTCTGACCTCGAACTACCAAAACCCGGGGTGGGTGATTCTCGAAGCCTAACGGTAATTTATTTTAAATTATAAAAGTTGCAAGTTCCAGTGGACTGCGAGAAGTGAGGCTCAACTATGTACACAAATATGTACGTACACCCGTGTGCAGATTTGATCTTATATAAATAAGTAATCAGAAATCAGTATGATAAAGTGTAATTTTTCACCTCGTCCCTAACACCCAACGGGTAGTTTAATGTAATCCCCGACACCCATACCATGAAATAAGGGAATGCCTCATTTTTAACGGCGAACAACAAAATTATCTTGGTAGGGAGCGTTTGTTTAATATTTGTCTTCTTTTCTAGCTGTCTGCGATGTCGCTGTTATACAGTTTTTGCTGGCCTCTTTACAGCCTTCTCTAGGTAGGGACTTAATTTTAAGCAAATATGTCTGTTTCCAAAGTGGAAAACTACAGAATACGCTATAGTTTCAAATAAAATTTAAAAAAGTTGATTAAAAATTATCTTATGCTTAATAGATACGTACATAGAGTAATAAGGCAGGTGCCCCGCATGTAGAGAATGGTCGTTTCTTACAGGGAGCGAGTAGGCACATTACCCGACATAGACAGTCGATGGGCATGAGAGTATGTTGTTGGGTCTCCCGCCCCGATTTTTAAGAGAAACAAGTGTGTTTCTCCATCTTTAATTTGTAAATATTGAAGATAGTTATTGTATAGCTTAGGTATATAGATATTTGATTGTGTCTAGGAATAATGAGAGGGCCGATGGCGGAATATCGAGTACCCTTAGTGCATTAGAGGCTGATATGACTCCATTGTCGATGGGCCCTTTTAAAACAAAAAGTAAAGTAAATAATTGTTAATATCTTAGCATAAATACATAGAAATAGGATTTCGGTACCTTTAATTGACACCTTTAGGTGAAATTTAGCCAGACCGTGCAGCTGTTTTTTTTAATAGTCTTGTTTGTATTTTTTAATTAATAATAATTGCTGAGTGTAATTTATTTAGGTATGTTGCCTGGCTGGAAAGAGTATATTCCGTTCCCACATATATCCTAATGACTGATATTTTTCAGCCGATTTCGCCCGTTTTTACCAGGCGATAGATACAACAAATAAATTGCAATTTAATCACACGTTTTTTGTTTGGTCAAAAGTTGTAAATAGAATAGTAAAATATTGAGAGTTTCAAGGCTTTCCACGGTTTTAATTACTCGATGATTCAAACCGGTTACGTAAACGTAAAACTGTGAATTGAACGATATCACGGGTTGATACGACTTTATTTTCATCAGATTTTCAAAATGGTTTAACACTAAATTCCAAACACCGAGGTATCCAAAGCTTGAGATAATTAGTTTCTACCTTGTTTGTTTTTACCTCAAAGCTATTATAAAACAAAATTTAAATACTTAAATATTTCATACACACGCAGCATCTTTGTTTTGTAGTTTACGCCATGGATTTTAATTAACTTTCAACATTAGGTTAAACAATTCAAAAATATGATTATTCCTCTTCAGTCAACATCTTAACCCGAGATTTGTGTATGATTATGATAATTTGAAAAGTAAAAATTTTTCTGTTTCTCAACCGGCGTTCTTGAATCTTTTAAATATATTGTCTATGATGAAAATCGTTGAATTTCTTTCTTAGATGTTCATGTGGGAAAAATTGTTCATATAAAACATTAGTACGGTAGTGATATACTAAAAAAAGTAAAAAGTAGTAAGGTCACAAGGGTGTCAACGTCCCCCTATTAGTTCGGTGTTTCAGACTACTTTACAATACTTTTTCAAAATTAAAATTCTGCGTGGATTTGAACCCAAAACCTTAGCTTGGCAAATACTTGTTCTTTTTAAAAACGTTTTTTTAATGGTGTTTTTTCCATATCTAGAGTATGACATAAAATATTTCTTGTTGGTTGAACAGTTGAAAAATTCAAGAATAAATGATGTGAATCGAACCCAGAACCGTTAGCGTGGTGAACACGATCCCTATTCACACTGAAAAAAAAAATTTGTTTAAACAACATGTGTTCCATATTTAGCCAGAGGCGAATAAAAAGATCGGTTTTCTTGTTGGTTGGAGGGTTAAGAAATTCCAGAGGACACGATGGCAAATAAGAGTCCTTTTTACACTATTGAAAAAGTCTTTTTAATGGCATGTTTTCCATAATTAGCTATAGTCTGAAAAGAACGTAAATATCAGTTTTCTTGTTGGAGGGAGGGTTCAGAAATTGCAGGGGGAATCCAGTAATTGGGAAGATAACACACGCCATAAAAATTTTCATTTGAACCAGCAAATTGTCCTTACTAAAAAAAATAGCTGAAATTGAGTTCCCAATCCCCAATCTTGATTGCATTTTTGATAGATTTGCGGGGACAAAATAAGTTAACGCGAGACCAGAACTTATTTCATTTTTCAAATTTTGAATTTTTTTTATTTATTTCTAAAATTTACCTTTCTTTCGCTTTAAATATATATNAATATTGTTTATTTATTTATTTTTTAAATGGATTAAGTATTTTTGAGCCTTTTTCCTCAAAACAGCTTAGTTTGCAGTCTCTGTAATATTTCTTCTCAAAATTTCAAAATACATCATAGGATTGTTCATACCGGTGGTTTTTTACTATATCTGACCACAAATTCCATTAGTACATTAAAAACATTTTTGCGAGGGGTCACAACAGCAGAGGACAGATCAACCCTCAGGGTGCCGGTGTTTTAAAAAAAATTGTGTGCCTTAACCATTGTGGCCAGGGACGACCCTATCAAAAATTCTATGACTAAAATTAAATTCACTAGTTTTCGTGGTCCGCTTTACCAATTAATATCTTTCAATCTATTTCAACTAAAAACCTTAATTAACTAAAATTAAAGCTAAGTAGATCCAGTGATTGCTATTGAAGTAAATGTTTATTGGATTCTTTCAATAAGGAGTTAAATTTTGTGGGATTGTCAGCAGTTAGCCGGGGGAAAAGGATATTAGGATTATTTTACTAGGTATAGGATTAGTTTTGTTAGAAATTATGAATGATGGAGTGAGTGTGGAGCTCAATCCTTTTTTTTTAAAAGATGTTTCCTACTCACATTAAGTGGTTTCGCAACAATCTGGATTTCGAGCCCTTTAGCTCATCGTCATGTTGATGGGTTTCTTATTGGATTGCCTTATTAGATTAAAAGATAAACAATGAATTACTATGACGTGCTGACCCCCGATTATACCTTCGAGTCGAAGTATTTTTGAGAAACAAAAAGATTTACATCAAGAGAAAAATGTTTCAAAAGTTAGGATAAACAAAAATTACGTATTTTTGGAAAAACATTTTTAATTTAAAAAAAAGTTTTTCAACAAATTGTGAAAAATTCCCAAAAAGTCAAATGTAAAAACGATTCGGTTCGAAAACTACCCGAGCACCCTACAACTAAATTCGAATAGCGGGAGTTCGTCCTGGAACGACGTACGTGTGTGAAGCAGGGTTTTTTGCGACGTTCTGCTGATATTTTTAATACAAAAGAGCACGACGAGCACGTACGTGTTTTAGGTGGTAAATTTCGAAGTTTTTTTTTAGACTTGTTTGATGAGATGTGTCAGTGTCTTCTGAGGGCTGTACATTATAATATCTTCATCGGATGGGTTATCTGAAGGTCCATTATGTCTTCTGCAGTGTAAATAATGATGGGAGGATTTTGTTTTAAATATTATTTGGCCATTCTTCAAAAATTCATTAGCTAGTTTTCCGTTGTTTTTTTCAATTGTCTGTTGTTTTTGTTTTAAGTAATTTGTATTTAGGAGATGATAAATATTCATATATGTATATATTTCCATTTGTGTTGGGTTGAGAATATTTAGTGTGAATGCTTGTCGTTGTATTTTTTACTAGCTATAAAATTGAGTCTTATTCCAGTAGAGCTTAAATTTGAGGATTATTGAAGTAGCGACATTGACTTTGTCGATAGACGAAGTGTAGTTTATCTGGAGTAAATTTGAAGTCAAACTTTTCAGAGGTTTGGATATTTAGCAAATTTTTATTTTCCTTTGCTGGGACGTTACCTATTCTTACCTTGTTCAGGTAGGGTATTAGCGTATAGTGCAAAACCTTTCAAAATTACACAGATCAATTAATTAACCTTTATGTAAGGTATTGGATGAAATGAAAAAGTTAGTGTCATGAGCGGGATTCGAACCGACGACCTTCGGCTAAATACGCCGAGCTCTACCACTAGTGCTATGACGAGTGCTGGTACAAAAAATAAATATGAATTTTGTTATTTATTTTTCAACAAAAAAATTACTTTCTATAATAAAAATCCGAATTATTAAAATAAATATTGTAGTCAATCATTTCATCAGTGTTCTATTAATCAAAATATACATACAATAAATAACATAGTCTTGATTCCCACTTTTTCACCAATATTGGCATTAATTTAAAAATAAATTAATTTAAATCATCAATTAATTAAGTTTTTTGCAAATTATAAAAATTTTATGAACTTTTCTTTTTATAAAAATAATAAGATTCGGATTGAAATTAAAATAAGCTGTGTCTGGGTCACGATAGCTCAACTGGTAGAGCAGCGGCGTATTTATCCGAAGGTCTTGGGTTCGAACCCGCTCGTGGCACTAACTTATTCATTTCAACCAATACCTTACATAAAGATTAATTAATTGAAAGAAGTTATTTGGTCAACTAGACCACGAAATATAATGGATTACACAGATCGTTTTTAAGATCCATGTTTTCTTTTTTGCAGTGTGTTTTCTGTACATTTGTAGTTTGATTTTATTCATGGTTCCAGTGAGTGTTAAGTTCAAGAAGTTGTTGCTTTTTTTCAGTTTTTATGGTGAATGTGATTTTTTTGTGTATGGCGTTAACTACGCATTTAGTACTTTTAGTAGTTTTTCTAAAATGGAAAGTGGGATCGACTTATCTAAATAGATGGAATTCCGTTATCACCCATTATTTTTGAGAAATGATTCTCTTCATAATTTTGGCTAAGCACCTCTCCATAAATGGCCGATTTTGGGTTCCCCATTGCTACACCGTCTTTTGGGGTGTATATGTCGTTGTTGAATTTAAAGTAGTTTTGTTCAGTGGTTATTTGTGTAAGTTGTGTTACTTGTGTCGCGTATTTGTTGTCGCAGTTTTTGAGTATTGTGTTTATCAATATGCCGACAGTTTATTTGATTGGGATGGATGGATACAGGCTTGTTACGCCAAAGGAGACTAGTTTCGCAGTTGGAGGGATTATTAAGTTATTGAGTTTTTCTATCAGGTCTATTGTCTTTTTAACGTATAATTTGTTTTTAAATATTTTAAACTGGAGTTTAGGATATCTGCAAGGTTAGGTAGTTTCATTGTTGGCCTATAGTTGCCAATTAGTCATATGAGAATTTTAGGTTTGTGTATATTTGGAAATGAAGTAAGGTTTGGTGATTTATTGAAATGTATTTGTATGTTTCTTCGGGATTAATAGTTATGGGACAGTTATTGTTTTTTAACGTGTTTTCAGTATTACTCTCTGTCGCTTTTTGTGTTCTTAGGTGTTTTATAAGTTGTCAAGTTTTTGTAAGGTAGTGCTTTCTGTCATGATGATTGTAGAGTTAACTATGTCTGCTTTTGTGATAATTAATTAGTTGATTCTTTATGTTTTTATTAGTTTTTCTTCAGAGTTAGTTTGTCCTGGAAAAGGTTGTGCGATTGTTTTGTCTGTTGTGGTGGCTGTTAGATTTCATTTTCGTTTTTGTCTGTTCTTAGATAGGAGTGCCTATGCTGTTTCTGTGTCTATTATAGCTTGTGTTATGTTCTGTGTTGTTAGATTTTATGTCGTGTTTTATTACTTTTTGTAATAGTTTTGTTTTGTTGTCTTTATTTTTAACACTCATAATAATAAATATAAATAATAACTGCTATACGTAATCACATCAAAACAAAAACGGAACCATACAAGGAAACAATAAAAGATTTTTAAACATTTAAACAATTTTTTTAATAGCTGAAATTATCGCAAAACGACTATACTTTGTCGCAAACGACCCTTGTGAATGTACCATGCTCAGAAGATACAGACGAAAGCTGAATTGTCGAAAGACAAGAGCCCACAGGCTAAGATAATCCGAAATAGGCAACACCCTCATTTTACCACTCTCTACGTAAGCAAATCGTGTTTTATCTCCGTCATTCGAAACTATGTCACCGTCCCTAAGCAAATATTTCTCCCTTTGATAAACGTAATCCGCAATCAATTTCCTACGTAAAAGATTTCCTTCTTGAAATAATATGACGTTGTTAACAAAAAGGGGTTAGAAATGACAAATTGGACAAGATACCAGACGTATACAAAGGTGAAATTCCATTAAAATTAATCACCCATCCTCCACTACCATCGTTTTAAAGATATTTCCAACGTACTACACTAATTTTGGCTACATCGACATTTATATCGGGATTTTTTTTAGGAAAAAAATGAAATCGGACACTGGACTTTAAAGTATGACTTATACATATACAATGGTTTCTACTACATAAACAGAATGCTATTGCTTAAAATAATTTGTCCTTTATGTTAACAATACCCTGCGTTTTCAGAGTAAAATAATCCTTCTTACAAAATTCAACTGGCAACTTCCCTCTGTTGAAATTTTGCATATGCCTCATTTATATTTGATGTATCCACGCAAACTGTGCTAATTGCGTTAATTCTGTTAAAATAGCATGACCTAAGGTGTGTAAATTCGTTTAAAACTAAGCTTTCGTTTACATACACATTCCTTATTATTAAAGCATTCAGAATTAAAATAAAAAGGGAAGAAATTAAAGGGAAGAAAATAAAAAATATTTTAGTGCGGTGGAAGCAGAGTAAAATTCACCAGATAATCCAGGAATTATGTTTTTTTTTACTTATCATCGACAATTAGAAAAAAGAAAAGAAAAAAATTTGGCCATGTGTGATCTGACCTGAGCATTATCAAAATAGGTAAAACATAACGTTCTCTTGTATAAATTGGAATATTTGTCTGTACGTGGGAGTTATCTCTAGTTTCTGAGACACCTTTTCAAAAATAGATCAAACTGAGGATGTGAGAATGTCTTATGTTCCGCGCAATGAAGGCGTTCGACAAAGGTCAGTTTTAAGGCCAGTATTATTTTTATTTGTAAACGATTTAGAGTATCATGTTGCGAACATCAGTGGTAAAATCGATTTACAGCGGAAGATAGAATGGACATGGAATGGGGGCTATATTCAAAGGCCTAAATTTTGACCTAGCGAAACGCTTCGGCCCACAATACCAATTTCACCACAAATACTAAAAATGTGTTAATAGGAGTACAGATATATTGTCAACCAGTCAAGCATCACTGAAAACGTTAAGCTCCTTCTTCAACTCAAACATGTTTTAGAAATAACATTCTTCCAACTCCTGTGAATATTAAATAAGGTGATTTTGATGTCGGATCATGCTGATATAACAAAAACAGTAGCAGCCCTCACACCTTTGGACCAGAACCGCAAATCGGCCACAATGAATGGAGAAAGAAATGGATCGTCTCAACCAGAATATCAAAACTCGCGCTCTCTATGCAGGCCAAAATTAAAGAAAATTGTCTTTATACATGAAAAATGGAAACAAAAACTGAGATATAAACCTCCCGATTATGTCAAAAAAGGAGAAACATCAGAACATGCGGTTGTAAAGCATTAGTCCGGCAACGATTCAGCCTAGGGGAGAAAACTAACCTCAACAGACGGCTCAACAGCCATCAAGTTAGGGAAATTTTCGTGGTTTTGGAACTAAAGAAGGGTTAATTTCACAGACTAGTCACAGCGACCAATGACTCCAGGGGAAATGCTTACGCTGGAATATACTTTCAAAAGAAATGTCGTTTAATCTATTCGATTCTCGACAACAAATGAAATGGCCACGGAGAGCTGTAGTAAAGGTATACTTTATTTTACTTATTAAATCCATTGATTGAATTGAAAAACGGCAAATAGGAGGAAGAGAGGTGGGTTGAGGTGGGAAGTTGGTGTTCGATTGGATCGAAGTCACGTCATTGCTCAAGTGGTAGAGCAGGGGCGTATTTAGCCGAAGGTCGTGGGTTCGAATCCCGCTCGTGGTACTGGCTTTTTTATCTCAATCAATACCTTACATAATGATTCATTAATTGAAAATAAGTAAATTACTTAAAACATTTTTTTAAGGTATTAAACATTCATTCTCCGGTTTTTTTTTGTTTCACTCGGTTTTTATTGAATAGAGTTAGTTATATAGGAGATTTATTGAACTATTCTGATTTTTTAATTTTTGACTATGTTTTTCGGGGCTCAGCCAGTAAGGTACTCTAAAGTAAGGTTTGAACTACAAAAAGTTGCAATAAGGAGGCAATCAACTAAGCCACGAAAAGGTAATATATAATATTATAATAATAGTAATATATAATATTTAATATAATAATAAATCACATTCATAACAATATTTTTACGCTGAAATATGTAACGTAAAAATATTTACGTCTGTCGTCTTATTAATTATTATTACAAGATTTGATTATTAGGTTATATTCTAATGGATAATTCAAACAAATATTAGAGAAGGGCATGCGTTTCTGGAAATCATGGATTTGTTGTGCATTAGTAAAAACATTCCATCTTTACCAATTTTCTAACAAAAAAAACCACTATAATTGTGGTGTTTCTGCGCATATTTTCCGACTTCGTGGTTTTGCGTTTCCAACTCCAAGAAAGGCAACGTGCTGAATCGCAAATTTATAATTTAGTCAATTCCATTAAAGCTCCTTTCAAAGCCTGCCGGCGAAGTTGAATGCTAATGAGTCGGGGACAATTCCTAAGATGGGAGTGTTGAACCGTTTCGTTGCACTCGCCGAAGGGAAAATTGTGCTGAGTTTTCCTTGCACGGCTAATTAATTTTTCCCTTCCGTGGCGCAGAAAAAGAAACCGCCCGTAAACGTCCATTTAACACTGTTTAACGTTTTACCATTAAAATCACTTCTCTATTGCATCCAGCACGCTCGCACGATCTAAAACACCATTATATTTGAAGTATTGCAAAAGGCTGACCACGTATCTCTTTGTGACGGATAATTTATTTTCCAAATAGAAAATTGCGTAATGTTGCGTTTTAAATGTGTTAAGAGGGCACAGATGATATACGAGAACAATAGAGGCATCAAAACTCTTCCACTGATGACACTGAATCAAATCACGTCTGGAAACATGACAACAGCGAAGTCATACGGACCAGATGAGATTAAACCTGGTCATTTAACTCAGAGAATACCAAAGCCCATGTCATAACATATAAATTTTCTAATAAATATAATATTAAAGGTAACTAGTTAAAAGAGTCTTTGTAGTGTTACTTCTTTCATACAGGAAGTCACTAAGTCCTCCATGCGCATCCTGGAAGACCGTTTTAACGTGAAACTTTAAATTTTTTTTAAATTGTTCTTTAATATTGTTTTAAATAATTTATTTTATTAATTGCTATCTGTACAAAATATACATTGAGTAAATAATTATTCAGAGATCGTGAGATGCGGTCTAGTGTGATGTTGGTTTCAGAGAAACATTTTCCTTATCATGCCAACGTTTCGATCTTTACTGAGATCATCTTCATGGCCTGGGATTTACAAACATTGTTTACATTTTACAAATACATGTAGGATGTGGAAAAAAAAGTGAATTTATACAATTTTATACAATATTTTGCATTGTATAAATTCACTTTTTTTCCACATCCTACATGTATTTGTAAAATGTAAACAATGCTTGTAAATCCCAGGCCCTGAAGATGATCTCAATAAAGATCGAAACGTTGGCACGATGAAGAAAATGTTTTTCTAAAACCTACGTCACACCAGACCGCATCTCACGATATCCGAATAATCATTATCTAATAATGATCACGAAACACCACACATCGAGAAAATAGTTTAATTATATACAAATCTTATAGACCCGTCTATCCATGAGGCAGTGGGGAGAGAAACCAACTAATGCTGGAACTCTCTTTTATTTAATTGGCTGAGTTAAATTTAATTGGTTGGGTTAAAATAGAATGTCACGAAGCCATCGTCGTTTTAAACGGCGTGGAGGATTGTAAGGGTGAGACGTTAAGGAAAGGGTTAGGGCTAGTGGGTTAGGGTGGAGTGATAGTTCAGCGTGAAAACTGAAGAAGTCTGTTCGGATAAGATCATTCACGAAAGGGACTTTAAGATCTTTATGAATCGTTCGATTAGTGACATAGAAGGGAGCATTGAGGATCCGGCGGAGAAGTTTAGATTGAAAAGATTGAATTCGTTGGATATTGGATTTGGCCGAGCCTCTCAGTTTGATCCGTAGGTCCAAATAGGTCTGATAAATGCTGTTTAAGCAGTTTTGTCTTTTGTTAAGTTCTTGTTGTAATCTTGTATGTGGGTTCCATATAAGTAAGTCCAAGGCAGCGGACTTGGTTCGATTGGGCACTGGTGGGCAGGTTTGACGTTTGAGCATAAACGTAATTTGTTGGCTTTTTTATTCGTTTAACCTGATCCACCACAGATTGCTTCGGTTGCAAGGAAAGGATTGGAGGGTGTTGATAAGATTGCGGTGTCGTCCGCACGTTGTGAGTAGTGTGTATGGATGTGTGGGTATGTCAGCAGTGTAGATTAGGCCTAGGCTACTTCCTTGTGGAATGCCAATAAATTGTTAAGGACAACGTCAAAATTAAAGGAACCCAAGCACCGTTAATTAGGCATATTTCTAAAAAAAATTCCCTTGGTGCTTTAGCGCTATTTGAAGAAAAAAATTCCTTTTTAATACACAATTTTATCAATATTAAATGCAATGATTCCAAGAAAAATGCAAGAACAGACAAAACTAAAAGAATTTAACCGTTCGCGGGATGTGACTACGAAATTGAAAGTCTCAGGGCGCAAACAGAAGGTTAACGTATTGGCCAGGAATTCATCAGGAAGTGCTACTCCCTGTATTATTTAAATCTCTGTTCGCACAAAGCTGCAGCCGTAGAGGCGTCCTTGATTTGCCACATCGGCCTTCGCAGCTTTACTTTTATGTAACACCCTCAGCGTACGGCACACGTCAGAAAAGAAAGTCAATGCAGGAACTCGGCCAACATGTCGGTGGGAGACAAACAACGGCTCGGGGAGGAAAAGGCCCTGACCACTCTTACAACTGGTCAAAACTACAATCAAACGCCAATCGCCAAAAGAGGACCGTTAATTTTTTTTCCTGGGAAGGTTGAGTAAGTAAATCCATTTTGTCCAAATGGACTGAATGTTTATTCGTATTCAGTCATCTTTGCTTGAATAAATATAACCAAATCAATTATTCAATGTCAAGTTAAGACCGATTCAACCTTAACAATTCAAAAATTAGCAAACACAATAAAAACTAAAAAAGGAGAAAGTAAAGAACGCTTTAATGGCTTTAATCTCCTTGAGTGCTAATGAGCAGGTCGTAAAGTAAAAAAATGAAACCACAATAGATCCTTTGAATAGTCTTTTGTTTGACTAGCAACCCCCCATTGTATCAGATTGAATTCGACCACAAAAGGGTTCGTTTCTTTTCAATATTTCACTAATTCTTGTTTAAACCTGCCTTAGAAGTTAATAAAAGTCGGAATAACGTCTAATTTTTTTGACCGAGGCCCAACCTTTTCTGTCCAAATCTGGCTTTTGAAATATTAAATTTACACAGACGTAGAATATACTAAGGTTTATCACGGGCGAAGAAAAGACTGGCTGACAGGTTATTATAGTGTATCTAGTATATAGTGCTATGGTTTCCTTATAGTTTAGTAAGAGCTATACTTTTGGCCTAAATTGCATGCTACTCAATTCGGCAGCATTCGCGATTTGAAGCTTCCGAAATTCGATGCGCTAAAGTTGCTCAATAAACTCTGGATCAAAAAGTAGCAATTTGATTATGGGGCAGCGGAAAAGGGGCCTTATTCCCAAATGTTAATACAACATCCTGTTATTTATATGTAGACGGTAGTAAGGAATTCATTGCCGTAATGACACGAATCCGAACGACTCATGGAATAAGCGGTGCCTACCTTCACAAAATAAAACAGAGACAATCCCCAAATTGTTCCTCTTGCGATGTACCCGAAGATGTAAAGCATTTTTTACTTTTCGATTGCGAGGAATACCATGAAATCAGAGAAACTTTCCTAGCAGAGGTTTTTGAAGGTAACGTCATTGACAATCCCTTCAAACTCGAAACAATGACAGCCTCGGAAAACGTATTGATTTACAAATTGATGTTTAAATTCATAAAAAAATGTAATTTAAATATATAAAGTTGGCAGCAACTATAGTGTAGTTAGTTAGTGTGCACTACATCTTATACAATGTCAAGATATTAAAGAAATAAAGCAAAAAAATAAGCTATAGTTCACTAGGAGCTGTTATGGACTTAAAGTATATGAAGAATTATAGTTCACTAACAGCTATTGATCATGTATATTTCATTAAGTGCTACGGTTTCCTTATAGTTTAGTAAGAGGTACAGTTCACTAACAGCTATCGTTCACTCATGGTTTATTAAGATAGAGACCGCTGAGATCTATTGTTTACTTATATTTTATTAAGTGCCATGGTGTCCTTACAGCTTACTAAGAACTATTGTTCACTAAGAGCTGTTATGCACTTAAAATTTATTAAGAATTATAGTTCACTAACAGCTATGGTTCATGAATATTTCATTGATGGCTATGGTGTCTTCATAGTTTACTAAGAGCTATAGCTCACTAAGAGCTGTTATGCGCTTAAAGTTTATTAACAATAATAGTTCATTAACAGTTATTGTTCATGTATATTTTATTATGGGATAGGGTTTCCTTATAGGTTAGTAAGACCTGTAGTTCACTAGTGCTATTGTTCATGAAGAGTCAACTTATGGCTTACCATAAGTTGAAATCAACCTTTGTCTCAGTGGATCATAAATAAGACGTCGAACCTTTTCCTACTTTATTCTGCCATTTAATATATCAGGAATAAATATTTCTTGTTATCACGGAACTCGAAGCAGGGTAGGTAAATATGGCTGATTAGCTGGAATATCCGCAGAATCATTGATTTTTCAAAACAATTCTTACATTTTATAGTAACTATAAGGCTTATGATAGTCTATATTATCTGAAATAGTTTCTTTATTTTTTTATACAAGCTATTTCAAGCTTGTGAAACAAATAACCTCATAATGTGTGCGTTTCCGGTGCTTTTTTTAAAAATCGGTTTTGTATTAGTCGATTTCAATTTGAAGACAACGATTCCAAAATGTCATTAGTATTAGACCTATTCTAGCAATCAATGTTATGCGTCGACTAAACATTGAGGAATCTGCAATAAACTTCTGCCATTTCGAAAACCATCAAGCGGCAGGTAAATTCATCGTAAAACCGTGGACAAGACCGTTGTAAATCAACCCAAGGACCCGTGGAGCCTTTTCGAACAAATATTTTTAAAAAATTTCTAAATGGAAAATTCCACGAGCGCACGTGCAGTCGAATAGGAGAAAATTTGAAATTTTGATTAATAACTTGAAAAGAATCATCTTAACTATCCCATTGTTATGCTTATTAGGCGTCAATGGCTAAATTACATAATAGAAATTGGGTATTTTAACAAAACAAAAAAAAATATTGGAAATCTTCCTACCATTACTATTTTTAATTTTATAAAATTAACCGACTACTTAAATTGGAAAGCTTTTTTTAGTCAAAACCGGCTAGGATTCTTGTGAAACCAGGACAATTCGCCGGAAGGGGACTTTATTTAGTATAAACACAATGAAGAATAGGTATAATTGCTTGGTCTGATTTCAATTCAATTTTTCAATTTAATACATTCATTATATCAATTAAAAACAGCACTGGTAACCAAGTAAAAGACAAAACAATCAACACTAAATATATTCGGCATTGGAATTACGAACAATTAAAACATTTTAGAATTTGTTCTGTATATAATGCTGCGAACAATTATGACATCCGCTGCTAAAATTGCATTCATAATACTGAGTACTATCGAAGACGTAGAACAAAATTTGTTTTGAAAAACGACGTGAAAGTGCAGTTGAGTGGGCGAGGCTAAGGCAAAGTAAACTCACATCTACGTTTTACATGGCCTACATAAATTGGCCAAAATGTGCCAAAAGAAATTTTCTCTTATTTTATCACTTTCAAAGAAAATACGAGCGAGGATCGCCAGTTTTAATGAAACATCTTTTTTTTTGATACCAGGTTGAAAAATAGAAAGCAATTATGACCCGAGAAACCTATTAAATTTTTTTAACTATTTTATGTAACTTTTAAACATGTTTTTCTGCCTTCGTTGTGCATGCAAATTTCAAGGATATTATTTATAAGTACATTTTTTCTACGATAACGAAATAATATGCAGAATAGTATTAAATGAGTTAAAACAAAGTTACTATAACGCAAAAATATGCCCAAGTATGTTAAAAAAATTGTTTTAAAAAATAAATAAATCGTGTTCGTTTTACGTACCCGTAAAATCATTACGAATATTCGTCGCCAAAAAATTAGACACTTTGGATTATAAGTTTTTCTCTCAGATGTCCAGTTTTCCACTTAAAAATGAATAACTTCTCTGGATTTTATCCAAATTCAACGTTATGAGAAGCGTTCGAAAGTAGGATTGTTCATCTTTCAACCTATGTCGACAAATGTCATACGTTATGTCATTATAAAAGTTAAAATAAGGTGCAATCACAAAAAAAACCTGAAACGTTATCTTTTATATCTCCAGTTATAATTTATGCGGAGGTTAATGTTATGCCATTGCGAATAGTTTAGAAAGTTTATAGTCCCTGTAAAATTTCCTGTAGCCTATTCAAAGTTATCAGTAATTTTTTTGATTTTAGATAACAAATCGGAAGAGAAGAAAGCGAAATTTTTGAAGATTTTTTTATTTTTTCGAAAAATTTGTATTTGCGGGTTTTGGTGGTACAAAGAACTAATATAAATTTTGTTTCTTGGTAAAAAGAAAAATATTTCAACCTATTTGCTAAGTAGATATTAAAATACTATGATCAAGCAAAGTAAGCCGAAATAATTTAAATAATAAAACCCCTGAATGGAATTTTTTTGAGAAAATAAATAAAAATTTCTCAAATTTTCTCCTACCAACTGCTTGAAGTTTTTCTCGAAAATCGTAAAAATTATTATTACTTTCAAACGACACAACCGAAAACTTCCAGGGGTTTAGTCCTCATAAACTTCACGTGATGGCACTTACGTAATATTAAAACCGAGGATAAAAGATAAAACTTTTGAGGAGATATTGTTTATTTCATTCATATTTTTCTTACTGCAATGGCAAAAAATATAAATATTTTTGGCATGACCTGAAAGAAGAAATATTCTACTTTCCAACGGTTGTAACACAGTTGAAACTGGATGAAATCCAGAAAGTTTATGAAGTTTTAAGTAGAACACCGGATATCGGAGGCGGCTAATGCATCCCGAAAATGTCTATTTTTTATTATGATGAAAATTCGTACTCAATGGTTTTACAGGGTGCTCAACAAGAATCAGAATTGGTTTAAAAAAACCTTTTTTAGCTTTTTATATATCTAGCCTCGTTCATACATTTATTTTATTATCCTATATAAAAACGAATTTAAAAAATTGACTAATACATAAATGCTCTAACATCGTTGATCAGAGGAAGGTGAGGCAGTGAGTTCTCTGAGACAAGAAGATCAACAAGGGAGCATTCTTGGTCCCATCTTTTATACCATTTACTTTGCTGACCTGCCGAAACATCCCAACACCAACCTTACGGACTATACGGACGATTCTGCAATTTTATCTCTTAAATTCAATCCTACCCAAGCCACTTTTTATATCCAGGAGCATCTTGAGCTAAGTGGTATAAGTTGGTATAAGTGAAAGATGAAACTAAATGACACATCCAATTTATGTTCACGCTATACAAACCGCCCCACGTCTGTACGTTAACAGTAAAGAACTACTCAAGTAAAATATTTAAGGGAAATAGGTAGGTAGGCAGTAGACTGACGTGGAATGACATCGTGTTACATGTCAAGAGACAAGAACGATTTGGAAGAATTTGGACAACTACTAAGACTTACAGTACCAAAATCAGGTATGTAACACTTCGACCAATTCGGAGCTGTCGGGATCCACCAAGCCATCTAACGTCCAACAAATCTAATCTTTCCAATCAAAAGTCCTCAGAAGAATTTTCCAAACAATGACCTTAACATTCCCTTCGTCAAAGAATTGACTATTTCCCGCTTCCTCAAGTTTCACTCCAATCTTTCAACCTATCTTACCCCTATAGCTCAAACCCTCTACACTACTTCCCATCCCAAGAACACCCCGACGTCGCTTCAAACGACGATGGCCCCCAAGACCTCCCGATATCAAACTGAGTGCCAGTATTGACTGGTTTTTCATAACACGTGCCCTCCGGGTACAGTAAGTGTTTTGCCTGGGATTTTATAGCATTAAGAATTTGTAATGTGTATAATTTATGTACAGGATACAAATATTATATATTATTACTTAATTACCTACTTCAATTTTTTCTCGGTTCATGGAGCCTTTTGACAAGAACGCTCAGCTTAACGGATATTTTTCGATGTAATATCGTCAAAAAGTTTTATTAAAATCTGTGATCTCACGACCGAAACATTCTCTTGAATGCCAACCATCATCTTTTCGTCAGTAATTTTATTTATCGTTAATACGTGAAAAGGGTCGATAATACACTTCTTTCTCGTGAATCTTTAACTTTGTCTTCTCTTTTGTTAAGTAATTTAGTTTAAGTTAAAGTTTTCCGTGATTGATTCATTAATTGGGGTCTTAGAAGCGATATTACAACATGGATCTGAGCTTACCGAAACAAGTTTCAACCGACGAAAAAACCAAACAAGTTTATCATGTCTATAAGTCAAGAATACGTATGTAATCAAATGTTGAAATCAAAAAGTTAACGACACGAGTTATCAACCGGAATCACGTCAATGACAAGAAAGCGAAAATCAAATAAGCAATCTATTGTTCAAAAAAGTCTAAAATAACAAAATGAAGCGAGTGGTAAATATGGTAATTTACAAGTATGTTTAAAAAAACACGTACATTGTCGGATGTGAAGATTTTATCGCAAAAATACATTCCGGTCGAAGATGAATGCAAAAACACACTGTTCTGTGCAAATCATAAACATGGGCCAATATAGGTCAGAAATCAAGAATTCCAATGAAAAATTCTGTAAGACCTCGTAATAATCCGTCATCCGAGTGTCCTACCGTGTTGGTATAAGCGAAAAATTCGATTTAAAGGCTATTGTTTTTTTTTTCTCCATCGCACGTTCTGCGATCCCGGGGCCAAGGTGATCGCCACGACCCGGAAGCTGTGACAATGATGTGGAGGGAAAAAATTAAAAGGTGTCTTTATTAAGACGAATGCAAGTTTAACCAAACTTTCTCGAAAAGCAAAAAATAAAAAATTTATGTTAGGTACGCAACCCAAGAATGAAGCCTGCTTAGTTAAGTCAATTATGAAATTCAAAGATAAAACTAGGAAAATTTAAAGCGACAGAAAAAATTATTGAACAAACTTGTTTAACCCAGGTCTGAAAATGTGCGACTTTTCCTTGTTAAAAAACACACAACATATTTTAACAATATACGACTTTTATTTTTAACCAAACGAAATTGAAAGTCCAGAAGAACGCTTTCTTTTATTTATAACCCTGTCCCATATGAAAGTGAACATTTAAATCTCCGGAGTAAACTACTCTTAATTATTCTTTTTATATAAAATTTTGGTTGAGATGAAAAATTAGTGACACGAGCGGGATCGAACCCACGATATTCGGCTCAATATGCCGCTGCTCTAACTCATCCCAACCAAAACCTTACATAAAAAGAATAATTAATTGGAATAAATGATATGTTCAATTATGACCACTAAGCAAATATGGATTACTGCAATATTTACAATTTAAAACCAGACCATATGTCTTGATTTTATGTTTTTAGGCCTTCTGATTTGCGAAATGTTTATTTTCGTTTTAAATCCACGGCTTTCTTTCATTTTATAACTCTTTACTAGATGAAAGTGTGCAATTAAATCCCTGATGGTTTCCTGGACGGCCCAGTACGTATTATTTACAAAACCAGTTCACATGTCCTATTTAAATGTTTTCATCTGGCGATCTAATTCGCGAAATGTTTATTTTTTTCCAAAGCCGAGATAAGGGAAGGAATAGGTTTTATTTTCAGCCTTTGCCTGTGTTTACGTTGTACGAAAAACATTTGCTATGAAAACTTGAAAATGTAAACAATTACCATCATACTTTCCATTTTATCGCATTTGTCTGGGTAACTGTTGAGCAAAAGGTAAACTGTGACACCAGCTGGGAAAGTGATGACAATAGTGACTATTGTTCACAAAAAAGGAACAGTGCGCGATCAACTCTAGCGATGAATATTGTCTGAAAGTGACTATATTTGAAACAACAATCAATGTTAAGCAAACTTAAGAAACACATACTGACTCAATGACCCATGCTTATCCGATCAAAGCAGATGGATTCAAGCAACAAAAATGGGCGTTTTATAGGTCAATTTAGACTAATATCGTATACCTCTTGAAAAGCTCTTCTGTAAGAAAATTGACTTACTTATACTACATATATTCGATATTTGAATCTACCAGTATGTGAAGAATATATACCCGACCATCAATTTAGATGTCACTGCTGTTCAAAGCCATGGATGTAAGTGTCGCTCAAGAATGCTGTTCGGGTGTAGGAGAAAGCTTGATCGAGTCTGGCATCTAGGGCTTAATTCCAACTTTGCTGACAGTACTTTATATGGGTCGGATCCTCTCACGTCTTTTATTACTGTAGTAAGTGGTTAATATCCCTTACCATCCTGTGACCATTATCCTGACAAACCATGATGATAAATTCTATTATCCAACCCAGTTAAAGCTTACGGAACCAACCACACCCATTGGACAATGCTTCAAAAAATGTTTATCATTAATAGCACAAAATTCCAAAATTACTACCTCTAATTATAACCTATAACCCTATCCTACCGAAAATGCCATCCGCTACCTTGGCCTATGTCTAGACAAACCACTAACCTGGAAGAAACACCAGTTAAATTACTGAATTGAAAAGACAATACCTACACCTTAAAAGTCAAATAGACATACAATTCAGTTGAAACTAAAATAAGGCTTTGAACCGAATTCAACCGAACCTCCCAAACTCAACTGATTGCAGACCCTACAACTACGAATCCTTAGATCCATTGTTAATGGATTCTCCGGATTCTCCAACCGTACCATCTGTAACGACCTAAAAATTCCCTTCATGAAAAGCATTAGAAGATATAATTACAAAAGTTCCACAATAACATCAGCTTTAACGACCCTCCTCTCGATCTCTTCCCAATTACAAGAGCCAGTAGATACGTGACTTGCTCTCAGAGTAATTAATTTTAAATAATCTTTTTACGTAACGCTTTTGTTTGAAATGAAAAAATCAGTGCCACCAGCGGGATTCGAACCCACGACCTTCGGTTAAATACGCCGCTGATCTACCACTTGAGCTATCGTGACTTCGATCCACTCAGATACCAACTCCCCATCTCAACCTACAACCTTTCGAATTTTCCCGCCTTTTTGCCATTTTTGAAACAGGATTCGATTCTCGGCGACATATGAAGTGGCCACGGGGATCTGTTAGTGAAGTTATACTTCGTTTTACTTATTAAATCCATTATATTTAGTGGTCAATTGACCAAATTTCTTGTTTCACTTAATCTTTTTTTGTAAGGTTTTTGGTTGAAGTGGATCGAAGTCACGATAGCTCAAGTGTTGAGCAGCGGCGTATTTAGCCGAAGGTTGTGGGTTCGAATCCCGCTCGTGGCACTAACATTTTCTATTCAACCAAAAACTTTACATAAAAAATTAATTAATTGAAAAAATTAATTTGGTCAATAGATCACTAAATATAAAGGAATTAATTTTAAAGCTAAATGCATTCAAAAACATTATGAATCATATACGAAGATGGCAGCACTGAAACGTCAAATTATTACAGAAGACATTCAAGCTACTTGGTTAATGAAACTTTTAAACAAATAAAAAATCTGTAGTTTTTAATTTGTTGTTCTAGCGGGGTTGTATTTCTATTACTGAATTGCTTATCCACTCTCTTAACCGCAATGTTCTGTCAGATATTTAAGCAGAATGGTGCTTTACACAAAAAAGTACCTTCATTCCCATTATTTTTTCCTCGGAACACTCCTTTTAATTTGTCCCTGAAGACCCATTCTATCAAATTAAACTGTTACGTTTATTATATTCTATACTGATTCACAAATAGTATAAATATGTAATTTGGTCGTTTCCTTTCATCCTGGTCTGTCTATATTTGCCGTCGTGCTCGGTTTCGGGTTTGTTTGTTATTTTATCAATCATATTCTAAAATTTTAATATTTACCGTTGGGGGTCAATGGGGTGCCGATTCTGTTCGGTTCAAGTTGATCTGTAAGGATCGAGTTTATAGTTCATCACAAAACAGAACACCCAGATAAATCTCAAAATTTAACATAAATACTAACTTATCAAATTTTACATGTATAACACACTGGCACACTGATGGCGATGTTGAAACGCGTCTGACAGGCCAAACCAGCTAAGATAAGCAGACCAGGATGACCGATAAGGAAGAAATTATATCCTAAAATCATGAGATTTTCTGTTTAGGCTGAACCTGTAGTCCGATCATTTCCTGTTTTAACTTTACGGCGACACAAATCTACTTCTGTGTGGTGTTTAGTGACCGTTAGCCAATGATTATTTGGAGATGGTGAGGTGCGGTCTGGTGTGACGTAGGTTTTAGAAAAACATTTTCTTTATCATGCCAACGTTTTGATCTTTATTGAGATCATCTGCAGGGCTCAAAGTGTTTGTTTTCCGTGGCACTCTCAACACGACACACAAGAATGACACAACTACACGCAAAACAAACACTTTGAGCCCAGAAAATGATCTCAATAAAGATCGAAACGTTGGCATGATAAAGAAAATGTTTTTCTAAAACCTACGTCACACCAGACCGCACCTCACCATCTCCAAATAATAAATAATTTAGTTAATAATTATTAATATAATTATTAAAAACAGGTGATTGTGTGTAAATGTTGTTGTTTATTTTGTCGTTTCTTCTGGTTGTCTTTTTGGTCTGCTTGCTATCATGTAGTGGGTGATGCTAGAGACAGGTTCCAACACTGGTGGCGGAGGCGGAGGGGAAGGCGAAGGCGTCCGTGGTGGCGGTGAGGGTGACGGTGTGAACACCACGACTGATTCTTCCTCCGGCGGTGGAGGTCCTTCGCAAGCGTCCTGGATGTCGCACTTTTTCAGCAGGCCGCGGCAAAGTTGGATCATTTCGCCGGACAGGGCGAGTATTAAAAGGTTGTGCGACGCGGCTATGAACTCGCCGTCGATGTACAACTGGGGTATCGTCGTATAGCCCGAAGTGCTGATGAGCTGCTGGGTCAGAGGAGACGAGTTATCGCCTATGTCCACTATCACTTCTGTGTATTCGATTCTACCCATGTCCAATATTTTCTGGATGTCGTGGCAGTGATGGCATCGCTTCTGCGTGAAGAGTACGATCTTGTTTTTGCTCAGGATCTTCTTCAGTGCAGTCTTTTTGCAGCAACAAATGACTTCGCTGAGTGGCATTTTCCGCGAGCCGCCTTCTCACCTCCCGCCACTGCTTGAGTACCGCTCCTGCCCAATTCTAATAGATTCTTGATTAAAAATGTTAAATCATGTGTTCCAAAAATTATATTAAAATTAGATTTTTGTAAATAACAAAACTGTGAATGGTGTCGTTGTTGAGATGCCCAGGAGTAACAATCACTCTCATATTTGTCGTAACCCGAGTACTATTAATGACTGTGGCTACAACATTCTTGAATATGTAGGGTTCCAATCTTCGTAGAGGTATTAGACAGGTGAAAAAAGTAGACTAAATACTGGGTTCACCAAGCTTTCGGCAACTTATAGTGCCATTATCAGGACCTACTTTATTACAAATTCTAAATAAATACACAGTAACATGTAATTAACAATTAATGTAATAAAATAATATGCATACTTTCCCAAAAATGAAGAAAACTACATGGAAAAACTAATTGTTTTCTTCATTCTTGGGAAAGTATGTATATTATTTTATTACCTCTACCTCTACGAAGATTGGAACCCTACATAGATTATCTGCAGGTCGATCAACAAACCTCATATTTTCAGTCTTAAATATTTCGTTTAAAACTGACTTAAGTTTACAAAACAAGTGCAGGAAAGGAAAACGCGGCTTATTTATTTTTCATTGAACACCCCCATTCTCTCACTATCTTGGTGGGTAAATTTCATCCACCCTCAATCTGTTATTATTTTGTTAGCCGTATATTTCCTCTATATATCCCCTCGACTGCTGTTTTTCTTTCTGCCTGTTTCTGTCTGTATATTCCACTATCTAACCCCTTTGGTTGGAAAAGTTGGTATTTTTTTTTTTTTATATATCGTACCAAAAACGTCTTCCGTTCACTTTCTTTTTCCTCACCTTTGCCTTTCAACTATCCAAAATAAAAATAAAGACTTTAATGTCAGTTATATAACTTTCAGATTTCAATAGGGGAAAATACAATAAAAACGAAAAATACAATAAATACTAAAAAAAAAGAAAAATACTAATCAGAGAAACAAAACAGAAAGTATTATAATCAGAAAACAGAAAAACTTTGTAAATGATAATAATATACTTCATAAATTAATTATTCAGAAATCGTGAGATGCGGTCTGGTGTGATGTAGGTTTCAGAAAAACATCCCTCACTGGCACTCTCAACGCGACACGCAAGAATGGCACAATTACACAGAAGACAAACACTTTGAATAAGTAGAAATGTTTTGATTGAATATAAAAAATATGTTTTGCATTGTATAAATTCACTTTTCCACATCCTAAATGTATTTGTTAAATGTTTGTAAATCCCAGGCCCTGAAGATGAACTCAATAAAGATCGAAACGTTGGCACGATAAAGAAAATGTTTTTCTGAAACCTACATCACACCAGACCGCATCTCACAATTTCTAAATAATTATCGATTAACGGTCACTTATCACCACACATTTCATAAACTAATATGGGCACAAAAATAATGTTTCAATGTTTGATAAATAATTCGCAAAAATATTTCATTTCTGTTGTTCTTTAATTTGATATATCGACAAATCCTTAAATAAAATAACAGCGATTTCTTAAATAATTCTTGAATTTTTCTTGGAGATCTCAATTACTCGAAATTGCAGTTTTAAATCTAGCCTTCTTAATCTTAGACCAAAACTGTTTATAAAATTGCATAATTTTTCAACTCTCTACGAAGATATTATATTTAATTTCTTCATGCATTAACAATAAATAGTTGAATATATCATTATTTTTTTTCTTTAGTCCTGTCAGGCTGCTGTGATAAACAAAAATCCCTGAATATTTTTGGCACATACGACAAACAATTTTTATTGCTCAAAAATTCTTCACCTTTGGAAAATATCGTAGAACAAACTTTTTTGACTATTGTGCAAAATATTTTACCATAATTTTTATGTTTCTTTTTTCGCCCCAATACCTGTTACATCTAACGCCGGTATGATTGTGACAAACTGCCGTCAGAAAGGAAACAAACTACGCCCTCATAAAAAATTTTTACTCCATAGAGAAAATATAGATCTTTGAAAATTTCAAAATTATTTTCGCATTTCTTTCTACAATTGATTAATTGTTTTTACATGAAAAATCTATATAACCTATTAAGTTGATTTTAGCATGCCTTATACTAAACTGAGATAGTTTTTATAATTTAAATTTTGTTAGTGAGCCACTAGCAAATTTCACGTCCTACAAGTTGTCCAACAAATGAGTTTTATCATTAATAAAGAAATCATAGTTTTTATTAGTTTAATTATTTTAAAAATACATCAATGTTATGCATTCTATGAGTAGGTTGTAAGCTGGCTCAAAATTTGATTGAACTATGAAATTTTCTTTTGCTTTGCACGATCCCATTGTCTTAAGTGACATTTAAAGAAGAAAAGTAAATGTTAAGATATAGAAGATGTGAGATATAGTTTCATCGGCCATTTTTTGAGATTTTATCCCAAATAAGCCAAATAATAATAATAAAATTAATAAAATAATGGGAAAATGTCTTTCATACATTTCACTCTTTCCTGGCAATTTCGATCCGACATAGCTGCCAGCCAACAGGTTGTACAAATTTGTCTATGTATAAAAGCATAAGTATTAACTAGATTTATCTTATAGCAGTTTTAATTTTTTTTTAAATATTTTAACCATTTTTATTAGGTTTTGTTTTAAATTTTTGCTGTAAAAGAAAAACCGCCCACTATAAAAAATTAAAATTTTCCACTCACTTGAAAAGTATGCTCCAAAAACAGCCGAAACTGCTTCCGTTCGCGACCAATCTTGAATACGAGACGGTCATCGGTGTAAATTTGAAGGGGCCGGATACACTTCACAGGCACAAGTCTATTGTTCTTTCTTGTTCCACTGCCAACGCTTCACTGTTCTCTTGTATGCGTTTCTCGGCCAGAGTGGAAGTGGAAGCTTCTTTTACCTGGCGGCCTCTGCACGACCCCTACCCAACTAGGGACGGATTTGAGACATAATCCCGACCGAAATCCTTGGCCCTCCTGTTTCCTTTTTACATCCGACCAGTCTGGTCTTCTTCCTATTCGAACGGCTGGCCCGCGTGAATAAGCCCTTCCACCTAAGTTTTAGAAAATGCTTCAAATCAGCCAGTACCTGGGTCACACAACGCCACATCTGATATTCAATGATATTTTAAAACAAAAATATGTATAAAATTGATCCAGGATAAAATGCGAATAAAATTTGATATTTTCAATGTTTATAAAGCACTCACACAAATCGTAAATTATTAACATAACAATAAAAACCATTTCATATAACCGATAAAACTTGATGCAATGTTTCATGTAATAGGTTAACATATTTCGCATTATATCATTGTTTTCAAAAAAATACAAATGGACATTTATAATCATTTAAGACATATAAAGAAATTATAAATCATTAAAGTTTTACAAACATGACATCCAAACGAAAATCATCTCATTTAGCCAATCATATATTATACAATGGACCTACTGATTGTTTAACATATTTGACAAGGCATTATTTTTACAATTATATAATTAACATTACACAGCATTTTTAATAATTTAAGACACTTAATAAAAAACTAAGTCATTCACTTTTTGCATACATGATACCATGTCATATTACCTTGGAATATGCCCACTCAATAAAGACATAACCTAGGACACAATGAAAATCCAGAGAAAAGAATTACAGCATTTAGTATACTGGTCCTGCCAAAATGATTATTTTTTACTGCAGGGAATCAGGCATCCATTTTAGATATAATCAATGCATTATTTATTGATTTTAAAAAAATCACTTTCTTGTGTTAAAAAAAATATATATATATATATATGAATACTTTCTTCAATGAAACTTTAATGTAAAATAATACGTAACAAATTCAATTATGTTCATTACATATTTGCTCAGCAATTGGTAATAAACAGAACCAACATTTTTTTTAGACACTATTTAAAAATATATTCATATGTAATTAAACTTTATATTTCATAATAATTTCTCTGAATGCAAAACATTTCCATGGTTACTATCATTAAAAGTGTTTTACTGGTAACTTTTTTATAAAAGTGCTGAAAAAACATTTTTTGCTTTATCGAGCTTTGCTTGAAATTGCTATTGTTATCAATTATTTGATAATCAATTAAGCCTATTTTGACCAACATTCCAAGGACGTGACAACAATTAAAGAAGAGGATAATTATAAAAATTTAGAAACGTTGAAGAAGGGGATAAATATAAGAAAGAGTGAGAACAGTTAAAGAAGAGGATAACAACAAGAACAACTAACATCATCTAAAAAAAGCGGATAATTATTGAAAATGGTTGTTTCCCAATTTTGGTTTATGGTCGGACTTTCTGCTTGGGGAATGTTTTCCTCTTACAAATTTTATAAAAATCACAAAGAAGAACAGGAGGAATTGGAACGTAAGGCAAGGCAGAAAGAACAATATGGAGTACAAATTGACCTTAGCCGAATCCAGACAGTATGTTCAGGAGTATGCATAAGAGCAGATCCAAATGCTGATGTTGAAATGCAGGCAAACCAAATTGAAGAACAAAAGCAAATGCATTACAGAAACCTTGTACATTCCCTGAGCACTGCAATCATGCGAGAAACTTTACAGGATGGGTAAATTGAAATTTAATTTTTGATTTATTTATTTGCCCTTTTTTAATTGATTTTTTGTTTCCATTCTTCTAGCGAAGAACTGGACTGACAGTTCTTGCCATACCCATGGTTTTGATAATTTTACTACACGGATTTGATATATTCATGGATTTGACGAGTTTACTTCATTATTTTTGATTTTTGTGGGCGATGATTTCTGTACATCATCCTACTTTTATTTATGAATTGCAGACAACTAGTACACTTATTTTCATAGCATTGCATTAGATTTAGTTTAGCTGAATCAAAAATACAGTATTTTTTAGTTAAAACATCTTTTTTCTTCATGTTAATACAAAATATCTTAATGAAATAAACCAAGCATTTCAATACAATTTTATAAATTTAATTTAAAGATTAGATAACTTTGTGAAAATTGGTTTTCATCTTGAAAAAAAGAAATAGAAGACAATCTACAAAATGCCTGTACTAAAATGCGCTTCATCCAAACAAACTATGTACGTTCCTTTGACTGAACTATGTTGAAGTCTGTCATGAGAAACCAGAGAGATCAGCACAAACCCTTTCTTATATGAGGCACTAGCCACCAATTTTCACACTAAGAGAATTACGTTAAGAGGCGCCGAGGAAAGTGTTTAGTTTTGTGGGATTAAACGTCCTTTCCATGGTCATATTATACTATATTTCTTAGTATGTGATGTTTTTTTACATTTTCCTCAATTTTTTTTTATAAGGTGAAAACAAATTTCTTATCATTATCATCAGTCATAATTATCCTCTTTTTAAGCTGTTGTCACCTTCTTATAATTATTCACTTCTTTAATTGGTGTCTAACTGTGTGTTCAATTTATCTTTCTTGTTATTAACCTCTTATTTAATTGTTGTAACATTCTTTGTGTAAATAATTAATAACCATCAACCATCATCGTAGAAGCTTGATAAAGGAAGAAAATGTCATTCAGCAATTTTATATCAACAATAAAACAGTTTTAATAATAGTCACCATGGAAAAGAGGAGTGCACTGCTGTGTCCACTGTTGTGGAACAAAATAAGCATTACCCCTCTTATGTTAAGATAACCTAGTCATTGTAGATTTTGCAATTTGTGTTTTGTCTCTCCTTATCTAATATTCTGCTTAAATGACTCCTTCACTTGACCCTTTGGTTAGTTACTTAGTGTCTTTGAAGAATGTTATGGCTTCATATTTTAGAGTGAGTGCTTTTAAGATTAGTTCCCTTCTTCTTAAAAAGAGGAGAGATGTTTTCTTAGAGTTGGTATCCCAACTATTTTTGTCACACTATCTTTCTAAAATTTTGGGCGTTTTGCATCTGATTCAGGGGAATATCATCAAATTATACTTTATGGTTGTTAGCAAGTCATCTGCATGGTATATGGTATCCTAATGGTGCTTTGTGATTAGGTCATCAACTATTAACAACTACAGAAGTGGCAATAGTACACCATCCTCAAGGTAGGTGATTTCTGTACAATGTGATGACCAAGTTCAGTGCTTATTGTCCAACCTTTTATCTTGAAAAAAAAAAATCTCAGTAGTCAGAGGTCCGAGGTACTATAAGGATGGATCTTCACTGGAAGTGTATTCACGCGACGAGAAAATAGAGGTGACAAGTCGCCGAAATCCAATGGTGGAAATACTCCGAACCGCATTGCCTTATGGATATCAACAAAATAATTATATCTGCGGAGGCAAGGGGTCTTCTTTGTTACCAAAAATCCATGTTTTATAGTTGATGTAATATTGGGAGGAATCACACAAATCTTTCTTCAAGTGAGACCACTCTCCCAATTCTTTCCACAATATCACAAAAATATTATTGACCCACTCTGCTCTTCTTTTGGATGATTTTTATCTCATTAGTGAAGGGGAATCAAGCACAAAGTTGATGAATTCACGTGGAAGGGGCATGATTATTGTACTTTCTAAAAAACAACAAGCCAAGTGCTACTTGCGGACTGCTGACTGCATGAAACTCCTTTCAGTGGAAATGGACTTGTTGTAGTGATCACAATGCTTAGAAGATTCCACACTCATCACATGAACATTTTGCACCCTAATACACTTCTAGTGTAGATCCAGCCTTATTCCAAACCATGCCTGTAATTCTATGTAACTCAATTAGTCTGAAATTCCTGGTAGAATTGGTTGTACAGGTTATCATGTACAGGTTATCATGAGCAGGAGAAGGATCGCACCTGGAAGCTCTCAAGGCAACAGTGAAGCCAAGGAGGCTGTGGCAGCTCTTTTTTTTAGTCAATAAATGTTTTCTTTAAAATAATTTTTAATAATCAATATAATACTAATTACAGTGGTTTTTAAAATGAAAATTAAAACAGAAGTATTTCTGGAAAAATGAGTAAATGAAAATAAATACACAAATGGATTATTTTACAATGTAAGATTATTGATTATATAATAATTAATAATAGGTTATTATGTAATCAGAACAATATAAGAAAGCATTATAAATTATGGAATATAGTACGTAAATAAACCTGATCTACATCTGAACTTAAATGATCAGTGGCAAATATATGAACCGTTAGTATTGGTACAGTTGTTTTTGCAAGGTGGGCTCTGAAGATCGGTCTGCAGGCACTCATCGACGTCAACACAGTTCTTCCAATCTGCCGAAAGAACGAATCCTTGTGGGCAAGCACAGAAAGCCCCCAGACGGGTGTTGATACACATGTGACTGCACTGCTCCTTCGCACAGGAGTCCACTACCTTGCAGCTTATGCCATCTTCAGACAGTTCCGTTCCTAAAAGATAACAGCAGATTTTAAAATTGTAGATTTTTTTATTTTTTCCATTGTGACAATCAAACCTGGAATGGATTGACAGCCACAGCTGAAGCTCCCCCATTTGTTGTAGCACTCCCCTTGACAAGGTCCATGCCCATTTCGAAGTATACATTCATTAATATCTTTAAAAAATAGTCATCAATTAATTTTATCCACTAACCTCTAATCAATGACAAATAATTACCAAGTATAATAATTGACCAAGTGCCTAAATTAACCGATGGTAATAAAAAGTAGGCTGAACGAGGTGCACCAATATATTGATAATCACTTTTCCAAGTGAATTTTAACAAATTTGGTCAGATATCAATGAACATTACACAAAAGCTTATCTAAGATATATTGACCTGAGATATACTTGGCCATAGAGTATCACGGCTAAATAGTAATTGTTGTAAGAGGCTGAAGGCAGCTAAGCCTGAGACATTTCAACCTCCAGACATAACCACTTCCATTTGGCCCTCTGATGGTAGATATGACATTAAAAACATGAATTAACAAAGAAAAAGAAATGGAAGCGCAACGTAGATTGTTCGACTTGTCCCACATAATTGACGGGTGTCATTCCTTGGCTCCATGTTGATAATGACTGCCACCTGATAAAATTGTGCAGTAAGGATTTATGCTGCTGATCCAAATTTCGAAGGAAACAGGACTGTTTTATTGAATAGCATCCAGACTAAGTACAAGGTATTGTAAGCCGGTCCCTATCTTAGCAATAAGTTTACATTGTTAAAATAAGAACAAAATAGGGTAAACGATGAAAAGGGACAAAGGTTGTACTCTGAAGGGGCGACCACCCAGATGGGAACGACGTGAAAAATCTGGCAAATGTAGCTTGGAAATGGTTACCCAGGTAGCCAGTTAGGTAAGAACATCGAAGTGTGTGGCACACCCAAGCTGGACCCACGTTTTGTTTCCAACGAACCTGGAGAACATAAAATAGCAATAGCTAGACCGCCGTCTTTGCCGGCCCTCCCGTGGCGTGAGAACTCCCCCGACTTTTGAGTTTCTTTTCCACCCCTACTCCGGGAGAGACCTGGTATAAAAGGGATGACTGGAAAATCAAAAGTCAGTCAAGATACAAGACTCACCCCAGGCAGTCAAAAACCAAGACTCACCCCAGGCAGTCAAAAACCAAGACTCACCCCAGGCAGTCAAGACCAGGGACTCTCTCAGGAGTCACCTCGGAAGACTTGCCTGTGTCGAAATCCAAGACTCACCCCAGTCAGTCAAAATCAAAGACTCACTCCAGGCAGTCAAGACCAAGGACCGGGAGGAGAAGCAGCCACACTCCATCTGGGATTCAACAAGAGGACTCAGCCAGCCAGAGCCAGCGAGGATCAGCCATTGCGACCAATCGAGCCAAGTAAGAGGTCAAGAGAAGAGGTGCTGTGGACACTGATCGTGGCAAGCATCGTTTGGGGTAGGGATGATAGACTCATCCCAGGTTTAGAGTTGTGGCTGACTTGTAGATTAATTAGATTCTGTGGTTTGGGTACCATTAAGAGAAGGAATTGTGTAAAATAAATGTTACTGAATATGCTCTCTGGTTTATTGAATTCTGGAACCTTACCTTCCCCTACACAAGAATAAGTAGCGATGCGCTTACACCGACTAATCTCTTGTCGCTTATCCGAAAAGCAAGCGAATATCGAGAGATAATTCGACCGCCGTGCCGTCGTCCGCTTACAGTATCATAGCATCATGTACAAGGCAGAGTATCAGCGGAGGAGAAGGTACATAGCATCCAGAATACAGTGCTTGAGAAGATCAAGGTGAAGTTTCAAGTATTCAATCAACCTCGTTAGATAGTGGTACTCCACTACTTGAACGAATTGCATGTAAATAGGAGTGTGTGTGTGTGTGTTTGTGTGAGTCTAGGTATAAAAACAACCTGTGTTCAGAGCTGAAGCGACCAGGCATAAGTTGTTGACACCTCCAGGAGCTAACTTTCAGAGGTGAGGCTTCTAAGACCAAGGTCTGACCCTGATCTACTGAAACCCAAATTAGGTGATTTTTGAAGCAAGTAATAAGCTCACGCTCTATCTAAACTGACTAAATCACTACTTTTTCTGTGATCAATACATTCATCTCACAGGCATATCCTTGTGTACTGGCATCAAAACTTATGCACAGAGAATGTATAAAAATTAAGCCTTCTGGATGTGAAGAAAAAAAGAAGAATCTGTGCAAATTCTCAAACATGTAGATGACTTTAGTACTACTTTTAGTACTACTAAATAAGTCAGATCTACAAGAGCAATGCTGAACACTGGCTTCCAGACAACACCTTTTGTACAATAAACAAATATAATTTAAAAATTGAACTCTCCTTGTTAGTTAGAACTATCCTTTGATCCAATTACTAATGAGTAATTTTAAAAAAATGTACATATTTCATAGATGTCAAATGCCATCTCAAATAGATTTTCATTGGAACCAAATTAATACAAGCCAGCAAGAAGACATAAACTATCTTCTCTAATAAGACTTGTAAGACTTATTTTGACAAGCTTTTGCAAGTAGAATTATGATAGTTGAAGTTCACAGGCATTAAATAAAAAAAAGTACTTTTCAAATTTCAAACTTATAAAATTAATTTTATACATAAACCTAATACCTTTGCAATTTTTAGTATAAGGATCCAAGCGAAATCCTTCAGGACAGTGACATTTATAGGACCCGATTGTATTTATGCAAAGTCCTTCACAGCCGCCATTGTCCACAAGGCATTCATTATAATCTTAAAACAAAAGAAGTCATTAGAACGATTAAACAATTAAATTTAAACATGAGCACCTACCAGCTGTAAAGTTTCGCTTTGTAACTTTGTTGTACTTTAATTCGAATGTCGGCAAGTCTTTGAAGGTCCTCGGTTCAATTGGTTGCCTCTGATGGTTATCATCGTGTTGCCCTTTTTCTGTTTCTTCTTTCAATTTAAAGTGTAATTTATTTGATACGGTGTTCGTGTGTATAGTCACGTTGTTGAACATGGATTTCTTCTTTTTACTCTTTCTTTTGTCTCTTTTCTTCTTGCCTTTTCTCCTGTGCGCTTGCTGGTTTTTGTTTTGCCGATTGCTCGAGTCATTTTTATGCAATTCTGACTGAATCAAGTGTTTTCGGCTTAGGCTCCATTCCTCGTAGCTCTGCCATGGCCACCATACACTTTGGTCAGGTTGAATCTTCCCCTTATGCCTATTTTTTATTGGTTGAACTTTACCTGGCACATGTTTTAATCAATTGAAATACATCTTTAATAGATTTCACTACTATTTCTAAATTTGTGAAATAATGAAACTTGTCTGACAGATCAATAATCAGGAACCATTAAATTGCAACTAAAAAATTATTTTCTATATTTCAGTCCATTCTGATCGGTGTACTTTCTTCAATGAAAGTTTAATGTAAAATAATGTACAACAAATGCAATTATGTTCATTAAATATTTATTCAACAATGAGTAATAAACAGAACCAACATTTTTCTAGACATTATTTAAATATATATCCATATGTAATTAAACTTTATATTTCATAACAATTCCTCTAAATACAAAACATTTCCATGGTGACTATTATTAAAAGTGTTCTACTGGTAACTTTGATATAAAAGTGCTGAAAAACAATTTCTGCTTTATCGAGCTACTACGTTCATTTTTAATAATTATTTGATACTCAATTGAGCCTATTTTGACTAACATTCCAAGGACGTGACAATAATTAAAGAAGAGGATAATTATAAAAGTTGAGAAAAGTTAAAGAAGAGGATAACAACAAGAACAACTAACATCATCTAAAAAAGCGGATAATTATTGAAAATGGTTGTTTCCCAATTTTGGTTTATGGTCGGACTTTCTGCTTGGGGAATGTTTTCTTCTTACAAATTTTATAAAAATCACAAAGAAGAACAGGAGGAATTGGAACGTAAGGCAAAGCAGAAAGAACAATATGGAGTACAAATTGACCTTAGCCGAATCCAGACAGTATGTTCAGGAGTATGCATAAGAGCAGATCCAAATGCTGATGTTGAAATGCAGGCAAACCAAATTGAAGAACAAAAGCAAATGCATTACAGAAACCTTGTACATTCCCTGAGCACTGCAATCATGCGAGAAACTTTACAGGATGGGTAAATTGAAATTTAATTTTTGATTTATTTATTTGCCCTTTTTTAATTGATTTTTTGTTTCCATTCTTCTAGCGAAGAACTGGACTGACAGTTCTTGCCATACCCATGGTTTTGATAATTTTACTACACGGATTTGATATATTCATGGATTTGACGATTCATTGATCATTATTTTTGATTTTTGTGGGCGATGATTTATGTACATCATCCTACTTTTATTTATGATTTGTAGACAACTAGAACACTTATTTTCATAGCATTGTATTAGATTTAATTTAGCTGAATAGAAATATAGTATTTTTTATATAAAAAAGTTTATTTCTTCATATTAAAGCAAAATATCTAATTGTTAATGATATAAAGCAATAGCGTCTCCATATTATTACAGTTTTATAAATTTAAGTTAAAGATATTCATACAATAGTTAGGTTTTTGAAAATCCATTGTAATCTTGAAAAAAAAACAACCACATACTAACAAATATGAACATGGAAAATGTGCTTCATCGTACAAAACTAGGCACTTTCCTCAGTGCCTCTTAGTTTGAAAATTGCGTAGCCAAAGGGTGTAATCAGGCTATTAATGCCTCACATTCACAATGGATTTGTCCTGATGTCTCTAGTTCCTGTTGGCAGAATCAACGTGTTTCTACTCTGCTTTCTCTTTAAAAGTTAGATGGTCGTTAAGAGTGCCTATGATCTTCCTCCAATTTCCTCCTTTAGTTTCTACTTTTACAACTCTGTCGCCAACAGTTCGATCGTATGAACTTCAGCTTGGATGATAGTTGAACCAGTTCAAAATTTTTTTATGCACCTCAGACTTACGGCTGCCTTCCTTCCATTTTCTCTCTTATCTATGACCACTTAGAAGGATCTGTAAAAGTTGAGTTTTCCTCGGAATAAGGAGGAATAGCTATCTCATTTATTTTAATTCATTCCTTAATTTTGAGATTTTTTTTATCTGGTTTTATGTTTTGTATCCGATGAGTCTGTCTTTGAAAACCACCTTTTTGTATGGCCTTTCTTGTAAATGTGGGAAACTGTACCCGATTAAAGAAGAAGCCATCACAAAATATTAGAGAATTAAAATAAATGGGGTGGCCATTTACTCATATGAGGAAAATTAACTTTTGCAGTCCTTTGCAAGTGTTCATAGATAGCACAGATCTTTGGAAGCAAGGCAGCTCAATAAGGCAGAAAATGTAGTTCAACACTTTTCTACCAAGTTATCAATAAGACAGTTTTAATAATAGTCACCATGATAGAGTGCTGTTTCCATCACGGTTGTGAAACAAAGTATGCGTCACCACTGGTAAGACCCTAGCCGTTTTAGATCTTAGAATTGGTTGTTCTCTCCATTTTAGTATTTTTTTCAGTGTATAGTATTTTTTTAATCATTTTTAGTCAGAAGGCAGAGGTAATACTAATCCAAGCTATGTCCGTCCATGTAACTGAAATTCCTGGTAGAGATCAAACCACAAGAATTTAATTTGAATTGACATTAATTAAATAGATTATTAACTAAAAAAATGAGATATGTTAAGGAACCAAAATGCTTTATTTTATTTTTTTAGTTCTATATTAAAAATTGTGGCAGTCACCCTAACCCTCAGGAGAACAGTCGCAACGTCATCAGTATAAAATGCCAGTTGACAAAATTTAGGTTTCAACAGTGCGTTTAGAAAAATGAAAAACTGCAGGACTCAGAATCAAACCTTGAGGTAGCTCTTTTTTAATCTGGATTTAATAAAGGGAATTATGTTAGGCAACATAGCAAGATCTCCTTTGTAAGTAGGAGCACATTTCTACTCACTGGGCTGGTCACACGTGTTTTGACATTCCACCATCTGACAGACCAACCCTGTGAGGATATAAGGATCCAATGACAAGTCAATCACCCTGCAGATTACTGGAGGATATCTCACAAATTAAAGATGAACTAAAAGTAACTAAAAAAATTAAACTGTTAAAACTGTTTAATTAAACTGTTTACTTAATCAAATTAAATGGTTTAATTAAAAATTAAATTTCCTCGTACAAAAGGAATGATTTAAAGAAAATACACCAAATAAAAAGAAAATAATAAAAAAAAGGAACTCTCACCTCTTAGTTTTCTCCGTTTACTTCCTAGCCCTTCATTTAAACCCCCGATGAATCTACAAGATTTTTATTTTTAATTATTTTTATTTTGTTTAATTATAATAAAATTATACCTGACTGAGTGGTTTTGAGGGGGTCTGTTCAAAATTTTTTCAATGTGTGAATCATTTTTATTATCAATACTGGAACTACTGCTCAGCACACCTGGAATAATACAAATACATCTTACTCAACAAAAAAAAAATAATGCCAACAGACAGTGCAATATTTTCCAGGTTGTACAATATATTTTCAACTTTTCGTCAATCATGCAATGTATTGCACAAACTTTCAATATCGTCTACACACGATCAATTAAATTGCACAACCCAAAATATTGTGCAATAATATTGATCGTCTATGTGCTGCTTTAGGGTTGGGTTAGGAGGTCACAAGGCCACGGTCTTTTTAGGTGGCATTGAGGATTGTTAAGCGGCCCATAGACGTCCAATATTATTGTACAATATAGATTGCACAATAATTTGATGGTTGCCCCTTAACGTTCAATAATATTGTACAAAATTTTGTTTGTGCAATGAACTTGAATAGTTTGAAGGCGATATTGAAGTTTGTGCAATATTTTCCAATTGTTAATACTTCACAAACTGACTGATATTGCGCAATAATGCCAACAGACGGGGGAATATTTTCCAGGTTGTACAATATATTTTTAACTTTTTGTCAATCATGCAATGTATTGCACAAACTTTCAATATCGTCTACGCATGATCAATTAAATTGCCCAACCCAAAATATTGTGCAATAATACTGATCATCTATGGGCCACTTTAGGATAGAATTTTGAAGAGAGAGCATGAGCTGGTTGATTGGTGTGGGAGGAGAGCTTGGAGTGTAAATTATGAAATCGTTTTTGGATCGTATCTGTCACAAATGGGATGACTAGGTCTTTGTGGATGGTTTGGTTGATGATTAAGCTGCAAGGAGCGGCACTGAAGGCACAGACGGTTTGGTTGGTGACATAGAAGGAAGGGTCGAGGATGTGATGGAGGACTTGAAGAATTGGATTCTTTGGATGTTGGATGACTCATCTCCTTAGTCCAAATTGGTCTAATTAGTGTCTTGTATATTGTTAGTTTGTAGTGTGCACTTGATGTGGATTTGGGCTCAAGCAGGTGTCTGAGTTGTCAATATCTTCAGTTCAGGTCTTGTCTTTTTGTGTTATATGTATGTTGCATGTATGTCTGCTGTCTAAGTAGAACCAAAGGTAGCGGATTTGGGTACTGATGGGCAGATCCTCTTGCAAGTGTAAATGTCATTAGCCAGCTTTTTTGTTCATTCAGTTTGATGTGCCACCGAGTGCACAAGTTGGTAATGAGGTTTAGGTGGTCTTGGCTTGCTGCAAAGATAGGGACAGGATGTGAGAAGAGGACATGTACATCCTCATATATGTATGTTCCACGAAGACCATGATGTGGGTGTTTGGGTGGGTAGGTATGTTATTGATGTAGACTGGGATGAGGATTGGTCTTTGGATTCTCCCTTGAGGAAGACTGGTTTTGGTGACTTAAAAACTTTGTTTCAATGTTTGAAAACTTCTGAGCCAACTCTTAAACCAGCAAACCAAGAGGAAGGACTTCAGGTTAAGGTAGAAGGTGTGGGGTGGAATACTTTTTAATTTGTAAAGGAGACCGCAGTGCCACACTCTTTCAAATGCCTTTGTAACATCTAGACAAACTGCTGAACAGTAATACATATTTTCTAAGGGAGAGGATATTGTGTTGACTACTCTTAACCCCTGCTAGACAGTAGGGTGGAGGGATCTAAAACCAAATTGATAGACAGGGATGATTTTTATGAGAGTTGGATATGAGGATTATTCTTTTGAGCAGGAGGCTGTTCAAAGATTTTAGCAAAGATTGGGGCTTGTCAGTCTGATTAAAAAAATTACAAAAAGATTTCAAAATATAATGCAAGAAATAATAGTAAACAAAATATGAACGATATTAACATACTTGAACATAAATTAAGGAGGAAGAGGTAAAAAGGAAAATTATAAAAGAGAGAAGAAAAAGAGAATAGCAACAAGATCATGTTGAGTTAGTTTGATAAATCAAGGATTGTTTGAAAAAAGTTAAAAGCTTCAGTCCTGAAATTATTTTTTTTAGTTTATTTTTTTTGTTTGACAGGGGCATCCGATAGCTTGGTCATTTCAGCCCCAATGCACATACTGCTGCCCACTTGATATACAATCACACCAATACATACATTCATATCTATATACGTTGATCTTACTCATACCGTTTGGTAGATGGAGTACTCGATATTCCTCCCTCTACCTGTTCACTACAATAAACTAATTTAATTCGGGGTCGAGGGGTACTTTAACAGTTTTCTGCTGTAGATCCAAGTCACGCATGCAACATGAGGTCCGATGGAGATGCTACTTCACCAAGAGCCCCTTCCTATTCACATCAATAAATACATTCACTCATACAAGACACAGAAAGACAAAACACATAACTTAAATTCTGTATACAATAGAAAATCCCCTTAAAAACCGGAATAGGGGACCCTAAAATATACTGCTGTGTCCGAGAACCCTTTTTAAATCTCGTGGCATGCCTACTCGCACCCTGTAGGGAGCCTAGGCACGACAAGCTTCGACTATGTGGGACACCTCGAGCAACCGTTCTCTGCAATTGTGCAATTATTAAAAAGTATTTTAATTTCTTTTAAGTAGAAGTGTGATTAAGTGAAAAAGAATAGTACTGCAAAAATGGTAAAATAAGAGTTTTGACTAGTCTAAGTTTTAGTGTCGGAGAGATAAATTTATGATATTTCCAAATTGAATTTGAAGTCCCATTCACCCTTCTAACAACAAAGCCTAAACAATCATCCCAAGATAATCTGGTATTAAAAGTCAAGTTTTTACCTGGGGTTGGAGAAGGGGATTAAAGAGCCAATGTAGAACTGCATTTTGAAATTTCAATTTTTATGAGAACAACAACAAATTTTATAACTTAACATTTAAATTTTTATCATGAATTTAAATGAATGCATCATGAATAAGTAGTGTTCTTTTAAATCAAAATTCGAAAATCGACTACATTTCCAGAATACGAAATGAGTTGTGCTTGATTAAAAAAAGGCCTATCTTTGGTACATTTCATCGGATAAAATAGTAAAATTAAATATGATTAATTCAACTGAAGTTCTTTTGGCCAGGGTCTGAGAAGTCGAAGTGGTTAATTTTATTCTTCAGAAAACAAAAGGGAAAAAACTTTACATAACACTGAATACATTAAATGCTAGCTGTCATCCACTTAAGTGTTTTTAAAAGGACTTTCAAATGATAACAACGAAAAGGACTCCAATTAGGTGACAAATTCAAAAGGATATGAGTATGCGTGGGATTAGATTTATTGGATCTTTCTTGGAATCTCACTTTGTTTCGTTCATTCAATAGAATTCATCAATCAAAATCATAGTGACAAAATTAACAGTTAATTATTTTAAATACTTTAAAAAAAAGAAAAACCAGATAACGGGTGTGTAAAAGATTGTGTGTTTTGAGTTTAGACTATCCTTCAAAGAGTCCTGATGCCGTTTTCTCTTTTTTTCAGCTATGGCACGATGTTGAGAAGGTCGGTTTTCGGCTGACTGTCGAATCGTGGCACAAACCCTTCAAATACCAAAAGAAAACAAAGTTTGCTCTTGTAAATTTTGCCCTGTCATATGTAAACAAAAATACACCAAACCGTTATCTCCACGTGCCTGGTTCAACACTATTACACGCGATTTTACAGTAGTTACATTATACAGTGTATTCGAGTACTCAACTTTGTGTAACTTTGCCAGTTGATTCTACATTCAAAATGGAACCAAAAAATCCTATTTAACTAAGATCCGAATCTCAACAGTTTCGGAATTAATCCCCTTTTCCTGATTTTTTTAGATTTCACGACCTTGTTTCAAATAAACAATAATAAATCGAAAACTAAAAGGTTTTAGACAAATCCGTTGATACCAGTGAAAACTTCGTTAAATTTCCAATCAGATGTGATCAATAATAAATTTGTAAACATTGGTGACAAGAGGTTTAGTACACAGACATCGAAAAACACATATATTTTTTTAATTTAAAACTTACTATGGAAATTCTAAACTACTATTTCCAAACCTAGAGACCAGCAAATTTCAGAAAACGTTCTCCATTTAATATCCTTTTCAGTGGTTTAATTTATTTTTCAATTACTTTTTTCAAAGATGAAAAAGTGATGGAGGAAAAGAAAAAACCGAGGTTGACGGATTGGCAAGGTGGAAAGATTTTCCAATTAAAAGGTTTTAGACAAATCCGTTGATACCAGTGAAAACNTTTTTTTAATTGAAAAATTTACTACGGTGATTCTAAACGACTATTTCCTGACCTAGAGACCAGCCAATTTCAGAAAACGTACTCTATTTATCATACTTTTTAGTGATGTAATTTTTTTTAAATTACTTTTTTCAAAGGTGAAGAAATTGATGGAGGAAAGGAAAAAACCGTGTTGACGGATTGATAAGGTGGAAGGATTAATAATAATAAGAAAGAAAAAAACTTTAGGAATTTTCAATGAATGTACTAAAGACGTTCTGAATCCTTTGAAACTTTTATTCCAGGGAATAATAATACAACAATCCTACATTCAAAGTTGAAGGGGTGTCGGTGTGTCTTACTTTATTGCGGGTTTCGCTATTTGGCTATATATAGAGAGCGTGTAGGAATGATACCCGCTATGACACCCATGCTAGAGCCCGAGTTTTCCCCTGTTCAAATTTTTGGAGGAAAAATATTGTTTTATTACGTAAAGCACTGATAATTACCTAGGATTCATTTATTAGAGTGAATGTGTTGTGCGAGAATAGTTCATTGGATTACTCACTATTACACCAAGATGGATTCCACCATACCAAGTAGGTTTGTTATGTAGTACGTGTAAGATTGATGGAGGAATATGGATAACTACACTTCAGATAGAAACTATGTTAAATTTAGCTCATAATGTACATATCCTCTAATGTCTTAAAATTGTACCCGCCAAGAAAAAGAGATAGTGTTGAAATTGAGTGTTAGGTTGCGAGTCAGTGAACTCATGCTGAACCGGCTTATTGGGTCCGTCTTCACTCGCGGGTTTGTTGAACGGCTCAGACGCGTTTCGACATTGTGCTATCAGTGAGGAACTGGCCATTTCCACCAACTGAACCAGTTCTCCTCACTGAAGATGGCGCAATGCCGAAACACGTTTGATTATGTCAACAAATCCGCGAGTGAAGAAGGACCCAGTAAGTGACCCCGTGCCGGTTCAGCATTTCAATACAGATCGTACGAGTATACATATATGTATATATAAAATATCTCGTTTCACTATCAAGTCGGAAATTCGGCGGTTCATCATGTTTTTATATTTGTAACTTTGTGAATTTTTAATGTCAGTTTCAAAGGTTTCGAACCCAAATTAAAATACGTTTAATATATTCATTCAAAATTTTCTTAAGTTTTTTTTTTCTTATTATTATTTATCCTCCCATCTTAACAATCCCTCAGCCCGGTTTTTTCATTTTCTTCATCAATTTCTTCATCTTTGAAAAAAGTAATTAAAATAACAATTACATCTCTAAAAAGGAAATTAAATGGAGTACGTTTTCTGAAATTTACTGGTCTCTAGGTTTGGAAATAGTTAAGAATCACGATAGTAAGTTTTTCAACTTAAAAAAAAAATGGTTTTTCAAATTTCTGGTTACTAAAACGCTTATTTCACCAACATTCACAAGTTTACTATTGATCGTATCTGATTGGAAATTTAACGTAGTTTTCAATGGTATCAACGGATTTGTCCAAAAACCTTTTAGTTTTGGATTTATCATTGTTTATTTGAAGCAAGGTTTCTTCATCTTTGAAAAAAGTAAAGAAACAATTACATCACTAAAAAGGAAATTAAATGGAGTGCGTTTTCTGATATTTACTGATGTCTAACATTGGAAATAGTAGTTTAGAATCACCATAGAAGTTTATCAATTAAAAAAAAGTAAAAAAATTCAAAGTTCTGGCTTTGTAAACTTTTATGTCACCAACGTTTGCAAGTTTAGTATTGATCACATCTGATTAGAAATTTAACGAAGTTTTCACTGGTATCAACGGATTTGTCGAAAACCTTTTAGTATTGGAGTTACTGTTTATTTGAAGCACGGTCGTGAAATCTTGAAAAAATTAGAAAAAGGGGGATAAGTCTGAAAATGTAGTTAGACCATAGTTAATTAGACCTTTTTGGTTCCATTTTGAATGTAGAATCTACTGGCAAAGTTTTTAATTCGAGTAGCCGAACACCCTGTATAGAGGATTGATAAAAAGTACAGAAATAATTGCCTATGAACTTTTTAAGTTTCATTGCATCTTTACACCATTTATATACACCATTAATGTGCTGTTATGGCAAACGAACAAAGAAAATATTGCTATTTAATCTAGTTTCTTTTTTAGAATTACCAAGTGAAATAGCTTTGACTAAATTTTTTCCTGTTAAATTTGATTTGAATCAGACTACAGCCGCATGGTTGATATTTTCGTTGTTGTGATTAGTAAATTGAACATAAATTTCTTCTACCTTATTGTTTTTTGTTCGTGAATAATTCATAAAGATCCAGGTACATAAAGAGGCCAAACGAAAAGTGAGAGCAGTATATAAGAATTATGGCCCACATCTTGATATTTTCCCTGCGGCTTGATACCAGACGTGATCAGTCTGTGTTCATGTTAGGTGTGGTATATGGATTGTCCCGGTTAGAGGTTAATGCTATAAATTTACCAAAATAATTCATCGCTTATATGCAAATGTCTGGAACGAGACTTACGAGGGTTCAGAAAAGTCGGTAACGGGCCGAATGTACAAACCCGTTTGCCCGGTGGTCACTCAACAATGCCGACTCTTCGGACTTTTAAGCTTGAATTATAAACGCAATCAATTACAATCAAAGTTCGCCTTTTCAAGCAAAGAAAGCCCCTGAATGGAAAATGAGAAACGGTAATAATCCCACGTGCTGACAAAGATCGGACTGGAGTTAACACTAGTCCCATTCCATCGCACCAATAAATTATTGAAAATAAATTTTTATTAGGTTCAAAAAAGTTCATTCTTAAATTTATACGGCAGGTTTCAGGTCTTATGATGCTGTAGAGTGAAATTTCATTTCAAGTAAAAACTCATAAAGAAGTCTGGCTAATCCAACGTAGGACAAGTCATCAGCTCGGCATGACTTTCAGATTTGAGAACAATCCTATTCCTTTACAAACGGTAATGATTTAAAGTTTCATTGTATCTTCGATCTCCAGAAAGGGAGAACAATAATAAACATGTACGCCTGGCATTTCGTCAGCAAGTCAGGAGTACACAAACTGTCCAATAAGACTCTCCGTATATTTTTCTTCCTTTGCGATAAAGTCTCTAATTCGGTATCGTCTCAATGATTCAATGAAATTCCCACTCTTGAAACCATTCCCAACTATTAAAAATAAGAAAACACCGTACAAATACAATAAGATGGCTGGTCGAAACAAAATTGACCTAGTTTAATACAAAACAAAGAGATAATAGCAGGTTGGTATTTGGCCAGAAATGATTCATGATGCAGGCGTGATAAGTTTGCCAGTTTTTAATAACATCCAGCTGACAATAACAGCAGTAAATTATTCGTTCGAAAGTTCAACTATGTAAACCTTATAAAAAGCATAAACCAACGGCTCTGAAAGTAGAATAAATGATGTCAGTCGTGCTATTATTTAAACTTTGACCCTAGAATTTTCTCTTCCATTCTAGAAAAAATGTCAGAAGATGAAATTTCCTCTGATATTTTCAGTAAATGTTTAAACTCCTGGTAATAACTTTCTTTTATATTGTCAGGTTCGATTATTAGAAATGTAATCCACAGTTACAATATTTATTTGCTGTAACCATCAGAAAAGATAAATAATATACATAGATAAATATAGATAAATAATATACATATATAGATAAATAATATATCCTACAGAATGAAAGGAAGATTCTGTAGGAAAAATAGTTGGTCCGTCAATTCTCGCTTTCTATTATCTGTTAGCAATTAAGCGAATAGCGATCCCCAAACTTTTTGAACTAAAAAAATACATTTTTTAAATATTATTATGTGTAGTACTTAGTGACCGTTAATTAATGATTATTTAGAGATCTTGATGTAGGTTTAGAAATTTTTTCTTTATCGTGCTAACGTTTCGACCTTTATTGCGATCATCTTCAGGGCCTGGTATTTATAAACATTGTTTAAATTATAAGATACGGATACGAACGTGTACAGTTTATAGAAATTTTAGGTTTAATCAAAGTATTTGTACTCACTCAAAGTGTTTGTTTTCTGTGTAGATGTGTCATTGTTGTGTGTCGTGTTGAGAGTGTTAGTTAGGTATTTTTGCTTTTTTGTTTACATATGTTTGATTTTGGAGTGGGGAAGGAAGTAGGCATGGAAATTCATTTTTCTATGGTGAGTTTCTTTGAGGTGAAAGGGACCGAGAATGGAAAAAAGGATAGTGGTTCGGCCTGATTATCATTTCAGGATTATATAGACGGGGATACTTGGGGAAAGTATAGTCAAATTGTTGAACAATTATATATGTAGAAATATTTGATGTGAGGAATTTTATGACTGTTTTATATGTTATATGTTTTGTGTGATGTGATGATGACGTATGTATGTTATCGACATTGAATTTGATTAATGATATTAGCCTAGCTGCGACTGAGCCTATATGTGTCTTTTTCTGTATTTTTTTTCTTTTATTTTACGAGGGTTTTCAACAGCAGAGGTCATATAAACCCTCAGGGTGCAGGTGATTTTGAAAAAAAAGCCCATTTGGAAATATGTCGGGTTCGAATGCAGGGCCGCTGGATTCGAACCCGGGACCTTACAGTGATGAGCGTCGTGTCAACGCCTAAACCGTTGCGGCTACCGACGCTGTAAACCATTTCTAAAAAGTTACGTTTTTGTTTGTTTTGTTTTGTGTTTAATATTTTTGAAATCGAAATAGTGTTGGTGTTCAAAATGATGGATAGCCAGTGCTGCAGCATTTTGTTTGAGCTTTTTGCACTCTTAGATTTATTTTACCCTCTTATGGGTAAATTCTCTACCCTCTTACATATAGGGATGTAATTCCGATGTAAGTTGCAGGACAATTTATACAATTGATTTTGTAAATTACATCAGACTTATTTCTTGCTGGTTTGGGATCTTTAATTTTGGAAAAAAGAGTGTCAATAGTTTTTTAAGGCTATTTTAAAGTTATAAAAAAAGAGAAATATCTTTAATGTGTGTGATAGGCGAATGGAATGGATATAAAGGGCACAGTGGAAAAATGATGTGTCCATTTTGTTTTTTGTCAGAATCGAGATTTCACCGGCATCTGTGGCTTGTGACATTAACTATTAATCCGCCAAATGTAACTAGGGAAAACCAATTAGATTCCACTAAAAATCGCGTTTGAAAATGGGCGGCACAGTGGAAGAACGATGTAACTCCTGTGCACCTAAGGAAGAACGATGAGGATCCATCTCTCCGGCATTTAAAAATTCTTCCACAAGCAGTCAGAACGCTTATAATTTTTTGTGGCTCATGTGCAGGGCAAAATAAAAATTATACAGTTCTGCGATTCCTTCACCATCTACAGAAAAAGGGAGAATATATTATGTAAAAGTTTTCTTTCCCATCCGTGGCCATAGCTATCTGGAGTGCGATAGAGATATGAGAATGATTAATCAAAAATCCTACGTAGATATGCCTCAAGGATGGAGAGATGTGATTGTTCCGAACAGATGCAAACCCTATCCGTTCACTGTTATCGATTGTAAGAGGGAATTTTTCAAATCGTGGACGAATTACTTAGTACCTATGTACACACCGAAATGTCCCATCCCCACAAGAACGATTCGAAGGAACCGGATCAGGCGTTTTCTGTACAAGCCCAAAACATGAGCAATAAACTCATTAGGGAAGTACACTTCGATCTTTCANCATCGCAGAATGGATCCAAGCAAAACAAAAGGAAAAATGGATAAACTCTAGGGATGCTAGACATAGTAAACGTATGATGAAACAACTCTCACCGAGATTGGCAAAAACACTGCTGCAATTGGAGAGAGCCAAACTCAGAGGAGTGGTAGGGCTACTAACCGGTCACTGGTATCTGAGAAAACATCTACACACCATGGGTATATACAGCGATGATCCCATTTGCAGATTATGTAATGAGGAGGAAGAAACAGCTATTCATATCATCTTCGAATGCGAAGCAACAGCTCAATGGAGGTTTAACCTAACGTACGGAAACGACTTAGGGAATCAAATTGCAGCAGGAACAGTCAGCTGATATTTCTAAGAAGAAGGATTGAGTCTATTGACTGAACTAAGGAACTAGGAAGGTACAATAAGCCAGAAGGCTGCAGTGCCTGGGGAATACAAACCCCGCTTCCTAGCATCCTTTCCACCATACCATACCATACCAAGAGGGAATTTTTCAAATCGTGGACGAATTACTTAGTACGGATGTACACATTGAAAAGTCTCATCCCCACAAGAACGAATCGATGTTTGAAGATATCTCTTACACACCACAATATGTACACCACCGCACTTCATTCTGTGGAGCTTATAATAAGCACAATGTGTTGTGGGTGCCACAAAGGCAAAAAAATGGGAAAAGCCCCGCACCAAAACAGCAGCTTCGTAACTCCTATGATGAGTCCCTTCTATTAATCTGGAAAAATATGACTTTCGACACCTGACAACATTTCTCACCATCGAAGTTGCCAGGAGGTTTTACAATAATTTGGTCACAGATAGAACTGCCACAGAAACTCAGGTTATGTTTATTTTGATTATGAGGTAGACGATAAGTAACGTAAAACTTTTCAACTTTTTTCAGTTTTGTTTTTACAATAATTCATCTCAAATTTTGACCATAGATATCATTTCAGAATTTTCGTTTCACTCGTCTGTTCATCTTTGAAATTAATAATAAAATTTCGTAATCATGGTATTTTCTTATTCGTTCCTGGGTTCGAAATGAGGGTTTAATGGTTTTTGGATCATGAGAATTACTCAGAAAGAACNCCACATCCTAAATGTATTTGTTAAATGTAAACATTGTTTGTAAATCCCAGGCCCTGAAGATGATCTCAGTGAAAGATCGAAACGTTGGCACGATAAAGAAAATGTTTTTCTGAAACCTACATCACACTAGACCGCATCTCACGAGACCTGAATTACTATCGATTAACGGTCACTAATCTCTACATATTTCACCAGTAGTCATGAAACTTTAAATTTAGTGTTTCTCAAATGTTGAAAAATGGAACCTCATAATTTTTCCACTGGACCCTTCATATGTATGTTGGTTTGTGTGTTTGATAGAATTGATGTAATTTAGTGATAGTGGATGGTGTCAATGTTGAGTTGTAGGTTTATGTGTTTAGGGTAGTGATTGTTACGTAGGATTTGTTTGTATATCTTTATGTTCTTATGGTGAAAAGATTCATGGCTCAAGGTCATAATTCTATGATGTAGTCCTCCCCTAGCGATCTGAGTTTTTTGTTTTTGATACCAATCTGTGATTAATGTGCCACCTGGTTGTTTATTACAAATATAAAAATAATATATTGACAGCAGTTCTCACAGATCAAAATCAAACTACATTAGAATCATTTAACAGCTTTCGCCACGCCTACAATTACTTTCCAAATAAAAACATCATTTATTTATTGGTACCCCGATTTGTCTAAGATGCATGAAAATTTAAGGACTGGATTTGGTCCCAAAATCAAATTTCCGAGCCCATGGGAATCATTAACTTGCAAGCAGAAATCCATCAATGGAAAGATTTAGTTAATCCAGTATTAATAGAGGATATAGCTATGTCGGGTAGGCAGCCATTACAGCAACTTAAACATTACTAGCAGAAGAATGGTGTTGAATTGCAAATCCAAACTAAACAGATTATGTGTGCAAATCAAGACTTCACTCGACTGGATCCCAGGCGTAAAGATGAACGGAGAAGCCATGCGAGGGAAGGGACTGCTACACCGCTGATAGGTTCTAAATTATCACGTTATCAACGTCATGGCACAATCTATGGACTCTAACAATCCATGAAACTTAAAGGGATTTGGAAAGATACGATAGATTTCATCAAAGGAAGCCGGAATGGACACCTAGTCATTACAGGTCTCGGTATTTGAGGAAGTTTGATATAACCAACACGTGGAGGTTCGCAAAGTAGCGCAATCCCAACGCACCAACAAACTGTGTTGCTACTTGCTTTGGGGTGTACAACGCAACCGTAGAAGACATACAACCACGAAAACATGGCCTGATCATCTTATTTCCTGATTAATTGGGACTCGCCGTACATAATTCAGGAACTAGATAAAATGATCGAACCCCCTATTAAAAACTGAAAATTTAATCTTTAGGTAACAATATTTGTACTAAAACGTTTTTGAAAATATTTGAATTTTATCCCAAAATTTTTTACGTTTAAATTTTCTTACATTAAAAAATTAACAAACGATTTATAAAGGATGGTAGAGCTCGGTAAAAAAAAGTAGATGGCCCGTGCATTCTCGCTTTGTTTCATGACAATATGTTTATTTAAATGATACTACATTTGTTGATCCTTATGTCACATAAATGTCTGCCTGAACCATCCATTATATCCACCAGATTCTGGTTAATTTTTAAGGATTCTCCTAGTGTGAGTTTCACTGTTTTTTAATTGCATGTATTATTATTGCATATATTATTATATAATTATTGCATATATTATTTATTATTTTTCTTACTTGTGACGACGGCGGCTGTAAGGATGACGGTGAACAAGTCCATGTGCGGTTGAGGTCCGGTACCGATTGATTGTGCGTCTCTGGCACGCAGGTGAGGTGTGTGGGCCAGCTTCCACCCCCTCCAAATTGGTAATTGGTGAAGCATTTCCTAGGCGAATCCCGACCCTCATCATCACCGGCCGACCAAAGAGCCGAAACTTTAGAATCCAACATGAAGAAAGTTAAGAAAATAAAACCAGCGTCAGAGTTTTTTTATAGAGTAACCATCTGCGCGAGACACATGGGGATAAAATAATAATAAATTGAGATGAGTAGCTATCCAATGATAGCGCTCCTAAATTATTGATTAATTTTAATCACCCTCAATTTCTGATACTGTATTTGTAGAGCGATGAGATCAGGGAAAGTTATGTTATTGACTAGGGTAGGATCAAGGTTAGTATGAAATACAATTCTGTCTTGCAACTTCTTTTATAAAAGGAACATTGAGATCATTATGGATGGAGAGGTTGGAAACACAAAACAGGGCATTGAAAATGGATGTTAGGATTTGAGACTGTAAGGTCTAGATTATGTGGAGATTAAAAGGTTCAGTTGACCTCCATAGTTCTGTGCTGTGTGTTTATATTGGTTCTAGTAATTGTTGTTGAGAAAGTATTTGGATCTGTTGTCTAGTAGTTACCAATTTACCAAGTACCAATTTAAGTAATTGGTATCGGTTCAGTTCTGTCATTTTAAATCTTGTATTGTGTTTTCGGTATAAGCAGGTGAGGTTGTAATGGATTGGAGGTACAAGAAGACAGAGGGTAAAGATTAGGTTTGGAAATTTTTTGGTGTAGACCCTCTCCAGACGTCACAACTCACCCCAGAATACTTGATATTTCTCGGGGCGGGGTTTTAAGCAACCTCTTCCTTTCGCGCTAATAAATTACTTTTACTCTACAGACGTCACAACTCACCTCAGAGTACTCGATATTCCTCAGAGTGGGTTGAACCCATTTCATTCTCGATAATAATTAATTACTTTTATTCTCCAAACGTGACAACTCACCCCAGTGTTCCCGATATTCCTCGCAGCGGGGTTAAACCCACTCCATTCTCGCTAATAATTTACTTTTACTCCCCAGACGTCGCACATTCACCCCAGAGTACTCGATATTTCTCGGGATGGGGATTTAACCAACCCCCTCCTTTCGCGCTAATAAATTACTTTTACGCTCCAAACGTAACAAATCACCCCAGAGTACTCGATATTCCTCGGAGTGGGGTTGAACCCACTTCATTCTCGATAATAATTTATTTTTACTCTCCAGACGTCCTCACCCCAGAGTACTCGATATCCCTCGTGGCGGGTTATAAGCAACCCCTTCCTTTCACGCTAATAAATCACGTTCGTTCAATAAATTAACATAAATTCAACAAAGACGATGTGTATGAACCAAAGTTATACTTTTTGTAAAAGATCACAAATTGTAAGAGTTATTAAAGTAATTATTAGTAAAAGTAAAGTAGTTATTTCTTTATTTATTAGTGTTTATTGAATTTATAATATACAATATACATACAGACATTTTTAAAATTAAAGACAGGCTCTTGGTTATCTTAACCGTCAAGAGTAAAGTAATTATTAAAACTTAGTAAAGTTAAAATATGTGAATAGTACCATCTTTTAGCATAAGTGGAACTTTGGTTGTTTAGTTAAGTACTGTAAGAACGCCTGGCAATACAGTTACAACTTAGTAAGTATATATAACTTACTGAGTACCCTCTACCTAAATAAGGATTTGTTAATGTCTATGTTATTAAAATGTCTCTAATGTAATTTTAGATTAATATGTTTTGTACTTAGATCGAAGTCTATGTTTGTAGCGGACTATAATTTTGGGGCAGTTGATTATAGTTTTACATTATTTGGAGATCGTGAAATGCGGTCTGGCTTGACGTAGGTTTTAGAAAAACATTTTCTTTATCGTACCAAAGTTTCGATCTTTATTGAGATCATCTTCAGTGCTCAAAGTGTTTGTTTTCTGTGCAGATGTGTCATTTTTTTCTGTCGTGTTGAGAGTGACAGTCAAGTGCCTGACAGTGACTGGCACTCTCAACATGACACACAAGAATGACGTATCTGCACAGAAAACAAACACTTTGAGCACTGAAGATGATCTCAATAAAGATCGAAACTTTGGTACGATAAAGAAAATATTTTCTAAAACCTACGTCACACCAGACCGCATCTCACGATCTCCAAATAACATTAACCAACGGTCATTAAACGCCACACATATAATTTTTATTTTCATTTATTTCTATCAAAATGAAGGTTTTTGTTTTAAGACAACCCCTCAGACGGCCTCAATGGCTATGAAGACGTTATAAAGAAAGGAATGTCTAAGACTTATTATTATTATTATTATAGCAGCAATCAGCACTATTACTGCCACTTATACCATATACTATATCCAACCATAAAGTTTAGCCGATACGGGCGCAGCCTTGTTGCTCTCCCTGATTTACAAAGTTTTTAATTGAGGTTATTTCTTTTCTTTTGTTTTACAAGTGAAATTGGACTATCTCACTACTAGGTTTTGAGAAAATTAGAAATTTGTCTTGTTTAACTCTTTTACCAATAAAAATGTACTTAGGTGAATGTACAGTGCTCGTGGAGTACCACTAAAGGAAATCTCTTACACTTTTCATAGATGCTAAATAATTACCAAAAATTTTATAAATTTTGGGAATAATGGAAAGTATTTAATGGATTTGTTCGATTTTTAGAAGAGTTTTTAAGGTATTTTGTGTGATTGTTTTTATGTGCACAGGTCGCGTTTTGGTAAAAGTGACAAAAATAGAATCATCAGCATCATTTGACGACCGGTTATCCATTTCCCAGTTACGGTCGTCACTAGCGCTTTATTACATCACACTCTAAACCCAAACAGATGATTATTTACACGGAATTACAATTATTAAATTTTTTACATTACTGCATTTTTAGTATATAGTATGTAGTGAACTATTACAAGCATTTTATTGTGAAATGAACTAATATAGAAACGCAACATGGTCACAACATGTTTCACTTTCATCTACGTGCAGTACTGTGCAATCGTAGGATGCATAACAAAAGTTTAACGATGGATATAACTCCAAACTATTGAGGGGTAAGTGTCATAAGTGTATTTGAGATTTTTTTTGTTTACTCCTTTTTGTAAAATATTGCACTATATTATTTTATTAGAGCGTCGAGAAGTTTTTAAATACGACTTAGTTTCAGATTGGTGGAAAATATGAAGATGATTGTAAACGAAAGGAATATTTGAAGAGCTTAGTTTTGAAGAGAGTATGCCACGTCAGGCAATACGTCCAATGCCCAATAATGGTAAAACCAAATTTTAAAATTAATCACTGGAGTACTCTTCTAAAAACTTTATTATTCAATTGTTTAACGCAAAAACATCAAAAGTGCTCATTAGCAACATATTCTCGTTATTTGTCTGATGAAGACATAAAATTTGCTTTGGTCAAAACAAACGGGACTGGAAGTGGAAAGAGTGAAATAAGCAGGTTTACCTGACTTCATCAGATTTGAAGCTAAGAGCTCAAAATAACACGTTTCAAAGGGTGAAGTCAGATATTCCTTGTACTAGTTGTACACATATTAAAGAAATTGATTTCACAAGGTGTTTTTTAATTTACAGTGAAGAAAACCGACACTCAATCTGTTGGAGGAATAGTATCAAATTCGAATCGGACGCGTCCCAAATTAACGAGTCAAAAGAAAATCCAAAAATCTGCTGTGCCGAACGATCGGGGAGACGGTGAACCGAGAAAGGCGGCCCCGAAGGCCAAAGTGGACACGTCCAGGCCGGCGCGGAAGCAGGATGAAGTCGAGGAGATTGTATTTGCGGTCGGTCAGCAAAAACAGAAGAAGCCGAATAAAAGAATCACAGGGCGTCATTATCAAACGAAACAAAAAACGAAAGAGATGCTAAACGAAGTCAATCTTCTCCTATCGATGGAGAAGTTCCACACGAACGTAAACACTTCGAAAAGTTATCTCAGATCCGTTCAAAAGACTCTGAACAGCAGTTTAAAAAGAAGAGACTTCTCTAAAAACGGACCAGGCATTGACCCTGAAGTTTTGAATCTAGTTCACGAACCAATAAAAATGACTCATTTTTACCTGTTAAATAGGCAAAGTAAAAACGCGAAGGCGAATTCTCAAGAATCGCTTACCGAGCTGTCCGATAATTCGATAGAATACCAAAACAACATGACTGATTATCCAAAAAAGCTCAGCTTACGAACAGAAACGAAAGTGATAGAAGATCCCCAAGACAATTCGAAAGATGTGGAACGCGAAACCAATGTTAAAACATTACTGACTTTTTGGAACGATAAATTGTCAAATAAAGTTGATATTTTATGCACTTGTCTTCATAATCCTCAAAAATGTTTGACTCCTGTCATCAAGACTAAGAACGTCGTCAAGTTGAGCAGCGACGGCGTGGCCGAAGAACATACGCTTAAGCCTTCGGACATTAAAGTCGGCAAAGGTCCGCCTGGTATCGCTGAACTACTTACTATGAATTCGAAAAACATCATTCGGAAGATCAAATCACATAAAAACATAATTGCCACTAGCGATAAAGAAAATTTATTGCGCACTATTGCAAAAAAGGACCAAGTCATTTCACAGCTTCAGCAAAACAAAACATTCAACAAGAGCAAAAGTAAAGATACTGTTGAAGCTCGGACCAAAAAAAGTTCAAATAGCATCTCAAAAATTAGTCAAAAAAGTGCTAAAACTAAAATAAAAAAACACAATTCCGTTAAGAAAAATAGCGTTTACATAGTGGAAGAATTGAAAAAAGAGACAGTAGCTTCTGCATCACACTCGTACATGTATATTGTAAATTATTTGGTTGAATACGTAAAAGTTTTTAGAGAAAAACGGACATCGACGACTAAAGAGGCATCGGAAATCTTGGATGTTTTAGACATTGGTAAGAATCAGAATGGTTTTAGTTTGGGTGACTGTATACCGTACTCGACAACAACAGAAAATAACGGAGACGAGTTAACAATCAGCGTAGGAAAAATCACTCTCATCACAGGAATCAAGGCAGGGATTTTACTCCCCTTACTTCAAATCATGAACAAAACGACCTTGCCAGGTAACCTGTGCAAGCTGAGCAGGGCCGAACTGAAAAAATTACGCCAGATAGGAAACCAGCTGGCAACGACGAACTCTTCATTCAAAGGCAAACTCCTTTATTATCTATTCGACATAGAAAAAATCTTCAGTTTTTACAAAGAGTGCGTAAAGGTGGCTTATCTTAAAGCAATGTACTATGTACCGAAAGTTTCACTTTTACATCGAATGAAACATTATGAAGCGATGGACATGATTTCGTTGCGGAGGCACAGATTGTACTTCACTGTGACACTTATCATAGTCGTATTCTGCCTGGCGATGTTGTTTTTGGCCAGTTCAGTTTGATTTGGCCCGCTGCTTCGCGGTTTTCGATTTGGTGAGTCTCGCCTTTCGTTTCAAAGGATGTTTGGCCTTACTCGACTTCGTTTTCTTCGATGCGTAATGCAGATTTTTCGTGGGTTCTTCGCAATTGCTTTGCGTCATGTCGAACATATAGTCCAAGTTGATGTCATATCTGAAACAGACCAACTGTCGAGTGAATTTGTCTTGTACATTTACAATAAATATTTAACACTGGAGCGTTTTATTGATGAACCTCGGAAGCTTGTCGCGCAGGAAGCTGATGACGCCTTGAGGTAAGGTCGTGTTTCTGCTCAGCAACAGGCTCGTGAGGTAACGAGGGCTCTTCCGCTTTTCCGCACAATGAAGCAAAAGGCTCCAAGATGAATCGTTGCAGTCCAGAACGTAAGTATTGTAAATCCCCTCGTCTGCCAAAAATTCGCACGTTTTAATAAACGATTAAAAAAAAGCAAAAGAATATTGATCTGTACAAATATCTTCGGCATGGATCCAATGGGAAGGCTGCGACGTGTCTGGTATGACCCATGTTATGTTGCCGTAAAGGATTTCGTTTTCAGGGTCGTCAGCAAAGCTGTATGTGAAATTCATTGCCAATCCCATCTTGTCAGACATGTAGAAAACCGCCCTCATGCATTTGTACATGATGTCCTCTTCTGAAGTCGCGTAGTACTGTACGACATACCAAGACCCTAAGAACTATAATTTAAAAAAGTGTAAATATAATTTGGCGAAGGAATGTAGACAGATTTTGTAAGTATTAAATAAAATAGACACCAGGACTTTCACATTAAAATATACACCAAAACGTTAAGTACAAAGTTAAACTTAAACCATGAAATTGTTCAACAAGAAAATGTTAGCCCAGTTATCGTCATAATGATGAAAAACATTATCTTTAATTATTTAGTCTACTTCTTATTTATTAATGCCATGGTCAAGTGATTTTTAAATAAATAATGACTTATCAAAAGAAAATAGTACGATGAAAAATATGTAAGTTATTAAGTGGTACATTAATTATTTCAAATAGAAAACTCAAAGCAAAAACCATAGCATTATTACATTCGGTTTTAAATATTTTTTTGAAAATCCGGACTTACCGAGTCAATATTAAAGTTCCTACTACCTTTCACTACGGGGCATTTCGTCTTGTCCTCTTTTTTCTGATACGCTTTGACCAATAGAAGGGCCAAAATGAACAATATTGCACTTTTTTGGCAATTCGACATGATCTTGGATGACGCGAAACTGTGAAATGACTGGTTTTGCCAATCGGCAGAAGGAAGAGGAAGCGAGTTATCATCTAGTGGCAAAATTCGACTGCTTTTGTTGATAAATAAATCCGTTTTAAAAATAAAACAATTTCGAGCCAATTTCAACAATACGTTTTGAAATACTTTTGTTAATTATTACAACTAGCTTATATTTCTATAATTATATAACTATTATATGCCTCCCTTAGATCACACGAATCCCGCTCGTGACCAAACTTTTTCATTTCAACCAAAACCTTACATTAAAATATTAATTAATTGAAAGAAGTAATTTGGTCAATCAATCCACTAAATATAATGGACTCAGATAAAATATTAGAAAAACTGTTATTAGACTAGGTTCTGTCGCAGATTATTTGAAAGCAGCATGCTATGAGAAAAAGATAGTCAACAGAGGACATCATCTTTAAGTTCTATGAGGTAACCGCTAAACGAAAGAAAATAACCGGCATATTTTTTGACATCCAAGGCCCGTTCGAGTCAGTAAAATGGGCCAAATAGTTATCACAACTGTCAAAAAAAAAAAAAAAAAAAAAAAATTAGCTTATATTATAGCAAAAAAAACTATTTGTAGTGTTTAGTGACCGTTAGTTGATGATTATTGGAGATCGTGAGATGCGGTCTTGTGTGACGTAGGTTTAGAAAAACATTTTCTTTATCGTGCCAACGTTTCGATCTTTATTGAGATCATCTTCAGGGCCTGGGATTCACACCGGACCGCAACTCACGATCTCCAAATAATACTTATCAACTATTTTTAAGGAATACTGAGATCTTCGTGTCTAAATTATCATCCCTGATAAGTTGAATATTTGCTAAACTGGGAAAAATTGCGAAAAACGAAAAAGTTAGTTAACGACCGGGATCCGAATCCACGACCTTTGGCTCCATTCACCGCTGCCCTAACCACTTGACCTATCGTGACAATAATTATAATAATAATATAATACGTTAATAATTGTGAATTAATAAAGGGTAAAAAGCAAATGAACAAAGTGTAAAATCTTTATGTAAGGTATTGGTTGAAATGAAAAAATTACACGAGCGGGATTCGAACCCACGACTTTCTGCTAAATACGCCGCTGGTCTACCACTTGAGCTATCGTGACTTCGATCCTTCGATCTTGGTGTCCGACTAGACGTGTACTTCCCAGAATTTTCTTCTCTGGCAAGAATTCCGCATTTTCACTGTTGTTTCAGCAATATTACATAAATATATAACTGAAAATGCAAAAATCGACGTCAAAATAACTTCTGGCCTTTGCGTGCAAACAAATCTAAGAAGTCTTTGTTGAAAAGTAGAAATATGAAATTCCATAAATACACCCATATTTCTAATGGCAACATTATAAACGAACTTATGGGAATTATTAATAAATCGACTTGATCGGGTTAATGAAGCTTTTTCAAAATCTATGTTTAGTCGCAATTAAATGAGCAAAAATCATTATATAGATATTTAAAAAAAATATTATTTTTGGTGTATAAATTCATTGGTGAACATAAGAATAAAAATGTTCTATGACGCAAATATTCTAATTCGTTATAATTTAAAAATATAAATCAACAAAATACTTTTTTTTTCATATGTTAACAAACAGTCTGTAAGTAAAATAGTCAAAAAAATATTAAAATCTTGGATATGATCTCATTGTCGTGATTCTATCGTTATAAAACCCTTAGATACCGACTTTCTTAGATATTGGTGTACATTAATTTTTTGACCATTGTTATTGCAAGCATAATATAATTTTTGTAAAAAGCTAGTGGTCCGATTTTCATGGTTGATAATTCGTTTTAAAGAAATTGTCAAGTGCATTTTATAACTAACTATATCAGACATTAAAATCGGTCTATTATTATTTAAAAAACGAGGTTAATTTCTGTCAAAAATATTTTCTTATTTTATGTATTTTCTAACAGAAATCGTTTTTATCTATTTTATGCTACATACGTCGTTAAAAGCTCCGTGACTCTTCTTTAAAATGGTATGTTTGGCGTTAAATCCTTTTAGACGATTTTGAATTATAGCCGTTTCACTCAGATATTCTGAGAACGATTTCTTAGAAATCGGACAAATTTTAAGGGTCGAAAAATCGCTAAATTTAAATTGAAACAAAATTTTATATATAAGGGTCTCTAGAGGTGTTAAAACGAAATTCCATATTAGTTTCACACACACACACACACACACACACACACACACACACACACACACACACACACACACACACACACACACACACACACATGGTTTGCCGGAATGGAACACCACCTCTGGGGATTTATGGATGTATCGGGGGTGATGGAGATTTAGGTGGCCTTACGGGCAACGGGTTAAGATACGAACACNCACACACACACACACGCACGCACACACACGCACGCGCACGCACGCACGCACGCACGCACGCACAGAGAAAATTATGGCCTATTAATGATTGGCTGAGTCTCAAACCTCGACCGATTTTAGACCATTCTCATTCATCATTTCTATTGATTTTAGACCTGGTCAAGTGATCTTCAATACTGAGGAGGCTCTACCGTGTAGTGATAGATACACTGTCTATCAGTACACTGTGAAGGCTGGATGGGATAATTCGGAGGTCGGTTAAGAAAAAGTTTCATCTTCTTAGATTTACTCCAAGTAGCCTCATAACAACAAAAGTAACAAAGAAGACATGTCTCAGATGGCGCATGAAGTCCCTGTGGCGAATTTGCGAGCAGCATTGCACCTTGTGATATGGCCAGGGAATTACATTAAGCCAGCTGGCTCTGGACACATTTCATTAAGGCGGCATCCCGCCATGGTTTGCCGGAATGGAACACCACCTCTGGGGATTTATGGATGTATCGGGGGTGATGGAGATTTAGGTGGCCTTACGGGCAACGGGTTAAGATGTGAAGACTTCTGCTGGTGAAATGGTGGACAACTGATGATCATGATGGAACTTTGATTCATTGACCTACCCTCCACCTTAGAACTAATGAGAATAAGGGATGCAATGAGGAGGGCAGACCAAATGAGCATCCAATTGTAGATGTGGGGCGGGTTCGGTCTCCCATGTACTGTACTCGTGCTTGGACAAACATTCAAAATAGTGCCTCCAGGTCCTATAACCAGTCTTGGTGACCCGGGTACCAGCTTGCTGGCAAAACTCACTCCGAGCACCAGATAGGAATAGACTCTGGCAATTTATTGCTGCCACTAATGAGGAGGGAACATTTATTAAATAACATATTTATATATGGACCTCTCGGCGGGATATGAAACCGCAGGTACATCAGTAGACATCAAGGCGCGAAAATACATTTTAAGCCCTCACATAACTAACCAGAAAAATTAAACACAGGTAGTATTAGGGGCATTTGAGCATACTAAAAAGAGGCTCAAGGATCTCAGGATTAAACACTCCCATGAATACTCCTCAGTCTTTCCCTAAATGCTTTAAGGTCCTCACTACCTACAGTCCAATAATTCCGGCTGTTGAGCTTACCAACCAATAGTGTCAGACTCATAATGGTCTCTAGTGGACATGGTGTGGCTGAAGTTAAGTAGTGGGTGACTCAAGGAAGCCAATATGAGTGAAACCGAAAAGAAGGTATTATTTATATACCAGGAAAAAAGTCTACAGGTCTAAAAGATGGGATAAAACAAAGAATGCCAAAAAGTAAAGCTTCCAGATACAACCACATCTTACATACATTACCTATGCGCACAGAACCTCTTGTCGTACGAAGAAGTAACAATTATTAATTAACAACAGCCTAACCATTCTTTCAGATTATTAAAAGTGTTTCTTATTACTTAAAATAATGGAAGGTCACAAAAATCCCTTAAGGAGAGATATTGAAAATAGTAAACAAATTTAAGGAAAAGAAAAGTGAAGTTTACCTAACACAGATCACGGCACATATACAAGATAGACTTACTCCCAAAAGATGCCGCATAAAAAGATAAAAAGTAATAGTGACCCCAAAAATGTTATATAGGTTTGACAAAAGTAATAAAATTCATAATGAAGTAAGAGTAAATTTTACACAAGACTACGACCAAAAATCCCCAACAAGCCTTGGTGGTCCCACGACTAGATCTCGAAGCTTTTTTACAACTCTTTTCATAGGATTTACCCACCTTGCAAACATTTCCAATTAGATAGGCAAATTGCAATTGTGATGAAGAAACACTAAAGCCCAAATGGTAATATTAGCATCTGAAATCATCGGAGCGGATACCTTTCCAGACAAGAACCAACTATACTCACAAATACCAAGACTATCATGGTATTAGACACTAATAACCTTTATTAAAGAAAATGAAATAAAAAAATAATTTATAAATAAAAATTAAATAATTATAATAAAGACAACAAGACCACACAGATGGTCAATGGGACAGAAGCAATGCCAAAAGAAAAAAAAAATTAAAATAACATTTTGAATAAGAAAATTAATAAAATAGATGGAATGGGCTGCCAACCAAAATTTAATTTTCTTTTCAGTGCCCACTGTGTTTAAAATGTTTAATAGTTGATATTTATGTTTCAGTTTGTGGAATGGTCGACATGATGCAAAGCAGTGCGATGATCCCATGCAAAATCTACGGATCTGAGGAAAGTGAAGTCAAGAAAACCAAGCAAACGTTGAAAACATGGATGAGTAGCCTGGCCACAAAGTCGTGAGACAAAGTTCATAGCATTTTTATGAAGAAGTATGTGCTACAATTCTAAATCTGCCCCCTGTCCAAAATGACATGCTCCTCCACACACATGATGCTCATGTATCAGATCATACTTCATTTTAAGATAAGGCACTTTTATATACTCTTTGGTAAAACTAAAGATTTTATCTATGTTGTCAGAGTAAATAAAAAATTGATTTAACAAACGTTTCATTTTAATAATAATAAAAATATAAAAGTATGATAAAATAAACATAGCAATGAATATGAAAAAAAAGAAGCAAAGCCTGTTACAATGTCAGAAGATAATTTTTTAATTTCAGTAGCCGAGTTTGAAAAATATATTTTCCTTTTAGGATTAATTCACCGTTTAGTTGTCACATTTTGTATTATTTGTAAATCTGTCGGCAGGTGAACATGTAATTTTATCGTTACTGATTATTGGTTTGATGTAAAATAGCAGGTTTTGAAAATTTGTTTAATTTTCGCAGATGCTTGTCATGTAAACTAAGCTCAATCCTCAAATCTAATTTATATAATAAATGTTTATTATTATTAATAGATATTTTTAACAGTTATCTTTTATACAAAACACTTTAATTTATATTGCATTTTATAAGAGAAAGGACCTGCAAAATTATATCCAAACTAGATTTTCGACAAATTTATTTTTAGGAAATTAAACTGTAGTTGAAAATCTTTCTGAGCATCCTTTCCTTTTGCTGCTCATAGTTCCATTGCATGGGTCTCAGTATGAAAAATTGATGTTATGGGACTTAGAAGTTTGACTAGGTCAAAATTTAACCATGATAGCCAAAGATGACCATGTTACAGGTTCATCACCTCACATACCACAACACAATATTTTACACTGTTATGGACATGATCATAAATTGACATCAATTAATAATACATTGTATCAGGGATCATTAGTTTAAAGTAGTTCATATTGTAAAACTCTGATTGAAAATGCTCAAAGGAATCTTCTTTCCAGACAAACAGAAAAAAGTTTAAAGTTTCTGATATTTAATAAGCTCAAAATAATATGACAATTTTTTTTATAACCAACTCCTTGTCATTATTGTCAATTCATTGTATTCCTAAGTTAAAATATAAGGTTATTTATGTGAATTTTTTTTTTATATAATTTGATTTTTTAAGGCTGATGACGATGCTGAGGATATTAGTTAGCTGGGGTTTGGTATTTCCCAAACACTGCAGCCTGCTGGTTTATTATATTGTTCATAGTTCCTTAGTAAATTTCAATTGACTCGATCCTACTTTTAAGAAATAGTAGATCATTGATTGACACTGATTCATTTTTTTCAGGTTCCTTAGGTTACATATCGATTGAGCAGTTGGTTTCTATTAGAATATTAGGTGGCAATTCTTCCTTCTCATTATATAACCTACAAATGGGATTATATTTTAATTTACCTATACAGAGTATTATTTCAGAAGCTGAATAGTGCTTATAGTATTAACCTGGTTAACTGAAGCAATGCATTTGCTAGTTTTAATCTGTTCTTTAACCATAAATTTATTGTGACTGGTTGTCGTCCATTTCTCAAAGTTCTATGATGAATCTCATAGTATCTGACATACCTGCTAAGCAATAAAAAATTTGATTTAGTCAAAACCATCATGTCCAACATAGCTACTATTGAAATAGTTAAGGTGGAGTGAGTATGTCAGTCAATTCATGGGTTGGAAACAATGGTTCCACTCACAAACTGTTTTTTGCCACCTGAAATGTTCATGTCAGACTGAATGAATTCTACAAGTACTTTTAGGATGTAATCTACACATCACTTGTAGGTTTTATTCATCCTGACGATGAGCATTTGAGGTTCAAAATATGGATAACTGCAAAAAACAGTTGTGAGTAGAACAATCATTTTCAACCAGTGAACATACCTATTTTTCTGAGATCAAGCAATATTTACTATGAACACTACATGACAAACATAAAAATTCCAACATTGGTAAGACCATCAAACCCGTTTTGTTTATGTTTTTTCTGAGCTTCCAGTGACTAGTATATAGTCCTACTATTCCCCTGAGTTTTACCTAGTCTAACTAACGGTCTGTTTTGCTAGTTTGGACAAGGATTCTTTAACTATGTCTGGCACTTCTAAATTTGTACATTTTTCCTTTTCATTTTTGTGAATCTACTATGAGATTGGAAGACTCTCTGTTTGATCTTGTTGCCTAACTCTAGGTTCTGGATCTACAGTTGTCTTGGCTAATTTGTCTGCTTGTTCATTACTCAAAATGCCTTCTTTTTAAGGTTAAAAGATAATAGATCTTGCAAACTAGATTTATCAAATCACATGTTATGTTACAGTATCTGACCCTCATATCACTGCTTCCTCTGAAATTTTTGACTGACTTTTGAAATTTGAAACATAAATTAAGCTTAGTTCACTCAGGACATTGTAAAAATTGAGCACTTAATATTAAACCTGTTCGAAAGGGGAGAATTTCAAAATTTGCATTTTTGTTACTGACTGACTCATTGATCATCAAAATTGTAAGGTAAATCCCAAATAGCTAGAAACGTGAAATTCGGTAAAAAGGTAAGTTTTATATAGCAAGTAAAGGAAAAAATCAGAAAATTGCAATTTTCTAAAAGTTAATGCAGCTTTAGTGGGGGAAAGAGTAGTCCCACCATGAAAATTATAAGGCACTAACCATATAGGTAGAAACATGAAATTTTGTACAAAGGTAGGGGGGGGCATTATTGTAAAAAAGGTAAGAATGTGAAAATTGCAATTTTCCCAAAATTAATGTCGCTTTAGGGGGGGGGTTTCATCATCAAAATTTAAGGCACTTTCCATATAAGTAGAAATGTGATATTTAGTACAAATGAAAGTGTTATATTACAAGTAAAAGCAAGAATCAGAAAATGCAATTTTATCAAAGTGCCACTTTAGAAGGGAGGATAAAATAAGTTTCTTCAAATTTGTACTGCTTGAAAGGAGGGGTGAACCCTTGGCCAATTTATGAACGAGCAATGAGGAATCTGGAACTTTTTTCTTTTCACATACATACATGTTAAAACATGTTGTACACATACACATGTTAATTATGAGTTCTCTACCTTCTCTTCACCCATCTCCTCTGTGTGAGCAAGCACGGTCCTGACATTTTAATCCTCATTCCAAAACTGGCCAAGAGTTAACCAATAAAACAAAAAAGAACTGTGATGCTCATGAAGTAGGAGTGCCGTAAGAGCCGTAATGTAGGTGTCACTACTTTGATAGGCTGACATTTTTACTTTTTTGGGAGGGAGTCTGGAACTTTTATCTTTTCTTATGAATTTTTTCAGGTTATGGTCTAAACTCTAACGAAGAACGGCCTTGGCCACAGTGTAGATATCATTACATTCATAGGTTAATTTTTGGAGGAGGTGAGGAACTTAGCCCGTTTTTCATGGTTATGTGTTTTTTGGGATTAAAACATCTTACCATTCCATCACTGTTTATTTATAGTTATTTATTGTAATAATCTCTCACCAAGTTAAAAAAAATTAAATATAAACTATTGATTAGAATATAAACGTGATATTTCAACATGAAATGTTTCTAGTATCTCTATCCGATCGAATTCTACGTTTCGCAACATTTGTACTATTTGAATTTCACATTCTTCTTTTTTGTTGTAAGAGGAACACCTGGGAGACAGAAGCGTGCTGTCCGTGCCCCCGGGGACGAAGAAGGAGTCGTCCTGGGACGTGCCCGGTTTGGTCCTAATTAGAGTTCCCATGAGGAAGGAGCTGCTACGTGCTCGAGGGCCTAGTTCCCACAAGACCAAAGTTTCGAGGGGGTGCCTCTTAAAACCACCCCTTTGCCCCCTTTGTTGTACCCAATCGCTTCGAGTGCGTCTTGATGGAGTCATCGAATCTTTTGATATGTCTTAACGCAAAGTGTGCAAAGCATTTTAGAACAGTGAGATCTTCATTTATTATTATGCTGATGATCTTTCCTAAAAGGTTTATCTTTATCACAGCCATTTCCTTCATTATCGTTTTAGAATTATGCCAAGGAGCGTTGTTCTTTAGAAAATGAGATTCTTCGCAATTGGGGGTTAGTTTTATTATTTTTCTCGATGTTACCTTGTTTTGAAAAAAGGTTCCTTTTTAATTGTTTATACAACATATTTAAATTTTCTTTTAGCTTCCGTTTTGTTTTGGGACTTACTTAGAACCTCCACATTAGACTTAAGAATAGAACTTACAAAATGCTTGATATCTAAAACTCACTAGAAAATAAATGCTTCATTAACACTTTAGTACTACAACCAATATAGACGGAATTGAACTGTGGGGATCAACCAAGCGTTTCAGTATTCAAAGAATCCAGTCATTCCAGTCCGAAATCCTTTGAACCACTATCCAAGCTACCGATTTCGTACACTACCTTGAAACAACAAGAAATTCAGATGTCTTCACAAAACCCTAGACTCTTATCCTAAACTTCCAAAGGTCCAACAATTCGCCAAGCCATTGGATGCCCAACCCAATCAAGCATTCAAATCAAAAGTGTTCCGAAGAATTCTCCCAGGTCCCTACTGTCCCTACCCTCAACATCCACAATGACCTAACCCTTTCGTTCAAGACTTGATCCGTTCCCGCTTCCTGAAGTTACCCTCTAACCTTTCATCTCATCATAACCCTTTCATTTATGCTCTCTTCACCACCACATTCACTAGTCCACATAGAGACCTCCCCGCCCCTTAATCGCTCAGCACTGGACTCTGGAATGTCCAGCCCATCCTATCATTCAAATCAAAAGCCCTCAGAAGAATTCTCCAAATTTGCTGCTATGCCTTTACTTCACCGTTCAAAATGACCTCAACCCTTCCCGACAATCCTTCAAGATGCCAATGGATCTCGATGTCATTAGAATAGTGTTGTGTTGCGTTTGAGCTGTTGTAATATAATAATAAAACAAAATATTTGAGTTTACTCAGCAACTTTAAAAAATTAAGGCAAATACAGTACCTCATGTTGCTGCGCATTATAAAAGCCTTTAAAATCATATGTTTTGATTCAGCCTATGTAATATCTGAATGTCCTCCAATTGGACTCTCCAAATCAAAGAAGTGTTTAAAACTACACGAAACCCAGCTATGAAATATACCTAATAGGAAATTTAGCTATGCCACTATACAGATATTGTCATCTAGCAAAATCCATCAACTTAAAATTGAACACCTCATTCTCTATGCATCTTCACTGATGGTAGCAAAATAGAGGGTCAAGTGTAGCAAGTGATATTCACCAAAACATTTTTTTTTTCGTGTTAGCTAGCAGCCGTGCGCCCAATAATCCAGCGGGAATATTAGCAATACTTAAAAGTTTCAATGAACAGTGTGCAATGAGTTTTTTTTTTGGGGGGAGGGGGGTTGACAGGAGCTGGAGCACTATTCACTGGAGCAATGCGATAGTGATGCAACAGGACGCGATCTTAGATCGCCCGATACGACTTTTATCGGCGCAACACTCTCGTGACAAGCGATACGATGCATACCATAGCTCAACCTACCTGGCAATATTAGACCTAAATATCTTCTGAGGGACCTGATGGTGATGATGATAAGGGGATACTAGGACGCGGGGCTTTTGTATTCCTCAAGCACTGCTGCTTTAGTTTGTTTGCCTCAAGTTCAATTGTATCGATCCTTCTCGTGAGAAGTAGTAGGTCATTGATTCTCTATGTCCAATTTTTTTCAGGTCTTCTTGTTTCCCTAGGTTAAGGCACGGGTTGCCGTTTCTTCTTCCTCAACGTACAACCTAAAAATGGAGGTCATTGAATATACTCACGACAGGTTTTATATCAGACTTCGATGACCGTTATATAGCCTGAGGTTTACCACCTTTATCTTAGGTAGGGCCACCTTGTAGATTGGAGGTTTATTGGCTGGTGTATCATTTACTTTGGAAATATAAGTGAATTATTTTAGACCGACACGGCCTAAGATATTAAACCAACACGGACCTCGACAACCTTCAATTTCGACTTTCTTATACAGGTAAGTCTAACCTTACTAAAATCTATTGCCTTCTTATCATTATTTTTTATTTTCAAATGGCCATAGAACCTCTTGTTTTTAACCTGTTTGATATTGTATCTGTCCTCAAACAGGAATGAACAAAGCAATTTGGCTAGTGTCAAGGGCCATTTTTGCATTTTGTAGGTTAAATATTGAGTTAAAATATATCAATAACATGATGGTTCCAAGTAGAAAGCCTTGAGAAACACCGCAGTGTCATGCAGTGGCTGATCAAAAGGGAATTATCTAGATTATTTTTATTATGTAGGGATGGAAATTTTATCCCATCAGCCTTACTGACTATTATTCCAAACAATGTCAAAAACTTTTTTTATATCGATCAAAACCATGCCATATTGGTTACTGACAAAGGCTAGGGTTAATAGCATCTAAAATCCTGGCTTCCTGTAGGAATTGTAATAAAAAGTATTATCATGCTATTAACAAATTTTATTTTTAAGTGAAACTTTAAGTTTGTGTTGGGTGCGAAAGGAATTTAATTTATATGGTAGTAAACCTTATTCTCATTTTGTAGTTTGATATCGTGCTCGAAGACGATCGATAAGCTACAATCGAATAGATGTAGAAATTAAAGCTACCGGTTATAGTATCAAAAAAAGGAAACGAAAGGGTTGAACGATAGCCCCATTTCCACTAACAAAATCTCCCTCTTATGGGCCTCAACTATTCATCCCAATTAAAAGTCTCCAGTGTGTTTTTTTTATTCAGCGTTCTTTCCCTCCTTTTTTTCACGTTATTATGTATTCAACGGTAAAGGTTAAGGAAGACTTTTTTTCAATTAGTTCGGCTTCCATTCAGGGACACTTTCTCTCTGGCGATCCTTATCTGAGTTTTGGGACTCGTGACACCCACTCCCGGTAGGGAGATAAGAAAGAGGGAAAAATCAACGGCTTCTGTCTAGTAAATCAAGTTGTAATCGGCAATTTAAACCTTAAACATTTCATTATCAGCAGACTTAAAAAAAGTTCAGGAAGAATAATAAAAGAGTAATAATGATCGAAATGAACAGAATCAAGCAGTAAATCTTTTTTTTATGACTGTTATATTCAACGGTGTTGGGTTATGGGATTTGCAGTCATACAGAAAACACAGCGTAGTGCTCAATTCTTTAATTTGCCAACGTTTGGAATGGTTTTCATTCTTTTTCAAGACAACGCTGGAATTAAGGTAGAGCCGTTTTTGCCCTCTTTTTTCCACTGTTAGCATTAAAATCGTAGCCGTAATTCGTTTCGAAGTGGTAGTTCTTCAATTTTTTTTTTTTTTTACTTTCAATTGAAGAACTATCACTTCGAAACGAATTACGGCTGCGATTTTAATGCTAAAACCGGAAAAAGTGGACAAAAGCGGCTTTCCCTTTACTCCAGCGTTTCTTAAAAAATAAAAAAATAAAATAAAAATTCCAAACGTTGGCAAATTAAAGAATTGAGCACTACGCTGTGTTTTCTGTATGACTGCAAATCCCACAACCCAACATCGCAGAATCAAGCAGATACACCAAAAGACGTAAGGGACACAAATTAAGAAGTAAAAGTTGGATAAAATTTTTAATATTGAGGTGATGCAAAAATAATGCAGGTTTGTGATGTTACGTAAAACCCAGCTACAATTTGGCTTCAACAAAATATACTTAACCGAAATAACTCCCATTACTATGTATACATTTTTGTCAGTGCACAACCAATGCATTAATTCTAGAAGAAACTATGATCTCTGGAATCGACTACAACCCGAAATGCAAATTCTGACTTCTGAACCGTTTATCGTACAAAAGGTTGTTGAGATGTTTAAAAAAGTGATAATCTCTAGGAGAAAAATCCGTCGAGTGTGGTGTATGTGGTTTAGCCTCGTAACGAAATTCATGAAATGTCAGAGTCCGTGGTGCGACGTGTGTTGTCGTGAAGGAGGATTGCCCTCTTCCACATTGATGCTGGCCATAAATGTCGCTGTTTTCGGTCCATGTGATTAATTTCATTACTATGATCATAGAACTTTTTATATTTAACCTGTTCGACATTGTAGTTTTCCTCAAAAAGGAAGAGAACAAAGCATAGCATATACTATAGCCTTTAACTGGTTCTTGTCAACAGCAGAAAGTCGGCCACCACCTTCTTTGCTCGTAAGGTCATAATCTCCACTGTGGACTCATTTATGGTTCCTTGTCCCCAAATGCCATTAATGTTTCGAGCGGAAAATCGCTCTTAGACATCATTTTGTTTCAAGGAACTGAACAGACTGAATTAAATGTTTTTACTAAAAGGATTGTAAGAAAGGAAGCGAGATAATTAGGCTTTAAAATGTTGTATATCCATTAGCATAATGGGGTAGTTTTGCTTACACAATTAGTATTAAAAGTGAAGCAAAAAGGAAAACCTACATTTATTGCATCAACCCAATACATTTGATTACCATATAAAAAGCCTTGAACACGAGGACCAATTTAAAGAAAAACTAATCCTTTTATGTAAGGTATTGGTTGAAATGAAAAAGTTAGTGCCACGAGCGGGATTCGAACCCACGACCTTCTGCTAAATACACCGCTGCTCTACCACTTGAGCTATCGCGACTTCGATCCACTCGGACACCAACTCACGCCAAAAATTGAATCCTGACTTCGATACTCAGCGACTTATGAAATGGCCACGGGGAGCTGTTCGTGAATTGATACTTCTATTACTTACTAAATATTAATCCATTTATGTTTTAGTGGTCTAATTGACCAAGTTACTTCTTTCAATTAATTATTATTTTTATGTAAGGTCATGGTAGAGACTTTATGACCTTAGATAAAAAACTAATCAATATGGATACCGCTAAACATATATGGATTAATATAATAATTAAGGAAGTAATAAATTCACTAACAGCTTCCCGCGGCCACTACATAAGTCGCTGAGAATCGAATCCTGATTACACGACATTTGAAAAATGGCAAAAAGGAGGGAAAATTCGAACGGTTGTAGGTTGAGATGGGGAGTTGGTGTCAGAGATGATCGAAGTCACAATAGAGTGGTAGAGCAGCGGCGTATTTAGCCGAAGGTCGTGGGTTCGAATCCCGCTCGTGGCACTAGCTTTTTCATTTCAAACAAAACCTTACATAAAAAGATTAATTAATTGAAAGAAGCAATTTGATCAACAGCTCACTAAACATAAGGTTTAAAGAGAAACTAAAGGTAAGTACGTAAAGATCATAAACACCAACATTAAATTGTCAAGCATGAATTAAAATAATAGATATTTGTTATTTTTATTAACTCAACATTAATTTCCTCATTGTCAATTTAATGATTAATATTTCGATAATTAACGTAACCGTATTGAATTCCACTTTTTTCCCTTTATATTTCTGCATCATGCAATTCCCATTAATTATCGACTCGTTGTAAAAAGTAATAAATTCAAGTCAGCACGATAATAACTATAAAATAAACACAATTAGTACACGCGAGGCGTTGAATTATGCTCAATTCTCCGAGTGTCGTCTTTTTATTAAGTGAAATAAATTAAATTAAAAATGGCACGGATATAACGAGCCCTAATAATTATTTCATGAACAGCCGTGAGGATTTCCGACAAAACCCCTTACATTTGTTTAATGCATTGCAATGGGTTAACATTACAAGGTGCAACGAGGTTAAATAAGGGGCAAATTAACACTAAATTTAATGCTATTATAATAATAAATTATGTATGACTTTCAACACGGAGAAAAGAAATTTATTACTTATTTAGTATGGCTGTTAAATTGGCCCCCCATTGAATACAAAACATTTTATTTCTGTAGAAAAGTCTTGTTTTTCCAGTTTTTTACTTATTAACTTTCATAACAAGGTATCAATCAACCAGCAGTTATTTTTCTTCTTAACTAAACATCTTATGCAACAACGATCAAAAGCGAAAAAATGCAAAAACGCGAGATGATTTTTGAGATCCTTTTTTTGGGCTGGGCCAAACAAGGGCTTCAACCTTTACTCCAGTGTGACCTATTTTGGCTGTGGAGCCCGTATGATTAAGACCATACCATAAAATACCATTTTCCTAGCTTTTCTTCGCGCACGTCTGCTGTGGCCCCATTAGCCAGGACCGTTTAATGTGAAAAATCGTACTGGCATGGTTTTGAACTCCATATATTTGCCCCTTTATACTCTTTGGCATAATGGTAAAGTAAGTAGGTGATGGTCGTTCGCTATACATGATGGGCCCAAATCAAACAAAGACGCTTTGAGGATTTATAGAAAATTTCATGCTGAACACAAAGTTCCAATAAACATAGGTCCTCAAATGAAGTCTTCTATGAAAAAAACCGAAACTTTTAAAAATCGGGCTTGTTTAGCATTTTTCAAGGATTAACCCCAAATGAATCAATGTTTCAAAATACATATCGAATAAAATCTATTCCAGCATTAAATTTGAATCAATTAAATGTTTTATGTAAGGTAATAAACTTACCTCTATGAGCTATCCTGGCTTCGGTCCACTCGGACACAAAAAATGGCAAAAAGAGGGAAAATTCGAAAGGTAGGTTTAGATGGGGAGTTGGTATCCGAGTGGATCGTAGTCACGATAGTTCAAATGGTAGAGCAGCGGCGTATTTAGCCGAAGGTCGTAGGTTCGAATCCCGCTAGTGACACTAACTTTTTCATTTCAACCAATACCTTACATAAAGGTAGAAAGAAGTTATTTGGTCAATCGGACCACGAAATGTAATGTATTAAATTTTAAGTAGAATTATTCCAACTACACCGTTTTTATCTTTATCTTTATTGCCGAGATATGATTTTTATGACATAATAAACACTTTTTTAAAAGGTTTTTTTCAGTGTTCTTTATAATAAAATTTGTAGGAAATGAAATTGTACGTAAATTGAGACCAACGCCACCTCATAGGCACTGGAGCCAGAATTTTTGGTCAATTTTCAAAGTTTTGCCCTGTTAGTGAATCGCCAAATCCTATTTGATATAATGACAAATTATACATTTAATTACACTGCACTTAAATTGCTAGACTTAAAAAAAGCAGTGCTCTTTTCAGGCTTATTGTGAATTTAAAAATGTCTGTTTTTCAGGCTTTCGTACGGACGTATTTAAACAAGAACATAAATGGAATTTTGTTTGGACTTCATTTATTTTTATCTACAACTGTACATTGTACAGTACAACCAGCAGATTGGATAATTTCTGTTTGTGAAAATTATCCAAGGCATTACGGTCCTGATGGAGAAAGCTCCCCACTGTCACCCGCTCTGGAATAATAAAATGATATTAATAATTTAAAATCTCTCTTATCCATATTATCTTCAGACGTTTACGTGGTAATTGTAGGAAATGGAGCAATCGCATTTGAATGTTGGTGTGATTTTGTAATTTTCAATGTTTTGATTGATGAAAAAACTGTTGGTATGTGAAGACCTCTGCAAAGTGTGTTATTGTTACGTAAAAATGGGTAGAAATGATTAGTCTCAAAATTTTGGATTGAAAACTTTGTAATCTTTGAATATTGGAATATTTGGCCGATCCATAAACATCGACAACCTACATCCAAGTAGGTTTGAGTAGGTATGTGTATGCCCAATGTTTTGATTTTAATGGCAATTTTGATTGACGGGTGAGTATGGAATAAATCATTTTAAATCGTTTGTTGAGTGTCTGTTTTTGTAATCGTGATCGTTTGAAGTGTGGATTCCAAGGTAATCAAACCACCACAATTAAATATTTTTTATTAAAACCCATGAATTTCTTCGTTTAATTTGGCTTAATTAAATTCGTTTATTGTAATAATTATGCAGTGATTAATATAACGATAAAATTACCTATAATTTGAAATAAACATCAAAATACAGTTTACCTATTACGGTTACCAAAATGTGTTTAGGGATGGTTAGGGTTAAAAAAAATGGTTAAAAAGTTAGATGGTTAAATGATTAATATTAAATAGATAAATTAAATATGGAAAAATTATAAATTAAATAAAATTAAATTGATGGAATAAATGATAAATTAAATAAATTAAATATAAATGTATTAATGGTTAAATAGATTAAGTTAGATGGTTTAAAAAAAATACCCCAGTTTTTTCCACAATTTGGAATAGGGGTCTCAATGATTCGTTACAGTACATAGCATAATTCTCGCTGGCCCAAAAGTTAAGTTATTATGGTATATTTATTAAGTTAGTATGGTCCCCCTTCTGGGGTATTTGACGCGCCACCACCTTAACGCGCAAGAATATCGCACATATTGACCAGAGAACACTGATGCTGAAAACATTTTTTAGAATAATTCTTTGATTTTCTCTCCTTTCATTTCCAGAACCGTGTTTTTGTCGAAAGTTTTGTTGTTAATAATAATTTTGATTGTCGGTTGAGTAGGTAATAAAGCATTTTAAATCATTTGTTGTGCGTCTGTTTTTTTCTCCTTACCCTGGTTTACTACGAAAAATCTCCCCTGAGAGTATGACTGTTTAATCAATTAATAGGCCTGGGGTAAAAATAATTTTAATTTGTGTAATACTCTCTCATGCCATACTTTGTCGACGGCCTGAGAGACATCTAGAAACACTCCAGTCGCGCACAGTTTCTGCTCGAGACATTAAGTAATGAAATCGTGTTTCTGCAAAGTTGATGAGTCGTGGAATGATGGGTTCGAAAGCCAAATTGATGGTCTGATAAGATGTTTGAAGTACTAATAAAGATAATTCTTTTGTAAATTAATTTTTCGAATGTTTCAGAAGGAACGGGTAACAAACTAATTGAACGAAATGATGATGGGAAGTATACATTTTTATTTGGCTTTGGGGTCATTTTAATAAAGAAAGTTTTGCTAAAAACTAAATATTAATTAACGCGTTCTTATAGAACAGCAAAATTGTTAGTTAAATTTATTCTATTTGTGTGTTTCTTAGTGACCGTTTGCTTCATAATTTGTTGAAGTCGTGATTAGCGGTAAAGAATGGGGTAGTTTAGAGAGACACCTTTTTTTATTTTTTTGCCGACGTTTCGACCTTTATTCGGGTCATCTTCAGAGACTGGGTAAATTACAAAACATAAGCTGATTGGAAAAAATACAATTTAAGATGTAAATCTAAATTTTGAACCAAGTATTTCATTCTACGAGCATTTTCATACTATGTGCATTTTAACTTGTTGCAAAAAATTTGGTTTAGTTATTTGCATTTATTTGAATAATTATGTAATGATTAATATAACGATAGTGGTTAAGGCGTCAGACTCTCGGCTAGTAGTTCCCGTGGTCGTGGGTTCGATCCCCACCGTCGTCTCTGGACTTTTTCTGACGCCGAAGGGGGACCGGTGGCCGCAATTGAAAGAAATTGACACGGCACTCATCAATGGAAGGGGCGGGATCGGATCTCAGCGACCCTGAATTTGGTCCCAACCCCCTTCAAAAATGAGTTTCTTCGATGGAAGAACACCGGCACACCGGGGCTCAAATTCACACTTGTATTGCGAGCCCCCAAAAGTGGAGCCAGGGATAAAGTACAATAAGCTGTACAGCTGCAGAGCTCAGGAGGGAATTTCTTATGCTATCCTTAATATATGTATGTATATATATATACATACGGTTACCTGCCTACCTAAAAAAACTTAGTACTTGCAGTAAAAAACGCATACAAAAATATCCCAGTTTCCTTCAAAATTTGGGATAGGGGATTCGTTGCTGTACATTCTCGCTGACCCAAAAGTTAAGTGTCCGTCTGTCAACCGCGTACGGCTAAATCTGAGTCGGGTTAGTATAGTCTTTCTCATGATCTCAATAAAGATCGAAACGTTGGCACGATAAAGAAAATGTTTTTCTAAAACCTACATCACACCCGACCGCATCTTACTATCTCCAAATAATCATTAATTATAATCTTAAAATGGAACCAGATTTACGAATTCAACGGCAAGCCATTTTTATTAAATGGTAACCAAACGTGATTTTTGTTTATTTTAAGTGTAATCTAGTATTTGGTTTATAGGACAAATTACTCCGTAGCTCCGACTGTTTCCTGGGATGCCTTGAAATGAGTTTTGTTAACGAGGGACGTGGAGCCGTTGCTCGATCCGTTGCAATTAAGTCGGTTATTGATGTCAAACTGCAATAGAGACATTACTCAGGGTAATTCGATAAAAGGGCACCTGCCGTTTTTTCCACCCTCGTGATCGGGCGATAATATTCCATCTGACTCTCCGGCTATTTCATCAATTCCTCCCCGTCACCCGGGGGATCGCGCGTGATCCCTTCAAAGGCATTACCATATCAAGATGGGGCAATAGCGGGAATCCCAGGTCGAAAATCCTAATTAGAACGAGGAAGGATTCACTTTGGATCCCTTTATTCAAAAGAGACCTTCCCGGACCAATTAGGGGGTTGTCGTCCGGGAGTCAAAAGTCGATCCAGTTTTTATCGGCCGTTCCACGAAACGGATCGGATTTATTGGCCGGCCCCTATAAAATACGAAGGGGTTTTATCTCCGGCTCAGCCTTCGGAAAGACTAGCTGGAGAACATCGCCGAGATTAATCGGCCCCCGGGTTCCCTTCGAGGCTCTCGCCTAATTGGAACTGGAGCGCTCGCCCTTCTACTCCTGTTACCAATAAACAATCGTTTCATTTTACTATCAGATCTCCGATTTTAGGAGATAAGGATCGATTCGGTTTGGGGGAAATCGAGGAATGCTTCGGAAGGAATGAAGTAGGACTTGAACATTCGATAGCCGATGGCGATAGTCCCAACGGTATTTCCTTCAAATACCAACGGTTGTATTTTTTCTAAAACGGGATGTCAAATTCAAACCTATTTGCTCAAATAAGTGAGTTGAATCAAAGATTTTCTTTTAGAAAATTAAAAAAAATCAATAAATACAAATTATTTTACATAGTTTGCATAGATACTTTTATATTAATTAATTTTTTGATTACCTTTGCCCCAAGGTTAGATTTATCTAGAATATTATTACATTTTATATACTTTTCTAGGTACAGGTATTATTATGAGTCTGACAAGTTCAATGAATTCATAGACGCAAGGAAGTCTGTTAAAATCCTGGACAATATTTTCTATCCTTCTGTTGGCCGACTTCCATCTATGGTAAAGGATCTCAATCACTGGTTAATTTAATTAATGCGACTCAGCAATTAATTAATATGATTTCATTTCAAAAATGGCTTGATTGGTTTTTGTTATAAAAAAATTGTTTTAGTGATTCAATCTGCAACAAGTGAACTTACCGTACTACTAAATCTATTTTATTTCGTTGTCCGTTTGACCAAATAACTTTTTTAAATTAATTAATCTTTATGTAAGGTATTGGCTGAAATTAAAAAATCAGTGTCACTAGCGGGATTCGAACCCACGACCTTCGGCTAAATACGCCGCTGTTCTACCACTTGAGCTATTGTGACGTCGATCCACTCGGACACTAACTTCCCATCTCAACCCCACATTTCGAATTTTTCCCTCCTTTTTGCCATTTTTTCAAATGTCGTGTAATCTATTCGATTCTCGGCGACAAATGAAATGTCCACGGAGAGCTTTAGTGAAAATAAACTTCAATTTACTTATTAAATCTAATAGACTTCGTGGTCCGATTGAACAAATAACTTCTTTCAAGTAATTAATTTTTATGTAAGGTATTGGTTGAAAAATGGGAAAAAGAGGAAAATTCGAAAGGTAGGTTGAGATGGGAAGTTGGTGTCCGAGTGAATCGAAATCAAGATAGGTCAAGTGGTAGAGCAGCGGCGTATTTAGCCGAGGGTCGTGGGTTCGAATCCCACTCGTGACACTGACTTTTTTATCTCAACCAAAACCTTACATAAAAATTGCCATACTACCTTTTTTGATATCGATTTTGGGATGAAAAGTTTATGTTCATACGTTTTCGAAAATGAAACGAGACTGAAGAAGTGAGGCTGGTGCCCCCAAAATCGATATTTATAATTAGGAGGGTTATCCTGTTCCATATTAAACCCCTGACAAATATTTCAAATTTAACTGTAACCACAGCTTACAAATTTCTGTTTTTGTTTAATCACAAAGAAAAAAATAGAAAAGAACAGTTCACTTTTTAATAAAGTTTGAATTATTACTTTTTTCATGAATATCTTCTGTTTACTTGCTCGCACCGAGAGGAGAAAAAAATTCTTTTTCACCATAACTGTAACCGGGAGTGAGCCTGTTGTTTTACATGCATATTTTCCTTTCAAATAATGACGATTGTTTTGATTATTCTTGATTTTGACTGTTGAGCTGCACAGTCACTTTGGAAGTGATTTGCTAAGACCTCATCAAGAGCTTGATTCTGAGCAAACTTGTGAACTGATTGAAGGCATAGCCTGGCTGAATTCTTCGATCTTATCCCCATGCTTTGGATAAATCACATGACAGAGTTAAGTTTAAGAGGTGTCGGCCTTTCTGCGATCTTACGCACTACGATTGATATTGGTCTATTTGGTCTTTTAAGGATTTGTCAAGAATTCCCTTGTGTATCTCTTGAATCTCAGTCTTTCAACTAAATGTTCTGCTATGTTTTCTTCTTTCTGTACATCCTTGTTTCTGCTACTGCGAGTCTGTAAATATGCTTTCTGCAGTGTTCAATCTAGTTCTAAAACGGCATAGGGTTAATTCTGCTCTTAGTTTCTGCGATCGTTTGAGGAACTTTTTTAAATGCCATTGTCCTGGAATACATATTCCCAAGTAACCAAAGATTTATTCGTAACCATTGTCTGATTTTGACGTTTTTGGCAGTGGTATAAGGCAGAAGGGTTCAGGGCTGATGTTTGTCCTTATCCTGACCCTGCTCTGGCACTCAAAAAATGGTAATTTGTTCTGTATGACCACAGTTCTGGGCTTGACAGTTGACTTTAATCTCAAGCTTTTTGATCTTCTTGGCACATGCTCGATAGCCCCTGTCTCTGGTTGATGGGCAGTGCCATATTTTCCAAGGCTTGTGCGAGTTCTATTTGCTGGTTTATGCCCATAGATAATCCTGTCCCATATTCGCTCTTAGGGATATCTACCAGATATAATCCGCATCAACTGGGACCTTTTTCTCCCAGTCTGGTAGGGTATTTTACTATGGCCATCAGTTGCATCACCAGTCAAAGCTTAGACGAAACTTCGTTGGACTTTCCCAGTCGAACCATATTGTTGATTACTTCCTTAACCAACATGCACGTTCATAACGGTCTCCATAGTTTTATAGAGTAATTTGTCAAGATGTCGAGTACGAGACAACACGGCAACCCCAGCCCTTCGTAGTTGATGCTCAAAACGAACTCTCCGTCGAGGATGAGCAAGTAGTGGATCAGCACGTTAAACATCTTTTAAAAGCTGCTCATCCAATCATGTACTCCTGCAAGATGTTATTTCCACTTAAGAGGACTGGACGCACTTAGAATCTTCGACAACGTAAGTCCTCTATGCTTGGCGTAGCCGAACTCTTGGGAACTGGACTTGTTTCAGCAGAAGGATCAACTTTGTTGTCCTGTTCGCCTTTAAGAATAAATTTTTCAAAGATTTACTAGTTAATTCCCCACTGATTAGTCTGCCCGGTAATGGTATGTAAAGAAGTCGGGTAACAGATAACATATTACTTGTAGATATTTTGAACGAGTTGTTAGTTTAATTTTGAATTAAAAAAATTTTCAAACAGATTCATGGATTTTTATTTTCTGGAATTTTCAAGTGGTATTTGAGGTTTTGGAATTTTCAACATTCTGAATTTGATTTGTTGCCTACTTCAGAAAATCTCAAACTTTATCGAGACTTTTCTGATGGAAAAATCAAAACAGAAATTCCTTTCTATACATTATTTGCAGGTTGTTTGTAAAGAATGAAATAGAGTCGACTCTACTTTTGAAAAAAAAAACTACAACAACTAATTGACCAGGAGTGGGATAAAACAACATTCCTGGGCTGATTTGTAAATATTACTTTTTTAAAATAAAAAAATGTCGTTATCAAATAAGTACCTTTGGTCAAAATTAAATATAACGAACAAAATTCCATTTACATGTTCAACATATTTGTTATTTATCTAGTTAGATTTGCTAAGTTGGCCGTATATATAAAGCTTAAGGATTATTAAAGGTTAATGATTTTTCAAAATTTACAGGTAGTTTCTAGAAGTAACAGTCTTACTCATATTTTCAGATTTTCCATTATGATTCATGTGTATCACAATTAAAATGATATCTGCTGATTTATATTGCCAACTTATCGCTTGTCTCATTTATTTATTTATTAAAGAGTAGGAGAAGAAACGGAATTTCTTCAATTTTGCAGACTTTGGAGGACTTAGCTCCTAACTTTCACCGAAGTTGCTTTTTTTCCTTTTGTTATCCTTTATATTCAAATGGGCCAGAAGAAAGATAAGTTGGAGTATGGATTAAATGTACTTGGCGATGTTTTACGACTGGGTTGAATGTTTGTTACACGGTGGGCTTGCAGTGTAGTCACGTTTCGGCTTGAATATAAGATTTTTATCTTAAGCCTTGGGGAGCTTCTCCCACACCCCAATTTGAAAAAAGCCGATTTCAGACTATACAGCAATTATTTTTCAACTAGCCAAACTCAGACCTACCCCAACGCAATTTTTCCACGGCATTATTGAGGGTGTGACGTGCTTCGTCTCCCCTAAAGCCGTATGCCAATTAGTCCGCATTTGCTAGCAGCGCACGAGTTTTTAAGCAACGTCCCTAACGACGTCACGTGCGAAAAGCAAGACAAATATTTGTGAATCAGGAGGGCAGCGCGGATTGTGGGCCATTAGGGCGACCACCCGCCGTCAACGACCCTGCAATTTGTCCGACCGACGTACACGTCGTTTAACAGACCGGAATGATCCAAATAAGACATTAAATGTTACTATTTGTCGCCCAATTTTCGATACGTGTATTCTTTTATTGTTATTACAAAAAATATGCGTCAGAACAGAAACTTAGACCTAGTTCCGTGATCTTTGTGTTAACCCTGTTAAATCTGTTAGGTCCTGTTAGTTCGAGAAAAATGAAGACGATGACTTGTAAGAATTGGCTAGTTAACATTGCTCGATATAACAGGACAGGGCCAATGTTATATGTTAAGTCGAAAAAGTATTCACATTGCTATCCGTTGGGGCGTAGGTAACCAACAATGAATTTAACAGCTGTTTTTGTTTACACGTATTTTTATTCTATAATACACATTAAGTCAGACCAATGCATTTCTTTCGTTAATTTCTGACCTGTCCTTATACTCTCATTCATACATCCCCTATCCTATAGGTTGAAGGCTGTTAGACGTTAGGATACAAGTTAGGCATGTCGGCACGAATGAAACATGTCATTCGTTAGTACATTTCGAGTGCATAGTTAGCATTCTGAATGAAAGAGTGGATTAATTTTCCTTTTTTATTAACTTCTGGCATCTTACAATTTAACACAAAAGAAAACCAAAACAAACAACAACAAGCCTTGAAAGACTGTTATAGCTTTATTTTTGGTTCTACCAATCGCCACGCGCAGCATTGCGGAAAAATTAACGTTTAACATGCTAAGAAAAGAAGGGGGCGTACAAGATATTACTGGGCATTTCTCTATTCCAGTTAACACATCTTACAAAGGTTGTCAATACCCCTATTATTTTAATTCTTGTTAAACATTACCTCATTTACAACTTTGAGACAGTGACACTGTCTAGACTCTAGAGGGTTCTTGATCATTGGGCTTGTTAATGAGTCGATGAAGGAGCTACCTATTCAACCAGAATTGTTAACCAAAGTTGCTACTGATGCATTCGAAAGGTGCTATTTTAGGAGTTAACACGTCGCAGTCCGATCGTCTAGTCTTTGAAAAGGTAAAAAGAATAAAAATTGACTTAAGCAATAAAGTTAACCGATTTCACGGAGTCCTCGCCATTGGAGGGCTTACTAACGAACCAATAAACTAGCCAACAAGGGTGCGCAGGAGATACAACCTGATCAGGGTGATCAACGTCGACGGTCAGGTACCATTAACTTGGCTTTAAAATAATTAAGGAACATCGCCAAGGCCAAATTGGGCTACTGGTGGGCTCGAAGAAAACCTAGTTCTACTGGGTTCCCGGCCTTTGGAGCCTGCTTAATAATCAGCCGATTAGCCAACACGTATTCGCAGTAGATTGAAGCAAATCTACTTCTTAGTTCAGGACAAAGATTAGGAAAAAGCTCCTTCAAAGAAATTACTAGAAGTTCGCACAAGTCTGGTCAACAGAGCATGTTGGATGCAGGATTGCAACGAATCACGTCTACCTTTTTAGTTTTTTCGTGGATAACACTATAAAGGACGCTGACCTAAGACATTGCACTGCACTAACAAGAAGACGATGTTTGTATGTCCCCGACTCAATGTATTGGTTTAAACACGATTGTCCTCTATTTTAGTGTTGAAAACCTACAAAACTTACATCGAATCGCTCGCATGGATGGTTGAGTACAGCAGTGTAAACTGAAAGTTATCAGTTCGGAGGGTTGATTCACCGAATTAAAAATGTATATAAACGAATGTTTACCACACTCAGTTTTTCATAATTCTGGAACTGGAGGAATTGGGTAGAAATGATCAAAAACACGTCATGCAGGTCACCTTTATTTACGGAGCACTCTTAATAACGTCAGTTTGGCCGAGAGTAATTATGGAAAAATTCTCGTACGCTGTTTTGGACGTTGGACAACGTTGAATCTGGTACTGTGGCAAGGACGGCAACGGGTTCGCCCCCAGCTCCGGGGTCCTCGGTCGGGCTGAGCATCCTGCAGAAATCGTCCTGGTGCAACTCGATTTGGCGCAGAATGACGGGCGCAGACTGGCTCAAGTGCTCAAGGAAGACGACGGCGAGCCGCGGATCAGCCCTGATGAAGAGCCGCAGGTGGTTGAACTGCGGCATCTGCCAAAGAAGGCTCAACGGGCGCGAACGCCTGCTGGCAACCGTGAAAGGTCCAAGCAGTCCCCTGTCTGCGATCTGGTCCCACTCCGTCCTTCTGCCATGTTCCTCCGGCGGCTCCACCGTCTTTTTCTTCTAAGGCGCACCTTACATATTTCACTGAAATCTCTGGGAAGATTGAGATATTTTTAAATCGTAATGTTTGGAAAAAACATATGATTCTAATAGTAAACCGTTCAACAGCAAGATGACGAAAATCTTCAATTTCTAACAAATTTCTCATTTAGATGTAACTCGATATTTTCTTGCTTTGCTTTTAATGCTTTGAGCTTTATGTATTTCAATCAATAAATTTTATGATAAATGCATAATAATTATGTATAGAAATTTTTAAAAATTAAATTGTGAACTAATGATTGTTATCAACATTTTTAGAACACATATCATATTGATATAAATTTTATGATGCTAGAAATATACAATTCTAAAAAACTATTATTTTAATGTTTTTCTAACATTGTTTTAGAAATTCTCCTTATAGGAAAAGAAATTTTCGTTGTACAAAGAGCTTTTGAATTAAATTTTCTTTTAATGTTAACAAGGGATTAAAATAACAAGCAGTTGGCCTCAAAGCTCAGAAAAAAGGCCTTATTTTCTTTTTGTTTTAGGTAATGCTTGTCGAGGAGGGGAAAAGGGCTTTTGCAAGGGAACATGTTTTCAGACTTGGGAGTACCCCGGTCCTCATTAGGCTGCCTTTTCCCTCTTTCGCTTTGCCGCGGGGCCTTTTTTCGCTCGGGGGCGTATCCACAGGTGAAGAAAGAGGACCGGGAAGGGGAGGAGGAGGAATAATGAGATATCGAACGAAATAGAAGAAAAAGTATAAACTTGTTTTTGAAGGGATTCGGTCACTAATTAGAGAGGGAGCGAGATGACTCGTTAGTGATGCCATAAGCGGGCATCTGCCGGATCGCGACGTTAGACTCGCTTTAGTCTCCTCCGGGACATCCGACGACCCTCATCGCACGTCTAGTGGCGAATAGGCCATATTTGACCTTATTACCGAGGATAGTGTTACCCTCCGGCCGTCTCCCACCATGAGTGATAATCGAGTGCCAACCCCCACACTTTCAGTGTTCGAACAATTGGAATTCTTGCCCTTTTGGATATGTTATTTGTTAAAAACGAGGTAACTCCTAACATTCAAGCCATATGGATAAAAAGTTACAAAAAAAATCACAATATATTTTATAAATAAAACATTTAACCAAGATACGATAAAAAATATGGTTAATTAAACGAGAAAGAACACTTGGTAGTCTAAAGAAACCTTCTGTAACCTACTCATAGGTTATATAAAGTAATGGCGCCAAAATTACGCTTGTAATCTTAAGAATAGTTGCATATTGGGAAGCCGTAATTTCGATTTAGATTATACCTGAATATATTCATAGTACAATTTACAAAAATACATATGTATAATTTTGAAGAATTTGACACGGTTTGAGTCATTGAAGTCGAGCAGGATGACATCTTTACCTTTGTTGGTGGGCTAGGCCATCTATGCAGACTTTAACTTTGAATGTTTCTAGTTCACAGCATTGGAGAAGTTCAAGAATACTGGGTGTATTGTCATTTTAAACATTTATATAATTTTAAGATGCAATTTGCCACCACTTTCCCTGAGCTAAATGCCATTAAATCGGTGGTTGTTGTTGTTTTGAATGTCGTTGAATACACATAAAACTGGTTGGCATTTGATCTTTTCACTAGGTCTGAACTCTTGAGAACCCGAGAGAAAATAGACAGACCAAGAAATGTGATCAAATGCCGACCAATTTAACATAGATGCCATAAGTGAAAAAGTGAGCACGTAGAAGGCAAGAAGGTTGGAAGAAGGCACTAGGTTAGAGAAGTAGCTTGTTTTCATGGTTTGTTCATTAGCTAACACATTTCCTAGATTTTGATATTAAACTCTTCAACTTGTACTTTGATTTATTGTAATTTCCAAACCGTGCAGGATATTACACTGTATTTTTTTAGGTTATGTCCAGTTGTACAGATTTACTTTTCTTCACCTATCTGTTTTTTAGGAAATAACATTATTTCATGTAACTGAGCAAGTTACATTGTTCATAAAAGACATCGAGCTACCATATTTGGCCTTCGGTGGTTTTGGTTAACGGACAGTTTTTCACGACAGATATATCAGACGTGATCCATCGTGTTCCTGTCAATTATAAAAATTACAGATATTGTTATACGCAATCTCATTAACCTTGAAGCTTTGGCAAGGGTACGCTTTATTGTTATATGTAGATGACATGTTTGTCAGGTATCATGATGGTTTTCAGAAAAATCTTTTCTTACATGATTACATCGAAAAGCAGCTACGTTTGTTAGTGGTGGCCATATTGTAATTTTTATGTTAGTCGTTTTATATTTTTCATTGAACAGTTGGTATATTCTGTGAGATTCTTCATATAATTTGGAGAAATGAACTAATTACAGAAGTGCTAGACACTGTTAACTTGAAGTTGAAGAGACTTCGTCAAAACTAGTACATTGCCACAGATAAAATTCAGGGGATGGATTGGAATATATTCCGCTTTCTTATCTTTGAAAACAGTTACCCAACATACTTAAATACAATTATTATCTCGTTTGTAAGTTACACAATGTGGAAAATCTGCCACTCATATCATCTTTCAATACCAACCAACAGTTCATTGGAGACAACCCAGGGTACCGAGATGACCCGGGTAAAAGAATTGTAGTAGTAATTGTAAATGACCTGCTATAAAAAGAAAATCGAATCAAGTGAACAGATCTAAATAATTAGGAAAAGTACGAAGTGCTAAAAGACTGCGGTACTAAAGAGTACCAACTCCCGATTCCTAGCATCTTTCCTCCTCCTTTCATCATCATAACAGAACTTAAAAAAAAAAAAAATTCTTTAAAATATACCAGAACGTATAGCATTTTGTAGTTATTAGTAAGTTATAATTTTCAGGATATGTATGCATAGCATCACATGAAACTTGATGTTTTGGCAACGGTATGTTTTGTTGTTATACATATGTCTGATATGTATGAGGTCTTGAGGAAGGCCCAATTTTTGTTATAGCTTTTGATAGGTTACCTTTTTCTTGCTTATCCAAAGCACTGCTTTTGATGTTGTGCATTTTTATGACATCCAGCTATTATATTTAGAAGTTTATGGGTTATGGGTATGACACACCATATGGTTAATCATGTTACAACCAATATTTACATATTGCACTTAATGTAATTCAATGGCATTTGATCATGATAACTATGATATGAATCCCGAATGTTTTGGTTTTGAACAGACATCAAATGTAGTTTTAATGGTGTTGGGGAACGTTTCAAGTTGTTATTTGGGATATTACGTCGGTAATTTTTTTGTATGACATCTATATCGAATACCATATACATAAATGGAGGTATATTTATGTTTGTATCTATAGGTATTCCATATTCATATATGAGACGTCTCGTTTGGTCATACTTTCGTTATAATACGCATCGTAAATATTCCAGGTACCAAATTGGTGGTTTAGGCAAAAATTTAGTTTTGTAATGACATGCAGCAGATACAATTTTTTTGTAATTGCACCTTTTATGACAGGCATGCAGCCGTAGTGATCGGTTTAATAATGGGGAATTAATTATCTCAGTAATCCTTTTATGACATCTATGTCGTTTATATAGATGTGTAAATGTTAGCATTTAATTAATTAAATTAAGTATTTAAACTGCAACAACGATGAAAAAAATGATTAACCACTCTTGGAACCGTTGTGGCCGTAGTTGACGTTACAAATGTCGCGTTTTATTAAAGTTTTATGGCTTCAGTAGACGATTCGCAATCGGAAAGCGGTAATGGAGCCGCTAAAGTCGTGTAACTTGATAAGCCCGGAAACCGGTCTTGGAGCAGACGCTGTTCCTTAGTTTTCGCTAGATGGAGCTACCATTATCATCTGAAAAGGTAGAAGCCTTTACGAAATCTTGAATTACATACTGGGGGAAGAAACAACAAAGAATGCCATTAGACTACTTGTTTTCCATTCAAGTTGCTGCCAACTTTGTATGCTGTTTAATGTGTGGGTGGTCTATTAACTGCCGTATATAGCCAACAGGCCATTTTCGGTTTTAGTCCCCAAGGTCTTGTGGTCATTAGCCAGATATGCGAGTTTTATTTTATTGTTAATCACATCGCATTAATAACAGCAGTAACTTAATATTGCTCAATTCTTAGGTTTCATGAAGTTTACTGAGTGGCAAAAATAGTAGCCATCCCCGTGTTTTTTTACTTAGTACTTGGAATCGTTATAATTTTTATTTTTTGTTATTTAAAAAATTAAACTGTGTAAAACAATTTTACCATAAATTTTGTAGTGGAAACAACGATGAAAATATTCATTTCAGTACGGAATATTTCCTTTTCTTGCTTTGATCACCGCTTGTATTCAAATTGGTATGGAGTTTATGAGGTTTTAAATATAGTGCTGCTTTCCTAACTTCTCCAACAGTGGAATTCTTAATTCCTGCAAATTCTCTGGCATCACTGGGCGACTTTTTACTCTCATTCACAACTCATCCCAAAAGTGTTCGACAGAGTTTAAATCCGGACTATTGTGTATTAATATTATGTATTATTAGCTTGCATATTATATTATTAGCTCTGTACTTCGGTGGCAGAGGAACCTTTTAAATTTTCACTGCGTTTTGTGATAAAACAATACGTGAAGGCACTGCCCAAAATAGGTTGAAAACGTTTGCTTCTGAGCACTAAGGGATTGAAGATGAGCCACAGTCCGGTAGACCTTTATGTCTTGACTGAGGACGAATTGAGGGAAGTTATCGAACATAATTCGTGTCAAACATGTCACAAGGTTGACAAAGAGTACAACGTAAACGATGAAACCACTCTTGCTTAGATCGACTTGGGAAGATATGGAAGCTGAGCAAATGGATTTCTCGTAAATTGACCGACTAACAAAACTCCAAGCTCTACACATTTGCCTTTCATTAGTTTTTTATAAAGTAGAGACGTTTTTCGAACCGGATTGTCACATGCAACGAAATGTCCCATTGACGCGAAAACCAAATATTCATAGATAAAAGGAGTATAGCATTCATTGTGCCCTATGAACTGTTGTCATCAACACAGAAATCGACACAAATCAACTGCAGCCAAACTCAAGACGTCGAAGCTCATCTAATGAATCGCTCAAAAATTGACCGACGGTAACAAACTTCAGGTTCTAATCATAGCTTTTTAACGAAACAAAGCTGACAGTTTTTTGACCGGATCGCCACATACCAACCATTACAATAACACCAGGAGGTCTAGCATTGGATGTCACTAAATGAAACATTGAAAACCAAACATTCCCCAACAAATGTGCATGCTTTGAGTTAGGGATAGTACTTTTTCACCTTTTTGAACTATCTTTGGGCAGTGGGTATCATTCTTGTTTCATCATCGAACGTAGTGCAAGTTTTACGAACTGCCTCCGCCGCCCTAGCGAACTTTACACAATAAGCAAGCGCAAATTGTGTGTTTTGAAACCAAATATTTTATACTTTACAATGCACTGATCATGACACTTTTTCACCATGAACTCATGCATTATCCTCTTGGAATTACGTGACATAAACACCTAATCCTCCAACATACATACAAATCTTTTTTTGCCTTGTTTATCACATCTGGCCATAGTTCCTATATATAGAGAAAGTTTGATAAACAATATTAAAACAACAAATTAAAAACCGCATGAACTTTTCTAGTTACCTGTTTAATAGGGTTTTCTCTAATATACCGAAACTCCGGAGTTAATATGACCTCTGCAGTTATAAAACACACTATGTAATAATTATGAAAAGTTGTTTGTTTCTATGTATGCTTCTATTCTTATGGCTTTCTTCGATTAACAAATGACATATATAAAATTTCAACCGAAAATTTACGCTTGGTTTCATTTATGAATTTCTGCAAGCAATCTTGAATTTCGCTTGAGGGTTTTTCTGGTTGTTTTCTTTTATATAAAATCGCGGAAGACGTACGATTCAGTACGTCTTGAAATCGTGTTTTTGTCTCTTTTTGACCTGGCTCCTGCGATCTTCCACCCGTAATCGGCAGGTGCTCCAAGGGACTAAAATGTCACGAAGTCCCGATTTCTCCAGAAGGAATAAAAGGCGAGTGTAAATAGCCTGCGATAAAACATGTCGCGATTTTATTCCCATTTAACGATCCCTGTTTTATTTCTCCGAATAAAAGGAACGAGAAAGGATCGGCGATATTTTGTTTTAAAACAAAACAACGAAATTTATATTGACAATTATGGTTGACCGCGATTTTGTACCTCGGTCCTTAAGGGGGAGAGAAGAATCCGAAAAAAAGGATCCGGTAGAAGAGGCGTGACAAAGCCAACCGAGGATACAACATCGTCTGTTGGTATTCTGATGGCAAAAAGAAAAGCGTAGAAAAAAAATTGTTCAATTAATATTTTTGAGCCAAATTTCTTTCTTTTCCCAACAAAAGCATATTTTGTTGGACCTAAAATATTGTAAAAATCTTCAAGAATAAATTGATTGACAGTCATTATCATCGTCCCTTTAATATACACTTTAAAAGGGAAAGTCTAGTCTTTTCTACTATAAAATTTATTTATTTATTGAAAATTACACGTTGTCAAAATTATTCATTTCGATGTGGTCAGGATCGTAAATTGGTTATTTTCAACCTGGATCTTTTTTTTAAACAGTTGTAATCGTCGAAAATGCCGCTTTCAGATAAGGACTAGTTTTGCGCAACAGTTGATAAATTGGTCGAATGTGTCAACGATTACACGGCCCACCATATTCGGCCTTTGAGACTCCGTGGTTACAAAACCATCTTGGTTAATTTTTATTGCATACTTCCTTCGTATTTAAGTTAGTGAAATGTCGATGAAGAATGTGTTGTGGTTTTTATAAAATGGCTTTTATTTTTTGGCAGCGAGAATATGCAAGTAATCTTGGTCTTTACCGACTCATTTTAATGAGTAAGATTGCGTTAGATGTATTATTTTTGTTGTTTTTTTTAAAGAAAGATATCAAATGTCAACAGCGTTATGTTATCAGATGTCAACTGCGACACTAAACGAGTACTATTAAAAAATATCTTAATATCTCTTTAACAACTCAATACTAACAATATGTATACGATTATGTAGACCTGCTTAAGTTATCTTTGTTATATCCTTGTCTTTGAAATATAAAGTCATGGTTTTTGCTGTGTACCTTCCGGGTTGTCCATTTTTTATTTATTAGTTCAATATAAATATGAATTATTGAACTCTCCTAATTCCTTGATTCAATGCAATCGATTCGTTCCTTGTTTTAATGAGTAATGTAGGTATAGGTATGTAGGTATAGTAATGTACCTACTAAATGTAGGTCATTGACTGTTGTTGCTACAATTTATTTTCCTAGGTTTTCTTTGTATCCCAGGCCTCTATTCCAAGATGTTATGGGTAGCTGTTTCTTCTTCATCATTGCAAATCCACAGATCATAGTATATATGTTAACGTACCCCCAGATCTCACCCTGTAAACAAAATATTCTTCATTTCTCCCCATAAGACTAATTACAGAAAAAGATGTCCCATCAATAGTGTGATAAGCTAATGCCTATCCACACCTCTCATACCAAGATAAACCAAGATAATATTAGCATTTTTAAAAATCAAATAATTTTTGCAATCAAGATATAAAAAATTAGATCAGTTTATGTACTACTTTCATATTCATTTTATGTATGTCTCATTATCGTTCTGTAAACAAATGGCTTAGTTTAATATTTACAATTTTTTATTAATTCTACAGGTTACTTAGATTAATTATACTTTTAATCTAAAGTCTTGGTTGAGATAAAAAAAGCAAGTGTCACGGGATTTGAACCCACGACCTTTGGCTCAATACACCGATGCTCTAATTATTTGATCGACTTCGCTCCTCCAGTACACGAACTCATCATCTCAACCTACAACATTTAGAATTTTCCCTCTTTTGTCCCCCTCTTGTATATATGTTATGTTGATGTTTTCCCTCATGATAGTGACCGGTTTATAGTGCTACCACTCCTCTGAGTTTAGCCTTCTCAACTGTACCAGTGAGTTTGCCAGACTGAGGGTTGTTCCAGCGTAAGCTTACTGAGTCTAGCGCCTCAAGAATTTATCTCTTCTGAGTTGCGCTTTGTCGACATCATTGCACATAAATTCGGTATGTCCTTTTAACCAGACTGTTGTAATTTCTTTGTTTTTTATTTCGGGCCGTGAGATCCTATGGTGACCTGCAAAAAATTGTCTGCGGGACATCCATCAAGCTGGAGAATCATTCTTTGTCGTTGTTGCAAAGAAACATCATCTAACAGTGTTGAAATTGAAGATCTGAGCACCATTTTAATTATTTTAACTTATTTCCGAGTGGTTTGCACCAAACGTTGACACTGTGAACCACCTGATGACGACAAGAGTAAGAAATTCTAGAATTTTCCTCTGTCCACGTTCGAAAATTCCAACAGTTTAGTATGCCATTAGAAGTGAACTTGGATACATCAGTCCATAGGATGTATGGAAGAACGTTTTCTTCAGCTTCCAAAATCGACATTTGTGAAAGAACGTGAGACGCCTGTCATAATCAGAGTCCCGAAGCCCCTGGACAAGAAGAGAGCGATACGGCTTAAAATTGTAAGTCACGGAGTAAATTTCTAATTTCATTTTTTGAAAAACCCTTCCAACATTTCGGAGAGAGGAATTCGGATTTTCGCGAACTCACAGTAAAATATTCAGCTCCTTGTCGAAATTACGCTGCCGATTTCTTTTTGCCATAACTTTGTCATTTTTTGACCAAATTAAAATCCTATTGCGCCATTGTTTTTAGGGTAAACAATCCTTTAAATGATATCTCAGGATGTATAGGTTCGTATTTGAAATGAAGTTGAACTGGGCCTGAAATACCCTGTATAATTTTTCTCCAAATAAAAATAAACATTTGGTACTAGACTAAAAATATTAATAGCGTCCTTGGTTAAAAAGAAATTCAGCCGGACCATCTAAAAATGAACCCCGTATAATTAAGGACAAAAAGTCTGTTGTCATTCCGAAGGTTATGGGCTCAGACAGCGCATATTACTGGAAATTTTATGTTGAGCTTGTCGACATAGCTGTTCATGGGTAATAGCTCTGACGAAAATTTTAAGAGTTTATCGGAGAGTGCAAATTTCTCCCGGTGGGTAAGCTGGGGATCTAAAAGCCACATCCCTCTTTCTGATTTAATAATGACCCATCTGTAAACACGAGGTGGCATTTGGCAATAGCGCTTATAGATCATCCAGGAATTTTTAGTTGACTTCTAAGTTGGAAGACCCCGTTGTAATCAAATTTCTGTTGTTGATAGAGGATTGGAATGTAGAAGAATTTGCATTATAGTACGATGACAATTCGGTTTCTTCTAGCGAGGTTTGATACTGTGCCAGTTCTGCAAAAGCGTCTACTTTTTTTAAATTTTCCACCTTACCAATCCGTCATACACGGTTTTTTCTTTCCACCATCAATTTCTTCATCTGTGAAAAAATAATTAAAAAAATAAATTACACCACAAAAATGGATATTAAATGGAGTACGCTTTCTGAAATTTGTTGATTGTTGGTCTCTAGGTTAGGAAATAGTAGATTAGAATCACCATAGTAAGTTTTTCAACTTAAAAAAAATCAATATTCTCGCTACTAAAACGCTTATTTCACCAAGGTTTACAAAGTTTAGTATTGATCACATCTTATTTGAAATTTAACGTAGTTTTCAATGGCATCAACGGATCTGTCCAAAACCTTTTAGTTTTGGAGGTGATCATTGTTTCTTTGAAGCAAGGTCGTGAAACCTTAAAAAACATAAAAAGTGAAATAACTCCGAAATTTTTCAGATTCGGACCATAGTTAATTAAGATTTGTTGGTTCCATTTTGAATGTACACGTTTATATATATATNTATATATATATATATATATATATATTCACAGAATCTAATCTAGTTACCCTCGGTCAATCATTAAGTCACCTCGGGTTAAGGGGGAGAAAAATGCAGTTGTGCTTAATCGTCATCTGATAAGCCGAGTGCATTTTTCTGTACAAGTAACGCTATAACTAATATTGAATAATATAATACATATAACTTATATATAACTCCTCCACCCTTAGAATTTGCTTCCCCTGGGGGTCGTCTTTTACTACCTTTTTGTTTGTTTATTTTTATTTATGATTTTAGTTTTTTTGCATCTAATTATAAATATTATCGTTAGAATAATGATTAAAATATAAAGGAATAATGTCCATAGGCTTAAATTAACATGTACATATGGTGTAATAGTATTTTTTGTCACAAAGTTTGGAGAAATATCCCGAAGCGTAAAATGACGAAGCTTAATGCTGAAGTTGGAGATCTGGGTTGGTCTAAATGTGAGGTTGCAATTGATGCTTGGTTTTCCATGGCTCGTTGTCCGATAGACAAGTGGGTGTCCTTTGAATATTATTTCGCTGTTGCCTGGTTTCAGCAGAAATATTCCTTCCAGGATTTTTGTTTCTATCGTGTCGTCTTGCGTGATCTGGATTTTCTCTGGCGTGATGAAGGTGCATAAAAATTGGTTGATTTCCGGAACGAATACCACGTGGTTGTTGCTTATTTGAAGCTCCGTGTAGACGCATTGTGTATTGTTTCCGTGTAAGATGATTTCCTTTTCGCACTGATTTTGTTGATTCGATATTAGAATTTGCGGACAATGGTAAACTTTGTTTTTAATACATTCGTCTGTTAAATATGTTAGCTCATTACTTTTGGATTTAAGAACATATTTATTTTCTGGAATAGTAACTATTTTTTGGCCAACTTTTGTTGGGATAGGATGTAATTTATATAATTCAAATTTATCGTCACTACATAATGGTAATCGTAAAAAGTAGATTATTTGATTTGTTTCTATTCTACAGTCGACTTTTTACATTTTTTCAGTCTATGATATTCTCATACGTCACTTCTAAGGGCAACTTAGTATATAATCGGTTCTCCAATCTTTTTAACTCCGAAAATAATTGAGGTATTTGTAATGCTTAGATGCATTGTTTTTATTTTCAAAAAGTTATTGAAATTTCAATATCTTGGATTTTTTCTAGTATTAATTGATAAAGGATTTCTAGTAATAATTGATTAAAAGTATCTTTAATTGAGGCTATTTGTTGAATATTTCAAATGTTTGTACCAATTACATTTATTTTACATTCTAATTCTTCTCCGTTACTCCCTAAGGTGTTTATTGTTTCATTAAAGTTAATGATTATTCTTTCGTTAAGGGAATGCATTTCATTTGATGTTGAAGTGTAATTTGATTAGTGTTGATCTGTTCTATGATTGTATTTAATTTTTGTCCATCCCCATCATCTAGGTTTCCCGTAATCCATTTTATTGCTGTGCCAAGTCCTTTGATCAGTCCTCGTCTTTTCCTGTTATCCGAGTGTAAGATTAAGTTGTCCAATTTCTCTTGAGGCATAGTTTCGATATAGTTAAGTATTTTATTGAAAGGTATCATTTGTTCCAAAATTATTTTATTCGTTTTAATATATTTGGAAATTTTTCTGTATTGGTGTTTTAAATTGTTGAATTCCGACTGTAATATTTCTATATCATAATAATGCATCAAAATGTGTTCAGACGTAATTATTCTACTAATTCGAGATCTTACTTTTTTAAAAATGTTTATTTAAAAAGTAGTAGCTCCGCCGACATACATTCGAGGAGGCGTACACAGAATCTAATCTATTTACCCTCGGTCAATAATTAAGTAAAGAAAAATACAATTGTGCTTAATCGACATCTGATAAGACGAGTGCATTTTTCTGTACAAGTAACGCACACTAATATTGAATTATATATATNATAAAATGCCAAGAAAACAAACCTCAGACGCTCTTAAACGTCAAGCCCCAGTGAATCACTCAGCAGTCAGGATACATCGTTGGCCTGAAAATGAATGGTCAGATATTAGATTTTGCAGCTGACATGGTTATTTTGTCTGTCAGCCCTTTTTATGTTTGTTGTGGGATTTTTACGTGTGGCACATTTCTATTTATTCCATAGTGGCATTGTTGTGATTTAGATTTCATGGTTAGGCCTGGTGCGAAAATAAAAGTTGATCTCTACCATTAGCGTAGAGACAGTCGAGTCCATTCCGTGTGGATGAGAGACAGAAAGAAAATCCATCCTCGTTTGAAATGACCTGGCAAATTGTTTTGCATAAAATTATTGTTTATTTCAATTCAAAAATGTTGTTATTGTTTGTTTAAAATTTAAAAAGTAAATTAAACTTGTGTTGTTATTTTCTTGCGTAATTAATAAATTGTTTTGAAACTTGAATAAAATTTTATAATATAAAGGCACCTACCTGATCGGTTTGTATTCAGGTTCGATCAAGATCTCATGGGCTCTGTTCCTAATAAAAAGGATTCAAAGTTGGGCCCGACTTGTTGAATCAAGAAGAAACCGTGGTACACGTCTAGGGTGCTGGTTTTGCTATTGATAAGGTCAAGTTTATGCTATCCTGCTCAGTTTTTACAGTGAATGTTGAGTGCTGTTTGTATGGTGTACATGTTGTATCGCAAGTTTGTGAAATTTGGTGTTTATCTTGTATCCCAAGGAAGTAGTTTTCGATTCATCGTTAAAATATCGTTTTCGTGCCAGCAACGAGCCGTTAACCCATATCACTTTTTTCTCGTAGAAACTGTTTTGTTATTTTAATTGTTTCATTGTAATTGTACCGATATATAGATTACACCGCTTCAAATTACACTTATTACAGAAGTGATCATCGCTCCTAGAACAATGATAAACATAATAATCATAATTACGAAACGAGCGTAACTGTCGCATGGCGTGAGCTCTGTGTCCTCAAATGAACACCTTCCTCCTTGTTTCTTATCTGCGGCAATTATTGTTCCAAGAATGGTTTGAGTTGCGAGAGTTTCTTAGTTTATTAATTTTTTTTTAACTTCGAATGTAGTTTGTGATTGTTTTTGTTGTATTCTGGTAGGCTTTGAAGTTGTAGACACTTCCGCTGTATTATATAAAAGTATATTAAAGTTAACAATATTGTAATAGTAGGAGTATTGACGATCTTTGTGTTAACTCTGTTGTTAGATAGAGAAAAATGATGACGTTGACTTGTAAGAATCGACTAGTTAACATTGCTCGATCTAACAGGCCAGAGCCATTGTTAGATGTTAGGACGAAAATATAGTCACATTGCTATCCGTTAGGGCGTAGGTAACCAACATGGCAGCTATGAATTCAACAGCTGTTTTTTGTTTACACGTATTTTTATTCTTAAATACGCATTAATTAAATCAGACCAATACATTTCTTTTTATAATTTCTGATCTGTTCTTATACTCTCATTCATAATAGATACATCCCCTATCCTAAAAAGTTGAAGGCTGTTAGAAGTTAGGTAGGTACGTCGGCACGAATTGAAGCGTCATTTGTTAGTACTTTTCGAGTGCATAGAAAGAGTCGATTAATTTTCCTTTTTTATTAACTTCTGGCATCTTACAATTTAACACAAAAGAAAACCAAAACAAACAACAACAAGCCTTGAAAGACTGTTATAGCTTTATTTTTGGTTCTACCAATCGCCACGCGCAGCATTGCGGAAAAATTAACGAAAAAAAGGGGGCGTTCACAATCTTCCTGTACATTTCTCCATTGGAGTTAACACGAATTAACATCTTACAAATTTCGTGAATACCCCTAGTATTGAAATAAAACTGTAATATTTCGTATCCACCAGACACAGTTCAGAATTGGGGTTGCATCTGGAATGAGAGCTATGTTGAGCAGTCCGTCATGGTAAATGTTCCTTGCAATAACTTATCTTAACATCTAACTGTTTGAAACATTGTTTTCCGATCAAGGCCAAGAAAATGCATTCAAGATTTTATGAAAGCTCAAGAAAATAATTCAGTATGACGTTTTTGGGGTAAGAATTTTGTGGCGTCTTTTTCTACATGTTCCGACTTGAATTTTTGTCCCGTAAGACGCCATGGTCCGGAATAAAGTTGAAATAAGGTTCGTCGATTTTTAGGTGGCTCGACGTGATATTTGTCCTGTTTCCTCATGATGGATATATATAATGTAATATAAACAACGCTTAATTTTTGTCTTCTTTATTTTTTCCCCGACTATAAAATCCCGAAGGGATGATTATTAAATAGTTTAAGCGATTTAATTGAATGAAAGAATTATTAAATTGTCTGAAAAAATTAATTTAACCGAAAAATGCTATATAATAAAACCTTCCCTTTTTCGTATTGTTTACTGTTCTGTCCGGATGGCTGGTTAGGGTTGACGGTCGCCATTAACACTGATCTCTATGACAGGGGCACCGGGGTTGGAGGAAATAACTATCTCTCTTCATATATCTCCTGAATTATTCCTACCTCCCTCACAATGAACAATGGTCAGCTAAGGTAATGGCGTTGAATTTATTTGAATTTCAAAACACCTGGTATAAACGTTATTCGATCATACGGGCAAAGACTCAAAAAACTTATTTTCTTCTTATCGCAAAGAAAGGGTTGGGTTTGTGTTTTCTTTGAAACTACGAAGCATCCATTTTAAGCCACATTTGTCACCAACGTGATAAAACGTTTGCTGGCCAATCAGTTCATTACAGCCTCTTTAACAGTTAAATCTGCCAACTTATTGGCAGCTATGGCAGTATGTTCATTAAACTAGATAAGAATGGCCATTATACTTCGCCAAGATAAATTGTCAAGAGACAAGAAGGTATCTTGGAAGTATGGATTACACAAAACGAGTGGTTTCCAATGGAGAAAGCAATTTGACGCTTTAATTTGTTCTTTGACGCCGAATGAAAACATTTTTCTACTTAGTCTAATTATTACCCGGTGGAGTGTCATCCCTCAAGTTAAACGGGAAGGGCTCACCCCCTCCTAGAAACACCTAATGAAACAAACCTCCCCTAATTGGAACGACGGAAATAAACGGTGAGGAACGGTCTCGGTTTTTTTAAGCACCAGCCACTTTTTAAAGGTCGCGATTTGAAAGCTTGTCTTCTAGAAAAGTTACACGTTTTGCGGGAAAAAAAATCAGGGATACGAGTCAAGACCTTGTCTATTTATACAGGGTGCCTCCATGACAACATTAAGAAGAAAGGGAAAAATATCTGTATCCATCCTATTACGACATGGCACATGCTTATGCAATGGTTTAAAGCATTAAGCACAATTAAATTGAATTTTGAACGATATCTTTATTAATACAAACGTCCCGATTTCCCGAGTGAAATGATTGTATTCCATTAACGGCTCCCTCGGCGACCATGCCTTTAGATTTATATTTCGTTTCTCAGCTATAAAGCGCCATAAGCATTCGACATGGCCCTGTCGATTCGAGCAGTTAAAAGGCTGAATCTGAATAGAATGCAAGCTTGCCTAATGGCCATAAATCTGAAGGGGCTTCCTTTTTTTCGCAATCTTCCCACGGGTTTATTGGGTTTTTTTCTTAAGTAACGTTGGATTCGTCCAAATCAAGTTGCTTTCTTTCAGGTTTTTCGATAAGTCGAGCTAAGGGTATTCTGAAATAGAAAGAAGAGAGCGGGACTTTTTTTAAGTCACACGAGCGAAGCAGAAAATTATATTATTAAGACTATTTTACCTTTCATGCAGATTGATTTTACAAAGCAAGAAGTAAGAGACGGTATACTTTAAAAAAATTATTATTAATTATAATGCAATAATTAAAGATATNTTCTTATTAATTATAAGCAGATAGTTTTTGTTAGAAAGTGAGATATATAAACATGAGTAACAACATTAAAAAAATATTTAAATTTAGACTATTTTGTCCACTCTCGCTATTTATTCTATAAAAATTTAATTAAATAAGCAAAATAATATTAGCCCACCACTTTAAGTGCCCGTTGCACCAACTTGGTTTAAACCCAGTTCAACGAACAAACAGGCTTTGATATGTGTTGAACCGAGTTCAGACGATAATCGTGGTTCAAATTTGTTAATGGTGAATTTTTCAACTTTTGTTCAGATTTAGTTCAACTAGCTATTAGTTTGTTTTGACCCTTGTAAAATAGTTAAAAAACAAAAATGACCCACAACTTGAAGTGTGATGTAAAAGTGTGGCATAAAAGTTTTTAACATTTATGATAAGGGAAGGAATCCGAAGAAGCCAAAGGATGGAGGAGAAGACGAGGTTTCGGGTAGAACGTCTTTCTGCGAGGAAATTCGTTTTCTCAAAGGACACCTAGGAAAAAGGGATGGTTAAAAGTGAAAAAAAGAAAGAAAATGCGGGTTAAATAAAAACAGGTCTTACTGTCCAAGGGCTGAGTAAGGCTGGGGTAGAAATCTTGAAAAATATGTGGTTCGGTGGATTACCTCTCGCGGCTGTGTTTATTGTAAAATGAGATTAATGCAAATAAAAACTCTTTTATCCCGAAGGAAAACACCCACTAGGAAACTCAAGCTAGAATGTGAATAATCCTTGACTCAAAAGAATAGGAAATATAAAGCCTTGTTCCCACGGCTTGGAGAACTTGGTCAGAAGTTTGTCATAACTCATGCCGTGAGAATGTAAAGACTCGTTATTGCTCGAGGTACCTCGAGGTATCTCGGTCTTTCCGTAGTAAATACTCCAAACATCAAAATGGGGCTGGACGGATGACGTCAATACGGCTCGAGAACCCGTTCCCACGATATGTTTTGGTTGTTGTGGTTGTACAAATTTTTTCAACATCCTTAAATCATAATAGAACACTGTAATAGCGTTGGTCATTAAACCAAAACTGACTTCATTAAAAAAATTTAGGCATGATACTAGCATGAATAGTGGCCGATATTCCCAAGCCACGAGTCTTTCCGTGCCATGGGAACGACTGACCGCGATTGATCATAAGTTTATGAGTACGTTCGTCATACCATACGCTGTGGGTACAAGGCTTTAGGTATACCGTATTCTGGGTCTGGGAAACCAAAATCAATGTTTCGGAGGTTTTACAAACAAATCAAAATGGACGATTGTGACTGGACCTCACAGTACATGAAGAAACATATTAGGGGTATTCATGATGTGTGTAAGATGTTAACTCGTGTTAACTCGAATAGAGAAATGTCCAGTAAAATCGTGAACGTCCCCTTCTTTTCTTATCATGTTAAACGTGAATTTTTTCTCGATGTTCGCGTGGCGATTGGTAGAGGTTCCTTAAGGCTATAACAGTCCTTGAACGCTTGTTGTTGTTTGTTTTGGTTTTCCTTTGTATTAAATTGTAAGATGCCAGAAATTAATAAAAAAGGAAAATTAATCAACTCTTTCTATGCACTCGAAAAGTACTAACAAATGACATGCTTCAATTCGCCGACGTACCTAACTTCTAACAGCCTAAAACTTCTTAGGATATGGGATGTATCTATTATGAATGAGAGTATAAGGTCAGGTCAGAAATTAATAAAAGAAATGTATTGGTCTGGTTTAATTAATGCGTATTTAAGAATAAAAATACGTGTAAACAAAAAACAGCTGTTAAATTCAAGGCTGCCATGGTGGTTACCTACGCTCTAACGGATAACAATGTGACTACATTTTCGACGTAACATCTAACATTTGCCCTGAGCTGTTAGATCGAGCAACGTTAACTAGCCGATTCTTACAAGTCTACGTCATCATTTTTCTCGATCTAACACGACTTAACAGAGTTAACAGGGTTAACACAAAGATAGTGATTACCTCCTATTGTGATCAGTTAGGAAAAAAAGAGGAAGCGTCACATGCTGTAGGGTTTTTGTAGCGAGGAAAGCTTCAGAAAACCTAAATGATATTCCAGTGTTAATCGAACGCGACATGGCACAACAACACAAATTAAACAGCAACAAAAATGTTTTAATTTATTTACTTATACTGATGTTTATAATCAACTTAATAATAAGAAAAACTATTCTATCGTTGGGTTTGGTGGTTAAGATTAAAAGCGTGAGAGATAAGCAAGAGATGGAAGGAATCTAATGGGGCAATTCGCTTGCGCCTCCTCACTAGTCCAACGAGTCTAATAAGGTACCTCATGTGTTCGCCAGCTAATTGCTCATGGCTCCCAGGAATTCCTGATGAACGCCACAGCACCTTCCAATCCTTGCGGTATGTCCATTTAAATCCAATTCGATTAATAGCCTTGTCTCATTCTTTCCTTGGCAAATGCTGGAATTTATGTTTCTCGCTCTTTCAACCATTTTTTACGTATTAGTATATGTAACCAAGGAATTGCAGCGTTCAATTAGGAGCAAAATTTCTCTACATGTCGTAGTTTTTAGTTAGATTTTATTTTTAATTTTTCTTTTATTGTTAGTTTGATTTATAAAAGCTCAATTTTCCAACATACCGTATGAGTTTTTATAAAAGACATGGCATTTTAATTTTACTGTAAAATTGAAAGTTCCAAAGGTTAAAGGTTCCAAAGTGAATTTTTCAGGTACTTGTACTTGTCTTCAATTAGGTGGGAAACATTAAGTAACTTTTCTATACATACCGGACACATACGCCGGCTTTGGCCCAAAAGAAAGTCTGTGTGTCAACCTCGCAGGGCCTATTCTTAATCGGTTGATGATGACGTTTCTTCTACGGGTCAGATCCCTCGAAAGCCGTCTATCGACATTGCGCTTGATACGTACGAGCTTCTCTGCCGAATCGGCTCACCGATGAAATCTTTTTTTTTTTTTTTTTTTTTTACGAGGGTTCGCAACAGCAGAGGTCATATAAACCAACAGGGTGCCGGTGGTTTTGTTGAAAAAAAGCCCATTTGTAAGTATGTCAGGTTCGAATGCAGGGCCGCTGGATTCGAACCCGGGACCTTCACCTTACAGTGATGAGCGCCGTGTCAACGCCTAAACCGTTGCAGCCACCGACGCCCCCATGAAATCTTATTATTGTGTTTTTTATTGCACTTTTATTGTCAGTTTAGAGGTTGGAACGTCCGGGCTTAAATAGAAACACACTTACCCGTAGAAACGCTAGGCGGCACTACCCGACGCAAATACAAAATCCAATTTGCCATAAGATTGTATTACCTCCGTGCCAGATGCTATGCAACGCTACCCTACTCTATGCTCTGCGATCCCCACTGTCCAGATTTTCGTTCCAGCATCGAGTACAGTCGAAGACAAAAGAACCGGACACTCATATTTTTATTTAAACTGCATGTATTATTGTCGTACAATATTATTACAACATACTTATTTTAATATAAACCAAATTAATCGATATCAAAAATTCATTAGCTTTTTTTAAAATTAATTTTAATAATTATTCAGAAATCGTAAGATGCGGTCTAGTGTGATGTAGGTTTCAGAAAAAACATTTTCCTTATCGTGCCAACGTTTCGATCTTTATTGAGATCATCTTCAGGGCCTGGGATTTACAAACATTGTTTACATTTTACAAATACATGTAGGATGTGGAAAAAAAAGTGAATTTATACAATGCAAAATATTGTATAAAATTGTATAAATTCACTTTTCCAATCCTAAATGTATTTGTTAAATGTAGACAATGTTTGTAAATCCCAGGCCCTGAAAATGATCTCAATAAAGATCGAAAAGTTGGCACGATAAAGAAAATGTTTTTCTGAAACCTACATCACACCAGACCGCATCTCACGATTTCTGAATAATTTTGATTAACGGTCACTAATCACGACACATTAATTTTAATGGTTTGGTAGAAAATTAATCAAAACACCGGAATACCATTTTTTGATATAATGAATTTAACTAACAATTTATTACACGGTTTTTCTTATAAAATTACACCATTTTCCTCGAGTAGCGTCAGAACGGGACACTCATATATTTTATAGTTTATTTCAAATTATGTATGTGTAATTTTGTCGTTATATTAATTACAACATTCCTATTTAATGTAAACCAAATTAAACTTGATCAAAAATCCATAAGTTTTTATAAAAATTATTTAATTATGATGGTTAGGAAGAAAATTTATCTAAACACCGGTATAAATTTATTTAAAATAATTAAGTTTAACAAACAATTTATTAGATGGTTTTGCTCAAAATAGTGCATTAAGAACCAAAGAGGCGTTGCGATTGCGATACTGATTTGTGTTACACGTTTGTGTGACTGTACGTGGCGTGCGCTTGACGTCGCATAGATGAGCACACCCTACCAAAACGTGACAAGTCGTCGGGTAGCATCGGGTAGCGTCGCATAGCGTTACATCGAGTGTCTTCTCGCTTTAGCCGCCTAGTCTGCTTTTTCGTTACCTTCCAGGCCTATGTTTGGTACCTTTTCAACAAGAGCACTACGAGATGGTCAACGGAATCCTGTGTTATCTTTTATTTTTCTTTATAAAATCAATTCCAGTTACAAATGAATTTTTGAGTGCATTACAGCTGGATAGAAAATCGTTATTTTTTTATTGATGATCAAGCTGTTCAGTAGACTAATTTTTTATTCTACTATTGAAACCTTGGCTAAAATTAGTAATTATTAATCAATTGTTTCACGAAGGCGATATCAGTGACGTTTTAGCGTTATTTATTAGTTCAAATATACAATCATAGAGTCAGATAAGTTACTTTCCGACCCGTCAGGCTAATTATTGGGGCCGTTTCAATTATAGCGTCTGTACAGTAGCGTTTAATCATATATTACGAAAGGGGGCGGGTTGTAATATTTCAGGTATCTCGGTATAGGCGTGGAGGTCTCTAATCGCCCGTTTAAGTCGAGACCTGTGTTTATGGACAAACTGTGGAACGGTTTCATTTACGTGGTTATTTATGGTCAGCCCGCCTCTTGTTGATACCGTCGGCTACTTCGTACTATTAGTCTTGAATGACGGGCCTTAAAAATGGAAGGATAGTTATGGAGTGTATTGCGAATAAATACTATTCATCCTTATGATTAAAGTAACCGCTTTGTAACTAAATTGCACGTGATGCATTGAAAATATGTTTATAAATAATAATAATAAATCTTTATTTGCAAGTCTGTACATTACCTATAAATTTATAAAAAAAATAATATTTTGGTACAACCCTGCCTGCTGTCAAAAAGCAAAGCTTGTACTAAATAGCGGGTTTTTGGAGATCCTCAGAGAAATAAACAGAATATATATACAGGGTGAGTCATTTTTTGACGCACCATTGGAAAATCAACGTGGGTGCGTTTAAATCTGTCTCGAGGCTTATTTCCTTTGATTAATACGGTAATGAAAGAAAGTGAGTCAACTTTCGGCGCACTATAGGAAAATCAACGTTGTTGCGTTTAAATCTGACTCAAGGCCTATTTCGTTTGATTTTAACATTAAAAAAAGGAAGTGAGTCAATTTTCGGTGCACCATAAGAAAATCAAGTTGTTGCGTCTAATTATGACTCGGCACATTTTATTTTGTTAGTCTCGTACCAAAAAATAGGCGAGTCACTTTTCGACGCACGGCACATTTTATTTTGTTAGTCTCGTACCAAAAAATAGGCGAGTCACTTTTCGACGCACCATTCGTTACAAATTAGTTTTAGTAGGTTGGAAGGAAAATGAACAAAACCAATATTAATAAAACATTATTCAAACACAATGTAAAATTTTAAAAAAATTCTTCACAAATTAATTGGATTAAGGTTTAAGAAAATTTTTTTTCTTGTAAAGTAAAAAAATGAGACAAATGTAACAATTTCCCTTTTCCTGGTAAAGTAAAATAATTAAATAAATGTAACAATCTCCTTTGTTAGCAAGCCAAAAATGAGGATTTTTTTTTAATTTTTACATTGTGTTTGAATAATGTTTTAATAATATTGGTTTTGTTTATTTTCCTTCCAGCCTACTAAAACTAATTTATAAGGAATGGTACGTCGAAAAGTGACTCGCCTATTTTTTGGTACGAGACTAACAAAATAAAATGTGCCGAGTCATAATTAGACGCACCAACGTTGATTTTCCTATGTGCACCGAAAATATATATATTTTTATTTATTTATTTTTTTTTTCGAGGGTTCGCAAGAGCAAAGGTTGTATCAACTTTTGGGGTACCGGTGTATTTGAAAAAAAATTGTAATTATGTCGTGTTCGAATGCAGGGCCACTGGATTCGAACCCTGGACCTTCACCTTACAGTAATGAGCGCCATGTCAACGCTTAATTCGTTAAGGCCACCCACGCCCCCCTGAATATATCTTTACAAAACCATAATGAAAACAAAATAAACAAACATAATACAGAATAAACGTGTAACATAAAAAAAATCAAACAAATTAAATTGGTTTTCACATATTTTAACGACAATTTAAAACATGTTTGAAATTCTAAATTTTTTGCCTTCGTTGTAGTTTTTAAAATTTTCAATAATGATCCTTTCTTTATAAAATAAAACGAAGTGCCATATTTAATTTTAAAAAATTATAATATTGAGTAGTTTTTACATTGTAAAAATGTGAATAAGCCAAACATGAACATTTAAGAAAGATTTGGTATAGATTCATTACTTTAAATTCACTGTTGAATTTTTTCTTATTATATCTATATGGTTTACGTAAAATAATTTTAAAAAGTGAGTTTATAGCTACATCCAGAGACTTAGCGTATAGCTTATTTGGAGATCGTGAGATGCGGTCTGGTGTGACGTAGGTTTTAGAAAAACAATTTCCATATCGTGTCAACGTTTCGGTCTTTATTGAGATCATCAGTGTTTTTATACAATGCTAGAAAATTTAGACTCAATCAAAGTGTTTGCACTCACTCAAAGTTTTTGTTTTCTGTGCAGATGTGTCATTATTGGGTGTCGTGTTGACATTGCCAGTGAGATATTGGTATTTTATGTTTATATACGTTAGATTTTGAATGGGTGGGGAAGTAAATTGGGACAGAAAACATTTTTATATGAGGAGTCGACTTCTTTGAGGTGTTAATGTATAGCATTTATTAGTACCTCCCCAGGAAACAATACTATAGGCTAGTACGGATTGTCCAAGAGAAAAATATATTTCCCTTATGTGTTCAATTTTCATAATGTTGCGTAAATTTCTAAATTTATGAAAGAGCTTTCTCAGATGGGAAACCAAAGAATCAATATGTAAATTATATCTCAAATTTGAGTCCAATATCACACCAAGATATTTAACACTGTAAGCAAAACGGATAGGCAAGCAAGATCACACAATATCATCACAAGTATAAAAAGCAAATTTTTAATTATTAGTATTTATTTTATTTTTTAATGAAAAGTGTAATACATTACATTCACTATTTTTCGTGGTCCGCTTGACAAATTAATAACATTCAAGTAATTAAGGTTTTAAGTTGAGATAAAAATGTCAGTGTCATGGGCGGGATTCGAACCCACGATCTTCGGCTAAATACGCCGCTGGATCTACCACTTGAGCTATCGTGACTTCGATCCACTCGGACACCAACTTCCCATCTTAACTCCACCATTTAAATTTTCCCTCCTTTTTGCCATTTTTCAAATGTCGTGTAGTCAGGATTCGAAT
>NW_019392741.1:0-29026 GCF_000648675.2 Cimex lectularius
GGGAAAAATTGTGTGTAAGAGAGGAAAAGATTTAATCTAGTTGATGTGTGGGAGAGAGAGTAAGAGAGAGTGAGAGTGAGAGAGAGAGAGAGAGGAGATAAACTATGATTCTTTGTTATACTTTGATTCAGTCAGAAAAACAAACACCTGATGTATTCATGTTACATTGCCAACAAAATAAAACGTGTTGAGATTTTTAAACAAAAATGAAATGCAGAAACAGTTCACTTTGGTAACATTTTCATTTGAGAGATTTTTTTAACAACAAATACAAATAAAACTCACACCCAAACAAAAATACTTTCCGATGACTTTTATAGATTGTTTACAAATACTTAACTATTTCAAAGTTGCACAGTTACTTAAAAAGAACAAAAAACTCGTTGCTTAGAGAACGGGAACAAAGAAATTAAGTTACTACCAGAGAAATTCAAACCATTAATTTACATGGTGAGTGATTTGTTACCTATATCTTTGACAATACAATTGAGAATATGAAAAATATCAATTTTTCATTTTCTGCAACTATATTTCTAAATATTCTGCCTAATTTATCCCTTAGTGAAATGATAAACCGCGTATACAATTTAAAATAGGTTGACATTTCATTTAAACTGAAAGAAAGATTAGGAATATTTTGTTATGATTATTACGTACTTCTCATTTTTTTAAATTAATATTTTAATAAGAAATAAATCTTTGCTATTCAAAAAAATAAAATTGTTACTGGATTAAAACGCAACCTTTATGTTTAGATGGTGAGACGTACATAATCCGTTGCATATGGGGTCAATCGTGCACTAACATTTCACCAAAGATGCTTTCACATTACGTATTTTTCTACCAAAACAGCCAACACAAATTTGGGCCTACAGAACAAAATCAGAAATTTTAAGAAGACTTCATGGAGAAATTTTCTGAATAATGCAATAGATTATCTATCCAGATCACAATTATTTCTATTTAAAAGTAAATTAATAATTCAATGGATTCAATTTCTTTTTATGATGTTTAGTACAATATTATAAATTAGTAATTACAGAATTTTGAAAGTATATTTTTTAAAAATCATAACTGCTGAATAGTCTACAGTTTTCATAACAGTTTTTATTTGAAACTGCACTTTTGTCAAATTTCGGCTGCAACGACGTAGTTTGAAGGGCAACGTCCTTACCGCATAAACGAACTCCTTCCAAGCGACAAGGATCCTTTCGAAGGATAATTTCATAATGTCAAACCACCGATAACATCGTTTATAACGATTGTAGAATTTAGTTTGATCAAAATTTTATATTATATTTTTAAGTCACTATATCAACTTTTTCAACTCTTTCAAATTTTGTCAATTAAACGAATTCTAAATGAAATTATAATTTTTACAAGCCAAGCTGTGATTCTCAACGAGAATTCAGTGTCTTCTAAATCAATTTCAGTTTTTTTTTTAAATTTTCCTAATTTGTGTATATTCACAAAAATCTATTTGTAAGTAGTTACGTTTAAATTCACGACAGCTGAGATTTGAACACAGGACCCCTGGTGATGAGGCGCTCTATCAAAAAAACCTTAAATTGGCAGATAAAGAGTTGAATTATGTCAAAATATTAGAATTTGGCTCATAAAAACGACAGTTTAGTTTAGAAAATGTTTTGTTTGAGTTTTAAAAGTCTTAATCAAACTTGGAGATGGTGTTTATATAAAAAATATTATTAATAATTTTGGAAATGGAAATGCAAGATTTATCCAATTAAAAAACCTAAAGGAAACAAAAAGCGTTATTACAAATGTCTAAAAAGCAGACAACTTCTGCTTTTTGATGCTTCTGAACAAAATCAATTATTTATTGAACACGAAAAAAAGCCATGAATTTAAGGTTTGAACAAAGAAAAACCCTTTCGTTATTTAATCAAGAGGTTTAAATTAAGGTGTTTAAAAAAAATATTTTTAATATTAAAAAAAGTGTAGTGATTTTCTTTCTATGATTTCGGAGATTTTCTATGATATTAGTTGTAATATTGGATTATGCTTCATTATTTGGTCCGTCTTTACTCGCGGGTTTATCGAATTACTCAAACGCGTTTCGGCATTGCGCCATTTCAATGAGGAACTCGGACGGACCCAACAAATGGCCTATGCCAGTTCTGTATGAGTTCACTGACACCGGTCATCAAGTCCAATACAGGATTAGGTTCTGATAAGGATCGAGGAACCCTAAACGGACAGTCAAATTTTATATCCATAAATTTTTTGCTCAAACAAAAACTTCAAGTTTTTTTTACACTGACAAAATATTTCACAAGCTGACAAGAAAATTATGATATTTTGATCCAGCGTTAAAGTTAATACAGAAGGGAAACAGTAACCATTTTTTTCCGTCGAAGTGTCATCTGCGTGTAGCCATGCAGAAACCTCGGACTGTCTTAGCTGCAATAAATTTACCCGTCCGTGCGTCAAAACATTTTTTCACTCCTATCATCCGACTTCCATTTGTCTTTCTTCCCCCACAATCTAGATGACAGGGGTCCAAAGGCATAAGCTACAGCTCGTACGTCCCTAAGGAAGTAATTACCGCCGTCCGGGACAAAAGCCTAACACGCGGAAGTGCACTACCAGGTGAATAATTACAGAAATCTTAGGACCGTTATGGCATTGTCTTACAATTACCGTCTGCTCCGGGATCAGATAAAGTCACACTGCCTTCTCCCACAGAAAGGAAGGGGCTCGTATCCTCTCGGTTGTTACGCCCCTTTAAATACATAACGTTCGCCCTCACAGCTCCATAATTACATATTTGATGGTACATTGATAATCATTATGTATTTAAATACTCTAAAAACACGGATTAGCACTTACTAATATAAATCTCTGTGTGGGGTCCGTGCATATGTCGTGCATGATTGTGTGTAAAAGAGAATGAGAGAGGAGTGCAAAAAATGAGAGAATGAGAGGGAGAGAGTGCAGAGGTACAACTCTGTACAATATACAACTGTTTACAAGTATTATTTTACAGGAACAAGCCGGTAGAACTCGTTTCACCGCAGCAGAACATTTCCTCTACATATATCCTTAAACCAGAAAAAACATAAATTTAGTACCTGTACATTTGAAGTACTACTGTCGGGGGGAAGGGCTTTCGTTAATTTGAAATATCGATTTCCTTACCCAATATCCCACTGGTTCAATGTGGGGATTAATTTTCCAGATCTCAGTTAATTTCAGAGAAGATGAATAAATTAAATATATATTGCTATTAAATTGAAGATAATTATGCAGAATATTTAACTCTCCTTTCCCCTTTTATCTTTTGAATAAATGAAAAATACCTAAAATTTGAAAATGCACACATGTATACGGGTAAAACTATAAATAATATGGTTTTATACATATATAAAGAATATATTGTTATAATAAAATATAAAAATAAATGTATTCTTACTTGATTTCAAAAACATAAAACAAGATCAGATAAAATAAATAAACACTTTTCTATTGATTGGAATTGAATTTTCTATTGATCTACATATAAATTAAAATTAAACAACTTCTTGCATTACGATCATTTGACCAGATCTTGGTATTCGATTGACCAGATTGAAACAAAATGAAAATTATTAAATTTTAATGAAAATAAATGAATGAAAATTGACTTTAATAGTATTACTCATGTAAAGACGTGCACGTTAACTAAGAATTAAATTAACTTAACGAATAAACTTGCATGCAATAAAATAATAATAATAAAATAAAGTAAACTTAAGGATGAAGTGAAATGGCGAAGCAGGTATGAAAATTGAAGATGTTAAGTACTTAAGGGCACACGCTTCGCTGTTGTATCAGACAGCATGAGCTCCATCAAGCAATTGGAACGTTTCCACCCCAACTCAAAGTGCGACTATCTAGTGACACGCATAGTCAATATCGTTTGTACCTTTCGGCATCGCCACATACAAACAGCTGTCTGTTGGTGTCGCGGACACTGTGGCATAAAGGGTAATGACATGGTAGATCAGTTAGCCAAACGAGCGACAACAGCCGGGCAATACCAGGACATAAAACTGCCAAAGACAGATGCGATACGTACCTTAAACAAACACTGGTTAGTGGAGTGGCGCAACTGGTACTACAGCGGAACAGCGGAAAACTTTTACAAATCGCTACACCCAGAATTGCGCTCCATCCCATGGTTTGCAACATCCAAATTCGGATGCAAAAAATTTTATTCTTCAATGACTCGGATACGCACCAACCACTACATTTGCGGGGCTTATTTGCACAAAATAAATCGCAGAGCGTCCCCAAACTATCCCACCTGTGATCAACCAGAAACTATCAAGCATTTGATTTTAGAGTGTCCAGAATACGAGTCTACCAGAACACACTTCCTTGAAAATCTGTACAACATAAAAGAAATCAACAAACCTGTCAGCTGGGAGAGACTACTTGCTCTTAACAGAGTGGACGTATACCAGGTCATATATTCCTTCTTACAAAATAGTGGCATCAACGTGTAAACGTGAAATCGTTAAGGTAGAGGTCGGTTCAATCCCCTTGGGTTTCAGCCCGGATGCGGGGCTGTCTTCGGGTCGGGCTCTCTAAACGCGCTGGGCATTTAGTCCCCGGGATGTGGGGGGGATGTGGACTTTTCCATAGGACAATGCGTCATATTTTGTAAATGGTTTTTATCCACATCCTCCTGAAACACCCGTTTTATGAAGAACAGTAGCCTTTTAAATTGTGTAAAACTGTGGACGAGAGCCTCCCCGGGGATGGCTTTCTGCGGCCGGCAGAGATCCCCTCCTCGTAGGACGGCTATTAGCTTCCCGAGCGTTTGATCTGTATTTATTCTGCAGTATTTATTGTAGTTAGTTGATAGTTAATCATTGCATCTGTTACTTGTTATTAATTTATTAGTTTGTGTCTTCAAATTGTTAGTTTTGTCAAAATGTAATTTGTTATTTGGTAGGTCTGCACCTTTATTTATTCATGTTGTTGTTATCCTTTGCTGTTGTTGTTTTCGCACCGAAATTTTTTATTCTTAGTACTTATTGTGTCATTCAATCTTTATTGCTCTCGTTACTTGTTATTTATTTATTGCTTTATGAACTTCTAGTCATGCTAAAAAACGGAATTTGATACTTCATAGGTCCGTACTCTTGCTGAATGTTCCAAAACAAAGCAACAAAAAAAAAAGATGTTAAGTCGCAAATGATGAAGAAGCTACAGATGATGAAGAAGCGGAGATTATGAAGAAGTCACAGATGATGAAGAAAACCAGATGAAACGACGACGAAGAAAAAAAATAAAGATGAGATGAAGAAGATCAAAAGAATATACAGCCTGGTGACGTCACGGTATAAAAGATTTCCCGATCTTTTCGGCGGTCGTCCCTGATGGTATAGGGATCGACGATGGGACGTGACGAAATCGATATTAGCAATCGATAGGCCGATGTACGGGAAATAGATGTTCTGTATTTCAAAGTTGCGCAAAGACTGCTTCTCGACGTCTCATTCTGGATCAAGGGTCCGCGATAATGGCTAATCCTTTCTTGTTTTGTCCGTTTAATCCGTTATGGATCGCGTAATCAACAATTATTTGAACAAAATTAAAGATTTATCCCCGATACATATGTAAAATAACAACAAACTTAATGCATGCAAACATAAATCAAACATTAAAATATATAATTAAGAGAGAGAAAAAAAGGGGGGGAGGAGACTTCGTAATTTACGATAAAATATAAAAGAAAAAATGCGCCTTAACAACTACTAATTTAAAGTTGTTTTTAAAAATGAAATCTAACATAAAATGAACAAAAGCAGTGATAATAACAATGACAATTGAAATGCCACGAAAGAATCTGCAACCGAAATTTGGGTAAATTGAAAGATGTTTTTGAAAAACATTTTCTTTATCGTGCCAACGTTTCGATCTTTATTGAGATCATCTTCAGGGCTTTGTGTTGTCTGCATTTCAACAAAATGATTCCCTGACTGATAGCCGATGCGAGTTTCTTCTCATTGTTGGCGCTGTCCTTCAGAATACCTGGTGTCCATATGTAGTTGAAATTTGTTCATAGAATACCATGTTCTTCGTTCTTCTCGTGTTGAAATGTGTGGTGATTAGTGACCATTAGTCGATGATTAATCGGAGATCGTGAGATGCGGTCTGGTGTGTTGAAACGCAGACAACACAAGGCCCTGAAGATGATCTCAATAAAGATCGAAACGATGGCACGATAAAGAAAATGTTTTTCTAAAACCTACGTCACAACAGACCGCATCACACGATCTCCGAATAATCATCGACTAACGGTCACTAATCAACACACTGTAAATAGAAAGATTGATTAAATAAATAGTGATGGACATGCAGATTGAACACGCATTGAAACCTAGTACTTATGATAGTGCAATAATTCTTAAGTTTACTATTTCTATCCAGCAAGTCCATGGTAAAGTATTGCTAGAGTGCGAAGAATCACACACTAGTGACCCTTCGAGTAGTGACCATCTTGCTGACCAACTGGTCGCGAGGCTAATGCCGTTCTAATCTCCTTGGAGGATTATTGGGGATAGCACGAGGTGTCAAATTCAAGTAACTTGGGATGTAATAAAATGGATTTGGAAAATTTTATGTATCGGGGTTTTATGACATATTGGCCAAAAAGAATCTTAAAATCATTGTGGATTTTTGAATTTGATATGTAGAAGCGAGCGTTGGGAGATGGGAAAAAAGTCTTTTTACTGATCGGATCAAAATCAGGCACTCGTCAAAAGTATTCTTGAGTACTCATGCAATGTTTGGTCTCTTTTTTTGATAGGATTCACTAAAATTATGAACTATAGGTTTCGGTATGCTGATCTAAGTTACAAGGATAGGCTGAAATGGATGAATCTTGACTCTCCGGAATCCCGTCGCATTTGCATGGATCTTGTTCTAACTTGGAACATCTGGGATGAAGTTGTGGATGTCCCTGACCTACTCAATGAGGCCCATGAGGAGCCATGATTTATTCTGTGTTCGGAGAACTAGAACCGATTATGATCTAAATTCGCCGATGCCTACAATGAAGAGGTTGCTCAATCGATTCTCGGGTAAAACAAGTTTTTCATGACTCTCAAAATATATTCAAGGCGAGAGTCGCTAAGTCAATTTCGTCTGCCCCTTAAACCAGGTTTTGCTGTTGTACATGTTAAAATATCATTAAGCAATGATGGAAAAATTTAAAATGTTGACTACTTCTGTAATGGATCCTAATCTGTTTAAATTGTAAATAAATAAATAATTGATTTTATATCATAACCCCTTGACAATAAAAATATAATTATTGTTCTTGGATATCTCAAGGGCTTTTATTTCTGCACATCATGCAGTATAGCTTGAAAAACTTTTCAAAATTTGTATCAAATGATCGGTTTTTAATTTCATTAAATTATATTTGTTAAATTGGACTCAAGAAACGAAAATAAGCCAAACTTTTAGCTATCCCGTTTATATTAATTGTGCTGTTCCACAGGGAAGTGTTTTGGGGCCTGTACTATTTTTAATGCATATGGTGCGCGATGGTACGTCAGGCACAAGATATTACATTAATGTGTGGTGATTAGTGACAGTTAATCGATAATTATTCAGAAATCGTGAGATGCGGTCTAGTGTGATGTAGGTTTCAGAAAAACATTTTCTTTATCGTGCCAAGGTTTCTATCTTTATTAAGATCATCTTCAGGGCCTAGGATTTACAGACATTGTTTACATTTAACAAATACATTTAGGATGTGGAAAAGTCAATTTATACAATGCAAAATATATTTTTTATATCCAATCAAATTATTTCTACTCACTCAAAGTGTTTGTCTTCTGTGAAATTGTGCCATTCTTGCGTGTCGTGTTGAGAGTGTCAGTGAGATTTTGCTGTTTTATGTTTATATATGTTGGATTTTGAAGGGGTGGGGAAGGAATGTTTGTAAATCCCAGGCCCTGAAGATGATCTCAATAAAGATCGAAACGTTGGCACGATAAGGAAAATGTTTTTCTGAAACCTACATCACACCAGACTGCATCTCAGGATTTCTGAATAATTATATTACATTAAGTTCTTAACGTCTTGGAGGAATATGTAGAAGCTATAGGCCTGAAGATCACCTAGATGAATCAAACGGAAATGAACATGGGAGATAATCCATTATATTTAGCGGTCTATTGACCAAATTACTTCTTTCAATTAAGTAATCTTTTTATTTAAGGTTTTGGTCGAAATGAAAAAACTAGTGCCATAAGCGGGATTCGAACCCAGGACCTTCGGCTATATACGCTGTAAGTTTGAGAGGATCAAAATCACGATAGTTCAAGTGGTAGAGCAGCGGGGTATATAGCCGAAGGTCGTCGGTTCAATCCCGCTCATGGCACTAGCTTTTTCATTTCGACCAAAACGTTACAGAAAAAGATTAATTGAAAGAAGTAATTTGGGCAATACACCACTAAATATAATGGATTTAATAAGTAAAACGAAGTATAACTTCACTAGCAGCCCCGAGGCCACTTCATATGTCGCCGAGAATCGAATCGTGATTACACAACATTTTAAAAATGGCAAAAAGGATGGAAAGTTCAAAAGGTTGTAGGTTGAGATGGGGAGTTGGTGTCCGAGTGGATCGAAGACACGATAGCTCACGTGGTAGAGTAGCGGAGTATTTAGCCGAAGGTCGTGGGTTCGAATCCCGCTCGTGGCACTAGCTTTTTTCTTTCGACCAAAACTTTCCATTAAAGATAATTAATTGATAGGAGATAATGTCGAATTGATGTATTCGTCAGTAGTTGTTATTAATGGTTTTATACTTGATATAACTACTTGTTATTTATGTAGATTATTTTATTACCTGCCGTAGGTACATATCACATATCATAGTATACAACATTGTCACATCATAGTGCAAAATAATTTGTTAAATGTTTAATAAAAGATGTAAAGATCTAATGGGTCAGATCGGGATGGGGGTCTAATGAATGGAAAATTGTTAGATGTGTTGGACTATAGTTAAACTCGTAGAACTGACTTCATGAGCGTTATGCCAAACCTACTTATAGACCTAACGTCAGCCCATCTGACTAGTAGGTCGTAAAATCAATATGTTATATATTGTTTTCTAAAAACGGAAACAACGTTATTGTCATATGGCTTATATATTTAAAAGTATTTCACATAAACGTCTATGTAATTTTCGTCAAGAATAGGCTAATATTCACAGTGATTTAACTAACGAGGCCAAATTTGAGATATTTTTCTTAATGATACAAAAAGTCATTTCTCCCATCTGTACAATCTCATGATTTTCTACTAGGTTATTAGAATATTTGATAGAGTAATCGTTTTGTTTTCGCCGTTTATTCCTACTGGCACAATTTTTCAGGAAGTGCCCGAAGGGTTTCGTAAAGTTACACTTTCGTCAGGGTTTACTCAGGTGATTGATAAAGCAGTCTATAACACGAAGCGGACTTATCACCCACACTTTCAACCACGAAACATAATATTTTTGCCTTGTTAAATTTATGAAGCATTTAAACTCAAAAATGCCGAAGGGGGAAAAATAACTATGAAAATCACGCTCTGCTGATTGTGACAAAAGAGTTTGTGTCATTATTTTAAATTTACTATTCACTGATTATTTGTCTAAAAACATAATATTTATCAGGAATTTTGTTTCCAAAAGAAAACAACCATTGCATTCTCGAGGAATTGAGACAAAAGACGCATGTTTACACGAACTTTCTACAAACATCTATGGATATTTACGAAGCCGGAAAACAATTTTACAGATTGATTTTCACGTGAAAAAACAACAGCTGAAACGGTTTCGGCACAAAGGCCAGGAAATTGAACCAAAATGGTCACAAAAAACGTCCATAAATGTACACAACGGGAAAACGATAAAGAATCGGTCTTAGAGCGAAAAATTAATTGGGCGGAAACTGTAGTTATGCCGATGGTGGAACAATGGAACGAGTGGAGTAGAATGGATTCCCATGAATAAACGAAAAAAATAGTCCAAGGAAGGTGCACCATCTGAAGAAAACAAGTGTATAAACAGAAAAACAGGGCTGACGGAATAACGACCAAACATATTCAGTTTAAAAAAAAAACCTTTAAAAATACAATCCTGTTGAAAATGGCCACGTTTTTATTTAAGGAAAAAATAGAAAATTTAGAACTAGTAAAGAGTAACACGAAATAATTACTAGTTGGGCGCCGAGAGTGAGGGGTCAAAACTATTTTACATTACTCTTTCCAAATTAACATCAAATGAAATTTCAAGGGCTAAGGCCGGGATTTGATCCAAGAACCGCTATCCTGCCAAATAAAAAGTCGGACGGTCTGACCATTCGAGACCACCGCAATCCCCAAGTTTTGAACAAATGAGCTAATTAAATTCTTATTAAAGAAATTAATATGAGGGCGATGAGGGGAGAGAGATATAGTAATAGGTATATAAGTAGATGGATATATTGATAGATAGGTAGAAAGGAAGTAAGAGAGATAGCATGAATTATCGCGCGTCGTAAAACATTGAAAATAAAAAATACAACCATAGAAAAAAAATAAGGTAAAGGAAAGAGTTAAACGGGAAAAACGGAGAGTGGTGGAATGTGAAAAGGATGGAGGGATTTAATGAGAGAGTGAGTGGAGAAATGAGCTAAGAAATAGAGAGAGAGAGAGAGAGAGAGAGAGAGAGAGAGAGAGAGAGTGATAGACTGAGCGTGGATGATGTGACAGTATAATAAATAAATAAACTGTAAAGTTCCTTTAATGGAAAATTATATTAAGTAAAACTGGAGTCGGAGGGTGGAACCTCCAGAAATTGAGAGGAAAAGAAGCAATGCCACATCGAAACTGCAATCGCCATAAAATCGCAAACTTATCTCTCTCTCTCTCTCTCTCTCTCTCTCTCTCTCTCTCAATCTCTCATTCCCTCTGCCCCACACTTTTTCTCTCTGAAACTCGCCTTTCTTTTCAGAATCGCTCATTTTCTCTTTCTTATTTACTTGCAATTTTTCGTTTTTTTTCCTCTTACCCTCCAACTAAAATTTCTCTCACATCATCCACGNCCTCCCCCTCCCCCACCCTTTCTCTCTTGTGTTTCTACCTCTATATATTTATGTGTGTGTGAGAAATAAGAAAAAAAATGTTTTTGTCAAAAGATAATTAGTAGGTTGCATTTAAGACACGTTTTAGCTTGTGAAAAAGACCTATGAAGAAAAATAAATATTATGTCAAAAATTATTTTTACGTTCTACTTTTTCAGTCCCCCCTCCCCGATAATCATCCAAGTCGATTGGAGCGAAGTGATCCGGAGTCCTTCTCATCAATTAAGGATTGATGAGGTGTCAGTGTGAAGGAGTGTTGGCACTGGGTACAAGAGACTCAAATGGCAAATTTTGCATATATGTCAAATGAATGTAATAAAAAATGTAAAAAAAAAGTTTCCAGTTTTGATGGCAATTATGAAGTACTTTATCAAAAGAAGCTCAGGAGAAGAGCCTCTTTCGACCCCCTAATAAATTAAATAAAACAGTTAAATAAAAGGGATCGATGCAGTTGGGAAGAAGGTTGTGCTGGCATGGGATCCCGACCACATAGGGATAGCCGGGCAAGAAGAAACAGACTGGGAGGCCAAAGAAGCCGCCGGCAGAATTCCAAATTCAGTAAAAAGAGAATTGAAAAACCGCTGGGCTCGTAGAAATAGAAATAACTGTGTCTGGTTAAGAAAGACGTCGGTTCATGGTCCATGGAAAACGGTTCGAAAAGCGAAAAGGCCATGCAGACTACTACTACAAGACTACGCATAGGTCATACAAGAACTCATGGGCTCGCTTCTTGCCGGAAAGTGACAGCGTAGGGCCCGTTTGTCATATCGTCGGACCAGTCTTGGGGCACGGCAGTAGGCACAGTTTGCTGTTCCGGTACTTCACGGCTGTAGCGATTTTTAAATGTATATAGTGTTTTTTATGTGAGTTTGTGTTGTGTCTGTGTTGATTTTATGTTAATTTATTGGAATGAACGTAATTTATTAGCGTGAAAGGAAGGGGTTATTTAACCCAGCCCCGAGGAATATCCAGTACTCTGGGGTGAGTGTGTGACGTCTGGAGAGTAAATAAGCTATTAGAGAGAGTGGAGTGGGTTCAAACCCGCCCCTAGGAATATCGAGTACTCTAGAGGAGTGAATGTGACATCTATGTCTATGGTGATGTATATGTGTATTGCATGTTTTGTTTCTATTGATGACACCAGCTGTTTGCCGACCTATAAACTTCCCACTTAATATATATTTATCGAAAGAAGAATTGTAAAATCGACATAAGAAAAGTTTACAAAGTTGTTGACAGTGTAATAATTGCTATTCAACTTCATCAGAGCGTAGTATAATTTGGAATATACACATTTAGTTAAATATTATAATCTACCCTTCATCATAATTTGCGATCTTTTCTTGATGATACGCAAATTTAATACAATGCACATTAAAAACTTCTGCCCCTGGTGATTTATTTTTATGACGTGACCGTCAATCGTAATTTAGCCGGTCGGGACTTCGTGACAGAGCATAGTTTAATAAATTACAGTGTTGGGCAGTGACCGTCACTCAAAAAAGCAAATGAATGAAATAATCAACAGGACTGGAAGAAGGACGGACAACGTTGATAACTCATCCGCTTTGATTTATCAAGATTCGTCTGTTACAAAGCGAATGTAGAGTTTTTTTGGCACATAAGGGGATGCGACATGTGCTTTGTTTTTGGCTGGTATTGCAAAACGTTCAAAAACCCAGTTTGGAAATGATCACAACCTGCTTTCTCCTATTGGCACATTTTCTTTCGTATCGTTCTTTATAAGTGAACGATTCAATTGGAAAATAACTAATTGATTATCCGTTTTTCACGCGTTTCACTTACCAATATAATTATGCAAAACCTTGTTGATCACAGTTGTCAAATCTTTACAAAACATAAAGATTGTCATAGTATTGGCAATTGCCAGTTTCTAAAATGTTCTTCCAAAGCAATATAAATCGCAAATTTAAAAAGGATTGTTGCTGAGAGTTTCGCGAAAACGTGCTTCTTTGTTATACTTGTCATTGAAAATGTGAAAATTGAAATGTTATTAATAACATTCAGCATTTCCTTATTGAATTTTAACCTGATGGATTGAGGATGTTAAAATGATGACCACGTTACCTTCTGGCAGACTTATCTGTATTGTAATCTCTCAACTATTTCTAAATTCTGAACTAATGTGTAATCTAAAATATGCGATAAAAGACTTTCTTGTTAAAAAATTTCATTGACTAACCTGCTAGTGATGGATTTAGAAATTGTAATTACAATCAAAGGTCAATAAGTTCAGATTCTCCTTATTAATTATCATTCTGTGCAATAATTATTTTTTAATCATTACAATTTACAGTGGCACAGAAGAAAGGCTTAATGTCCAATCCGTTTTGCCTTAGATGTAAATAAAATAAAAAAAATGCAGTGTTAAAATTATACATTTGGGCAATTTGTCATGTTTATAAAGTATTCTTTGAAAATCAATTTGAATTAGATAAATCCTGCAATTGTCCGCAGGGTGTCAAGGTTGGTTAGAAGGAAAAGCGTCCATCTTCACCTTTCTTATACGTAGTTCAGACGTCTCAGATCATCAAAGTCTAGCTTGTTTTGTCTGTCGACACGTTTCGCCAATTCGTCATCTTCAGTGGTTGTCACTTTCTTGCAGTAATGCTAACTTATTTTCACTTGAGTCTTTGACTGTACTTGACAGCGGAAGGCCGAAGTACGAAGTGTCTTCGAAAGCTGACGTGCACGTGGTTCAGTGAACAAAATCGGCTCACTTTTTGCTGATTGAACTTAGCAATTCCAACATAGAAATCATATTCATTTTACTATCTTACAGTGAGGATTGAAATACTTCTTAAGGCGAAAGGATCATTAATGGAAGGAAAAATGACGCAGTAGGTCAGAAAATTTGTCCTGAGATCTGGATGAGCCCTATTGTCTAAACATATATGAATCACAGTTAATTATGTATCACGACAATCACATTTTTTTGTACCTCAACATACTTACATTTAAGAAACGAAATTTGCATATCGTAATCAAACAATAACAGGCAATATATATATATANTAAAGCGCAAAAACTGTGCTTTTTAATAAATTTTAAATAAATTAAATGTGTTTATACAACTTACCTAAAAGTAAAAGTAAAGTCAGATCATTTCAGTCTACCCTAGCTATTATAATCTACGACGTCTTTCGGCTTTTCTTCATCGTCAGTGGTGGATTTGTGTCGGTGAATCACACTGCTAATATCCCTGACTATTGATAGGCACACCAAAATTTATTATACCTTTATCTGACTTTTCTCTCTCTCTCTCTCTCTCGCTCTCTCTCTTTCATTTTCTCTCCCTATCAACCCCTTTCCCCCTCACTCAAACTCTCTCACTCGCTCTCTCTCTTTCTCACACACACACGCACTTTGTCTCACGTTCACCCACCCTCTCACTCTTTGTACTGTAAAATTAAATAAATTGATTACACAGACAGTTGGAATTCAATAATAACGTGATTTTTGAATAACATCTTCAGTCATCTTAACATTAAAATAGATTGGGGATAAATTTGATAACGAATTTGTATTATATTCAGGATTTAAAAATGGTCAGTGAGAAATTTCCATTCGACGATCATAAAATAATAAACACACGAAAGTATTACTTTTATAAATCCCCCGCCTGTTTTCGGCAAATGCTTAAATTCTAATAAGCTCTTCTAAAAAACGGTCAATTTTGACTTGTGAATCAAGTACCAATAATGAGTAGCTCAAATATTTTTTTAAACACATATCACAATACAATTAGAAAATCTGTTTTTTCCCATTGAGCATGACTCAAGATTGCACCTGGTTTTTTTTTTACAAAACTCACTTACAAATTTTAAGTATTCTCATAAAAACTATAATTCAGAGGTGTATTATCGATTCATTTAATTATTTTGTAAGTAGATTTTAATTTACCATTTTTTTCTTGAATTCCGTCGTAATCTCCTTTGTAGTAGACAATTTATAATTAAATAGATTTTAGTATAATTGTAAAACCCAGAAGTAAACTTAACAGGTTAAACACGATCCGAAATATGTAATTAATAACAAGAAACAACTTTATACTTTTCTTAAACCCTTTATTAGTTTTTATTTGTTTCTGGTCTAAAATTTAATAAATGACATACCTATATACGAAAGTTGAAGTTTCGATCCTGGGTCAAAATTATATCTTTAAATGTAAATTTCAGACATTGAAACACGTGTGAAGCAGAATAGGCGACCTCCCCCATAAGAAAGTTAATAAAGGCCCAGCACGCAGTAAACCCTGAACCATATTTACAACCCATTAACTGTTGGAATAAATCTAAAACGCGGTCCGCAAGTACTTTTACACTTCGACAGGGAAAAAACGTCTGCCAAGCGGTGGGAATATTGTCCTCACATATGTTGCATGGGCATGGGCATATGTTAATCCGTATGAAATAAAATTCATAGGGGATCATCTAGAAAGCAACCCGTATAATCTCTGAAAATTGCACAATAGTCCGAAAAATGGTTTCAGAGATATAGCTTTGTTAAGGATTTTATGTTTGACCATGCGCAGGCGATATGTTGATCCGATTTAATGAAATTCATAGGATACCATGCAGAAATCAACCCGCCTAATCTCGGAAAATTTCATAAAAATTGGTCCCACTGTGTTGGAGTTTTGCCGGTTACAATAAATTGACACAGACAGACACGGAACCAAATTTGTCCAGAAAGTTCTATAAGGCAAAATCCAAGTGGAAATTTTGATTTTGGAGGACAAGAATTTTTTTCGACTTCCCGCATGAATACAAGGCTTCCCTACCTTCGGTAGTTTGGAAGCAAAAATTAGCCGGGAAGAAAGGCAGAGTAGTGGGGCCCTTGCGGTGTGGGAAGCGCGGAGGGGGTAGGAGCCTTCAGGAGTTTTCAGTGTCTGTGAGGACTTGATCCTAAGCACAAGGTATCCTCTTCAGTGTCTCCAATCCTGTGTGTATTGGGATTGTATTCAGTGTGAGGAAAAAGCAGAAACGATATTCAAAAGTCTTGGAGGATTAGCGCCTGGATGGGGTCCAGCCCCAAAATGACGACCGGTGAGTGACATCAATGTCGTAGAAAAGTAGACGTAGACTTCGCGAGATCCGACGACGAGCCCCTTAAATTTTCATTATAATAAATCATTTCAATTTAATTATTTAGTCAAGTGATACTTTACCATTTGGGTTAAAAAACATAAAATCTAGCCGTCCGAAAAAAAGAAAAAATACGCTAAAGAAGTAATAAATTCGTAACAAGCATTAAATAAATCTTATTTTAAAAAAATAATACAGCAAGCAAAATCAAGCTTTAATATATAATCAAAATGGCCGAGAGTAAATATCAATCAACACCATCCCTAACTTTATAATAAACATACGTATGTTACATATATACAAATTTATAATATGCATATGTAAGAAAAACATTTGGCATATCAATATTAATTAAAATATAAAAACAATAATTATTAACAAATAGGAAAAAAGATTGAGATAAAATTAAAATTCTGTTGGTTAATTTAATTTCTGTCAAAAAAATACAACCCAGTTTCAAAATTCACACCCACCTACACCCCACATCGTAATCGCTTAAAATTATCGCCAAATTGTATTGTAGTTTGGAAAAAAATTAGATTATTTTTGAATTGGAGTATTACTAGGCATAATATTAGATTCATAGAAATATGTAGCCATATGGAATTTAACCGCGACTCAGATTCAACTGTCTCCTTCTTCCATCCTTTAAACTCGTTAAATTTTACATAATAATAAAAATTAATTTTAATTGAATGTATCCAAAACTTTTATTAACGAATTATTTATAAATACATCGCTAAAAATTAAGTTTTAATATTAAACACCACAGTTTAAAAAAATTTCTACTGAAAAATCCATTTTCTGCCAACAAAAAAAAAACTTAGTGTCAAAATTAGCACCTACTTTCCACCCCACACCGGAATAACGCAAATAATTATTTACGAATTAGATTATTTTACGGGAAAATATTAGATTCGTATAATTAACTCTATGGATTTTAATCGCGACCCAAGTTCATCTGGCTCCTTCCTCTATCGCTTAGGCCCGTTACAATTTATATTTAAATTTATTTTATTTGAATTTTTCCCGAATGTTAAATACAAAATTCTTTCTAAATACACAATCAAAAATTAATTTTTAATATTGAATATCGTGATTTTTTTTTAAATTGAAAAACTCTATTGCCAAATCCAGTTTTTGTAAAACATGGCAACCTAGTGTCAAAATTCACACCCACCACCACCCACACCATAATAACTTATAATAATATCTTTAAAAAATATTTTCAAATTACAGTATTATAAGGGAAAATATTAGTATTATACATTAAAAAAAATGGCCATGCGGAATTTATTCGCAACCCACGTATAGCTGTTCGTTTCTCCATCGCGTAAACTCGTTATCGTTTATATAATAATTTAAATTGTTGTTTTTAACTTTTCGCAAATTCTTGTTACCGAATTCTGTCGAAACACATAACCAAAACATAATTTTCAATACTGAACACCAGGTTAAAAAAACCTCTGCTGGCAAATTCAGTTTCTGTCGAAAAAGGCATGCTATAGTCAAAATTCATGCAAACCTCCAGTTCAAAATCACTTAAAATAAAATATAACAGACAATTTATTTTCAATTTATACTATTATAAGGGATAATTTTATATAACATTAAATATATAGAAAACCCTAGCGGGACTGGTCTCCACCTCCTCCTCATAAAATCTAGTATTTCGCCATTACAACATACAATTCAGTACGTTCCAATAAAACTAATTTCGTTATAAATTAACGCTTCATTAAACATCGCAACATTAAAATCTCCAAACATAAATATTATAATTATTTGATTAATTAACTCCTTGCTTCCTTTAAATTTTAATTTGACGCAAGATATAAATAAACTTACGAAAACCTTTCTCCACTAATTAATTCATGCTGTAATTATTTAGAAAAACTTGACGAATTTATAGAAAAATTATGATGAAGTTTTGCTATATGCATTTTGTCGTTATTGCATTACTATAAATAACGTGTATATAAATTCTTAACTTTGTACATATACATTTATTCGAAAAACGGTGAAAACAGTTCACTATGTCTATAAATATTTATATATTAATTTTGTATAATTCTAAACCTATAAAAACTGTTCTTAGATTATATATTTCGTCCAATTGACTCGAATAAGAAATTCAGGCTAATTGTAGTCCCCTCCTGTAACTATAAGCTGGAATTGTTTTGTTTCTTCTTTTTTTTATAAATAAATGAATGTCGTTATACATGATGATGCTCTCTACAGTCTGTTGATCCTTATTTGATCCGTCATCATCATCATCTTTTTGCTGTGGATCTGATTAGCTTCTTAAATATAGTTATAATTTTAAACTGGGATTGGTTTATTCGAATTAACGGAATACAATGCGAATTGTCATTTTTGGTCTTTATAACGTAAATTTTCATTTTAAACAGTTCAAATTTAATCGGGAAATGTTTTACGTTGATAATCACTTATTCAAATTTGATTGCGTCCCCTACCTCTTAAGTACTATTTTTTTATAATTCGAATAAAAGTATATGAATTTCATAATTTAAAATAAAATTATATACAAAATAAATTTAATTTTTTATATAATATTTTGGTCTAAATCATCAGTCTAAGGGACTAGGTCAAGTGATAATTTTTGAATTTGAAAAGAAAATACTTTTTTTTTTAAAACGTATAGTCCCATTTCTTGTTAATATTCGCTGGACTCAAGTTACATTACAAATGATAATCGCACACATTATTCAATTTTTTGTGGTAATATCTCATCAAAGATATTTTCTTTTTTTGTTTTCCTCACCGCGAAAGAGTAAAAGCTAGTATCTGGAATAAATTGAAAGTTAGGTACGTTAAATGATGTCACTGTGAAATGCCAGACAGTGATCAAGATTGTTTGAATTGAACATAGTTTCATGACATATATTTGTTGTTCCAAGTTCATTTTATACCAATCAATTATTCTTTTTATCTAAGGTTTTTGGTTGAAAAAACTTAAAGGTATAATTTATATGGTCGGTTATGACCGCTAATCAAATATAGATTAATTTATTTTTATATTTCAACTTATTCGCTTTTATTGCACGACATTAACTAAAAGTAATGTGGTGAAATTATAGTTAAAGGATAGGATAGTTTATATTTTATACGTTGATTATATGTTTCATGCAATCATTTTCAAGGGGTAATTAATATGATCAGTTATGACCACTAAACAAATATGGATAACTTTATTTTTATATTTCAACTTCTTCACTTTTACTGCTCGACATTAGTCAGAAGTAATGTGATTAAAATATAGTTAAAGGATAGGATAGTTTATATTTTATATGTTGATTATATGTTTCATGCAATAGGGTAGTTTTATATTTATTTTTTTACGGCCGTAAAAATCCAAACCGGTACATGATAACAATTAAAATTAAAATATACCAAAACGGTCTTGTAATTAGTAATTACTTCTCCTCATAAAGAACACGTGATTTAAGACTTTTGAGAACTTTTCCCGTCGTTTCGGTCAGCCATCGTGACCGGAGTGCTATAAAGTAAATGCTATTTATATTTTCTTTTCCCAGCGTTCGTCAGATTCTCGCGAATTCTTTAATTATCCGCGAGTATAATGCCCGTATATTCCGTTAGGAAATCTTTTATTTCCCATGCCTTTTACTGCGTTTAATGAACGTCTAGGCCGAATAGGAAATCAGTTTCGTGCGTGGCCTTCCCAAATTTTGAGACCCGGATACGTCTGATATGACTTGTGATTCCGATTCTCGAACCTACACACGTGCAAAAACATTTCCTGTGATCATTCCTACTTATTTCATTCAATTTTTTTCATTACTAGAATAGAACAAAACATGGAAATTTAAAAAAGAGTCCGTACCAGTGCGATAAAAAAATGCATCTTGCACTTAGCCAAACGGAAAATATTAATTTTAAATTTTTTTAGTTAACGTAAACATTTGTCATCATAGGAACAAAACGGTATATAACCCGAGAACTAACACATAAAAATTACTGATGAAGTATGGCGAAATAAAAGTAAAAGTGTACCGTACTGAATTACACAGTTCAGTATTTATAATTAAATTTATAGCTCCACTTGACAAGAATCATTCATAAAAGGGTACGCCTGTGAACGAAAGTAAAATTAACCAAAGTTTAGAAGGTAGTCAGGGGTGCTAAATCTTCTTGGAAATGCCTGTTACAAAATGAACGGAGATTTATTGCCTTCTCAGGTCTCCTCAAGCCTTTCTATCCTTTCAGGGCTCGATGATGACGAGAAACATTGAAAAACGATCGAACAAAAAGAGATAATGTTTAAAAATAATCTGGTCTTGTTTATGGGTGTGTGTTGCTGTTGTTATAGTTGAGCAATATTTGAAAATAATCAATCAAAACACAATCAATCCATGTCAAACGATACCGAATAGAACGAACACTATAAGTATCTCCAGCTAAGTAGGTAGTCAAAGGTGCTTAATTTTCTAGGGCTCCGGTCCCACAAGCACTTATGCCCATTTATAATTTGATATGACAAGAAATAAGAATACAAAGGTTTTTTAAAATAATCAGTAATGATGGTTAAATATTTAAATGTCTGAAAATATTGCTGATATTTACTATACAGTTGGTTTACTAAATTAAGTAACTTGGATGAGTTATATTTGAAAGGGTCCATTCATATTACGATACTGATTACAAATAAAAGAAAATATAAGTATCCAAAACTAAGTAGTTAGTCTAAAGAGATTAAATTTTCTTGGAAGCTTTGGTTAAGCAATAACAAAATATTTATTACTTTCACAGGCCCCCTCAAGCCTTTTAGCTTTTTAATAATTCGATGATGGCAGGAAATATTGAAAGAAGAACGAACACGAATAGAAAGAATATTAAAATAATGAAATTCAATTTTATGTGAAAATTTTTTTTATTGATTTTTTGTGCTGTACTGGAAAGAAAACATCATTATAAAACAATCACCACATGGTCGACACGAAACTAAATATAAGTATAACAAAATAAGTTGAGATTTATTGTCTCCAATGGATTTTAAAAATAAATAGTAATAAAAATATAATTTTTGACTGTAAATATGGCTGACTGTTAACTAAACAGTTAGTATAGTTTTGGCACTTTTTATAGCTTGATGATGATGATAAATAATATCATTTATAATGCAATCAAATCCCTTGGTTGAAACGATACTTTTCGCAAGTAAACAAAAGTAAAATCAACCAAATGTAAATTTTACATGTAAACAACTTTAAAACTAGCACGATCGGAAAAACGATTGTAAATGGAAAAAAGGTACTGGTTGTTATTAAAGGTGCTTAATTTTCTTTGCTAGTCGTATTCCTCGCACGCCAGCCTGAAAAGTCACACAGGTGGTTTTCAACAACAGTTGTTTTGTTACGGTTACGCTCCAATGAGGTTCTTGTACCGACGGGTAAAAAATTCCTAGAACGCGCACCGGTCCTTGTCCCTCAACCCTTTCGTCCCTGGGGATCACCAACCACCAAAAGCCGACCCGGCAAACGACGGGATTTTAACTGACCGGAAGTAGGTCTTTAGCGGCCGAGCCACGCGCTGCATTAGCGTAACAAAGGGATCGGAACCTACCTGTCAAAACCGCCCATTAGAAGCGACAAAAAAATCTCGGATAAGCTTCGTGACTTAAGTCGGGAATGGGAAAAAAAATTTATTCAGGGCGGCAATTGGTATAGGAGGCTTGTTCACGTCCAGGGTGTTTCCATGTCTCAATTCCCTTTTGTTCATCTCGGACCACACAGAAACCCTTTTTTCGAAAAAATACTCTAAACCTTTCGGATCGTCTGTTTCAAGCTGTCATTCAGAAATGAGGTCATTCTGATTAGAATATTATAAATATAGGTAGTAAACTGCTCTAATAGAAAATGAAACAGACTGCAACAAAATGTCATCAGACAAAATACGATTCTCCTTTTGGCTCTCTTTGTTCAAACGAGAAAAGGTTGAATAAGGGATCATTTTAATCATCACCTTGTAACATTTTAGAGACAAATTCGATTTTGAATACAATAATTTTTAAATAATTATTATTTTTATGTAAGGTCTCAGCTGAGATGAAAAAATTGTTGTCACGAGCGGGATTCGAACTCACGACCTTCTGCTCACCTCTGAGAAGTCACGATAGCTCAAGTGGTTAGAGCAGTGTCGTATTGAGCAGAAGGTCGTGGGTTCGAATCACGCTCGTGACAATAATCTTTTTATCTCAGCCGAGACCTTACATAAAAAGAATAATTGAAAGAAGTAATTTGCTCACCACTAAAACATAATGGATTTAATAATTTTTAAGGTTAAAATAGTCTCAGTGATGAATATTAATCTATATAATAGTAATAACTATAAACCAAGTGGATCAAATTTGATCCTTTGACGATATTGGCCAAATATCATCGACCTGATTAACACTAGATACGAATTTTTTGTAAATCAGGATGATTTATGAGGACGGTAGGTGTTTTATCAATGCCTCGATTATCTTACCAGAACAGTGAATCGCTGCGTTACAATATTAACAGTTGTGAGGTTTCTTGTTGAGGTTTGTGGGGTGGTCAGTGTTATTTGCTCGTGCCCGATCATCCTAGTCTGACTATGCTCGCTTTTCCTCCTCAGTGGTTAAATATCAGCCAAGATTGGGCCGTAAGTTTTAAAACGACGAAGCTAGTAGTTTCCATAGTGTCACTGTTCCGGATAAAACTTCTCGTACATAAAAATTTGTATCTGAGATTGTCTCAAAGCAAGTTTGAAACGTTTTGCACGGATTAATATAAAAACAAGCTAGATTCAATATTTGTAGAATTAATCCAAATCCTAATATATAGAAGTCAGAGATGTCTTAAAAACAAGTATACACTGATTCTTTATCGATTATGACAGAAATCCTGTTGGGATGAAATTATGCTGAGTGCATCGTTCTGAGCAGGATTTTATGATATGATCGAACCAGATAAATAGCGTAGGCTAATTCAGAAATTCAGAAATAGCCATTGGTTTACAGGCCGTTGTGCAGATCTGCTTTATCGAGCAAACAAGAAAACAGCGATTTTTTTCTATCAATGCATGAATATGTGGTCCAAAGTTATGAAGATGTGCTTTTTAAGATTTGGCTGAATATGGTAAAGAAACATGATTTGAAGTTCTATAAGTATCACCATATTTTTTGAACTTAATAGTGAACCGGTGCTTTTTCATGCTTTTGAGACTTCACTTCATCCGAAATCGTGCCAAAATTACCTAAAATCTTTCTCCAGCGAAGATATGTTTTTTGTTCTGTATTCAGCTCCATCGGATTCTTTTCTACCCTCATTTTTCTTGGGGAGAATGCTTTTTATTCTTTTGTATTCGTGTCTTGACATAATATAAAATAAAAGCTAAATTTTTGTTTTACCTTTGTTTGGAAAATCTACCTGGTATGAAAATTATGAACCAGACAAAAACCAATTAACATGGGATAATTTTTTTTCTTTTTGTGTAGAAAGTTATTACTTTTAAAGCCTCTTAATTTACTTTTGGCATGGGAAGACTTAAAACGTATATAAAGTTATAAAATGGAAGTTTTGGTTTAATTAAACTTTTCTATTCATGATCAGTTTGTACTTTCTTCTGCTTGTTGTTCGCAATTTGGTCGAAGAAAATTTTTAAAAGTTTTTTATCCCCCGGTATAAAAACAAAAAACAAGGCTAATTTTGTCCCACCTGGTGTGAGAATGGACGGTCAGACACGCGTTTTCGGATGACAGCCGGACAAAGGGGCCGCACCACTGGTGCAGAAAGTCCACAGCCGAGTGGGAAAGGTATTTGGCACTTGGCAGGTACCCCGTGTGATATCTGAAACCCGGGACAATTAGACTGGCAGTGTTTTCCCGGACGGACATCGTCACCGTTCGGAATTTTCGGCTCTGTCCCACACAAGATACTAATGACGAAATCGTGTTTCGGCTCAATTTCAGGTCGCTCACCTTGGTGAAAAAATTGCCCGGTTCTCGTTGTAAAAAGAATTTTTCGATTTTCTGTAATGGTGACAAGTAATTTAAGTAACTTTAATCAACAAACACGTCTTAAAATAATGGCACAATGAGACTTCAAAGTATTTTAATGATATGGGTTCAATCGTGTTCATCTTTAGGTCATTACGAACTGGATGTTAAATCGAGGTCAAATGCGAGACCAGGCGGACCTCTATTCCAGTTTTTATTCAAAATAGCAAGGTTATTGTTGGATAGATTAGATCGTGATCTGTTTCATGCTTACGTTTCTTATCTGCCTGTCTGATTATTTATTTGCTTTTCTCTTCCTCGACACAGTTTCTTAATTTAATAACTTGTCCAAACTTTTTTAATTATATCAGTTTTTCCTCTTTGACTTGTATGGTATGGTATGGTGGAAGTGATGCCGGGAAGCGGGGCTTGTATTCCCCAGGCACTGCAGCCTTCTGGCTTATTGTACCTTCCCAGTTCCCTAGTTAGTCAATAGAATCAATCCTTCTTCTCAGAAGTATCAGGTCATTGACTGTTATTGCTGCAATTTGGTTCCCTGAGTCTTTTTCGAATGTTAGGTTAAACCTCCATTGAGCGGTTGCTTCGCATTCGAAGATGATATGAGTGGCTGTTTCCTCCTCCTCATTACAAAATCTGCAAATGGGGTCATCGCTGTATATACCCATGTTGTGTAGATGTTTTCTCAGATACCAGTGACCGGTTAGTAGTCCCACCACTCCTCTGAGTTTTGCCCTCTCCAATTGCAGCAGTGTTTTTGCCAATTTTGGTGAGGGTTGTTTCAGCATAAGTTTACTATTTCTAGCACCGCTAGAGTTTATCCACTTCTCTCTTTGTTTTGTTTGGATCCATTCTGCGATGGAGGATTCTATGTTTGTTTTTGTTATCCCAAGGATAGGTTCGGGGCCTATGTATGGTCTTGCAGATCCTCTTCTGGCCAGTTTGTCCGCCTCTTCGTTACCCAGAATTCCCCTGTGCCCTGGCACCCAAGATATCATCAGGATGTTGTGTTTTCCCAGGTTTTGGAGATTTTGGATACATTCACTGACTAGTTTTGATGTAATTCTTTTACATGCCAATATTAATAACATAGCTGCTTGACTGTCTGATCTTATGAGGATTTTTTTGTCAGTGTAACCTCTTTTAAGATTTTCCAGGACACAAGCGTTGATGGCATGTATTTCTGCTTGAAAGACCGAAGTATACTTCCCTAATGAGTTTGATTGCTCATATTTTGGGCTTGTACAGAAAACGCCTGATCCGGTTCCTTCGTTTGTTTTGGAGCCATCCGTATACCATGTCATTGTATCTGATGCTTTCCTGTGTTCTTCCTCTCCTTTATAGTCTGTTGAGACTTTATAGGAAGTTGTGAAGATTGTTTCCGGGATCATGTAGTCAGTCCCCATTTCTAACAATGGGTGTCTGATTTTATTGATTATGGTTGTATGCCCGAATTGTTTGGTTCCTTTCCAATTTAATTGTTTTTGGAGCCTAAATGAGCTTTTCCTAGCCTCTCCTTGTATGAATATTTCAAGTGGAGGTAGGTTTAGCAAGGTTTCTAATGCGTTTGTAGGGGTTGTTCTCATCGCCCCTGTGATACATAGGTTTGCTAATCTTTGTAAGCTGCCTAATGTTTGGGTAGCTACTTTTTGTTGAGCTTTGTTCCACCAGATTATTGATCCGTAGGTTATTCTGGGTCTTATTACTGCTTTGACTCGTAATAATTTTGTAGAAAGATGACAACCGATGAAATCACGAACGTTTACATACAGCATTTTACTGTTATTATCCTATTCCGTCCAGGAAATAAGCAAACGTAATGCCGAAATAGCCCCTAAGGGTATAAAATTTATCGAAAAACAACTTTCGATCATCTGGCGACTTTCGAGACCGGTTCCTAATCATTAAGAAATGATCAAATCTTATTTTAAGTGATCCAAAATGGCACACGATCTGAGCATTTTCATCAATGAAATCGCTCGGGTAAATTTATCGGCAGGTTATTAACGAAAGGAAATAGCTTAACAGAAGAGCTTTTTCGTTTTGACCATTTCGGTAAATAGCCGAAAATTATTGTTATTATATAGAATTGCCAAAGTTTATATGGTTAAAGTAAATTAAACTGAGCAAATTAATTTAAAATTTTAAAAAATCCAAGAAATATTCTTCATAGCTAGTTGAGAAAACAAGAATCAAGCGTATATTTATTTATTTACGGTTTTCCAATTACAAATGTATACAATAAAAGCATTAAGATTACAACTGTACATTTAGAAATATTTATAATACAATTAATTAAGGTTTTTAGTTGAGATAAAAAAGTCAATGGCACGAGCTGCTGCTCTACCACTTGAGCTATCTAGCCGAATATCGTGGGTTCGAATCCCGCTCGTGCCATTGACTTTTTTATCTCAACTAAAAACCTTAATTAATTGTAATATATTAATTGGTCAAGCGGACCACGAAATTAGTGAATTTAATATTTATAATATTAAAAAAAAACAATAAAACAAACAATTTAAAATGAATTGAAACAATTTGACATATGTATTAAATCTATACAATTATAAATTATTAATTACAATAAAATTCAACGTAAATTATATTAATGATACAATATTTAATTTTCTAATAATAAAATTTGCTTAATTCCGAGCGAGTTTAACAATTTGTTGTTCTTGGTAAAAATTTGGCTTAATTCTATGGCAATCGATGGAGAATGTTATTTGACTTCTACTGTAATCAAAATTTATAGTGAAAGTGTATAAAATTTTAAGTGTATCTGGATCATGATACCAATATCTTCAATTTCTTCTAATTCATTGTTCCTAATGTCTAATTAGTAGTTAGTCTGACATAGCGTAGTCAAATTTGACAGGATATTTGTTTTATGGAAAGCCATAACTGAACATTTGTCAGAGTTTGAAAGAATCACCAATTATTAAGTTTTACTGAGGCATTTTGAAGTTGCAAGTTGTCAGAAACGGAATTCATTTTTAGGAATATTTTTAAATCAACTACAAAAAGTAAGATCATAACGGATTGACGAGAATCAGTGATAACGTTTATACAAATTTTAAAGAGAAAAAATCCATTATATTTAGTGGTCTGTTTGAAAAATGGCAAAAAGAGGGAAAATTCGCAAAGTTGTAGATGGAGCGTTGGTGTCCGAGTGGATCGAAGTCACGATAGCTCAAGTGGTTAGAGCAGAGACGTATTGATCCAAAGGTCGTGGGTTCGAATCCCGCCCGTGACACTAACTTTTTCATATCGACCAAAACCTTACATAAAAAGATTAATTAACTGAAAAAATATATACATAGTAGTGTGGAAACTACATGGTATATACATAGTATGGAAACATGTCATATTTTAATTTTGCACATTTCATACTGCTTTTTGCTTTCAATAGAAGACAGCTATAAATAAATTTAACGTTATTTGATAAGTAGTGTCAAAGCAGCTGCACTGTAAATTTGCACATTTTACTACTTGATTGTGTGTGACTGATTGTACATATTTGTTATTTTTTGTGCATTGAATTGACAATCACGTTTCATGACGATTTTTTCTATGATCGGTATTTCATATTCTCATTTCGTACTTGTTTATTTTACTGGCATGCCCCTGGATCAAAATAAGCCGATAAAGCTGTACCTCCAAGGCGATCCGATTTCTCTTTCGGGTGAAGAAGGGCGGCCGTACCGATCTACATTTCATAACGACGGTTTCCCAATAGGCAAACACAAAATCTGCAAATCTCTTATAGACATAGTGACCTTGCCTGGCCGCGGTATTAATAATTTACAAATTCAAATCGAAAATCACAAGGTCGACGAAGGAATCGAACGCGGTACTTGAAAAGAGAATAATAAGTACGATAATCAATTTTCCATGTAGAAAATCCTTTTTTAGTTGCGGTTTTCATTGAGGAAAATTATGACTTTTTACCACAATGTAACACATTTCTGATTAATTGAGAAACTTTTTAACTAGGTAAGTTAAGAAAACAATAAACACAGTCAAAAATTCGCCTTTTGTCAACTTCTTATTTTTATGTATCGAATGACAACGCGACATCGAAACTACAATTGCCACAAAATAGAAAACTGACATATCAATCTCTTTCATTCTCTCTCTCTCTCTCCTCTACCAATCGATCTTTCTATGTATCTATCTACCTACCTATCGATCAAACTATCTATGTCTCGGTCTATCGGACGTCTGTCTATCTGTCTCTCCCTCTTTCTCTCTCTCTCTCTATCTATCTAACTATCTATCTATCTACATATCTATCGATCTACATATCTATCTATGAACCAATACATCTATGTATCTCTGTCTCCGTCTCTATCCGACTGTCTCTCTGTCTATCACACACACACACACACACACTCTCTCTCTCTCTCTCTATCTATCTATCTATCTATCTATCTGTCTATCTATCTATCTCTCTCCCTCTCTCCCTCTATCTATTTATCTTTTTCTCTATCTCATCTGTTTCTCAGAGAAACAATCGTTGTTTTTTTTATTCAACCTTCTCACAAATATAGGTCGCGGACGACCTCACGAACAATTAAGAGAGAGGGGGAATGGGAATGAGTGAAGAGATAGATAAATAGATGGATAGGTAGATATATATATATATATATATATATATCCTTTGGGAAACTATCAAGACATTTTTTGGAATTAAAAATAGGTATGTTTCATTCATACTGTTCAAAGATTATTTTTTCCAAGTTGTGTGAAAATTTTCC